>NC_133770.1:188555437-188847186 GCF_003597395.2 Chelonoidis abingdonii
TCCGCTGCTGGAAAGGCCCGGTGGAGCCCGCCGCCACAGGTCATTCGGCAAGACGGTCCGCTGGTCAAGGTTCCGGTGGACCTGCTTTGCAAGGCCATGAACTGCGGAGGCTCCGCCGGAGCCTTTAGACCAGCGCACCGTCTGCCGAACATGACTGACGGCAGCTCCACCGGAGCCTTTCGCAGCGCGGACCAAGTCATACAATACTGCGAATGACTGCGGTAGGTATCCCCAGACCGCGTGCCGCCCGCCCCTGGTTGTTAAAATGCGCCCCAAATTTGGCCCCGCTAGGCCTTTGCCTAGGATCGCCGTAAATGGTTAGACACCGGCCTGGCTACACTGGCAGTTTTGCAGCGCTGCTGGTAGTACAGCTGTGGCTCGTACAGCTGTGTACGGCCAGCACTGCAGTGTGTCACAACTGACAGCAACCAGTGCTGCAGTGTGTCCCACACTTGCACGTTTCTGCAACCGTTGCAGCGCTGGTTGTGAGGGGTTGCAATTGTGGCAGCTATCCCACAGAGCACTATCGTCCATTGTCGGCTGTGGGTTGTGGGAAGGGACGGAAGGGTGTGGGTCATTCCGCTTCCTGTTCCAACCGCTCGTGGTGCATCACTTCCTTTCAGCCGTTTGGTGCCATTGTGAGTCGTCGCGTGATTTCAGAGAGAAATGGGCAGCCGAGCTGCTGAGAACATTGCTGATGAATGTTGCCGCACATCACGTCTGGCAGTGGAGTATTCCTGTATACTCCAAAAGAATGACAGGAGAGCGGATGAGAATTTGTAAGTGTGGACACCTGCTAAGTTGCAGCGCTGTAACCCCCTCACCAGCGCTGCAACTAGCAAGTGTAGCCAAGGCCTTAGTCTATAAGGTGCCACAGGATTCTCTGCTGCTTTTACAGATCCAGACTAACACGGCTACCCCTCTGATACTTGACACCAGCATAACAATTCAAATATCTAGAGATCCTCCAAGTCTGCATATCAGAAATAATGTAGGACTGCATTCATACTTTACAAATCTGTGGCCTTCCCAACCCTGACAAACTGGATATGTCATATGTTCATTAATGTTATCTACACCACTTTAAAAGCTGCTAGCAAACTCATCTGTTCTCTCTGCTCACAGTTATCTTTCACATAATACATGTCATGACCACTAAAAACCAAAATACAAGTGTCAGAAAAAGATGACCATGAGTTACTTACAGACACAAACTCAAGAGGATCAAATGAAAGGCCTTGCACTAAGGCCTATGTCCTGAGGCACCACAATCCTTCATACCCTGGGGTCCTATTCTCCTAACAAAGAATACAAGTAACTCCCTTGTCTTAATAAAACAGTTTGGAAGAAGATTAGCCTTGTGTCCTAGCATCTCTGAATAAGATAATGTGTTTTCTGTTCCCACTTTCTCTGGAAAACCCTAGGGGTCTAAAATATCGTTGTAATAGGATGAGTTCACCCACTCTTGGCTGCTTGTATATCCAGCACAAACTTTTGGTGTGCACATGTAAAATCAACTATACAAGGAGATTCAAGAATATGGTATTATGCAGTAAAAACTATACTAAGCAACCACTTAAAGGACAAACAGAAGAGGTCTATTAAGGAGGTAGGTTTTTTTTTAATAAAAGTGGTTGAGAATTTTATTTGAAATCTTGAAGGAATAAATAAATACCTACTTGATTACAAAACATATGATGATGTTTATAAAGCACTTAAAATAAAAATATCTAAGGTCTGGATCTAATCTGAAAAGCCAAGGTGGTAGTGTGAGATCCCCTGATCGTGGTGGCTTTCAATAATGTCTGTATCAAAATGTGTGCTCAGCTTATAAAGCCTTCATTAAAAAAAAAAATTGAGTTTTCCCCATCTTGCACATCACTGTAGCCCAAATTAGGCTTGTTACACCTGAGCAACTCTATTATCTTCATTTAGATTATTCCTTCAATACACCAATGCAACCAACATTTTCTTCTGTGAGTTTGCATAGGCACTACTGGACTGGACCATAGCAGTTAATCCTGTTGCCAGTACATAAAATTAAATTTAAAAATAAATAAATTAAATAAATCACTGCTCAGTCACTTGTGTTGGGCACTGCAGGTCCTAACAGGAGTAAAAAGCAGTGACAAAAATAAGATTTCGCTAACATCAGCAACTGTGATTTTGAGTAAACACTTTGAGTAACAAGGTGCCATTTTACACACTTTTCAGAGTAGAACCACACTTTATTAATCTAGAAACCAATCCTACCTCAGAACTATAACTTCTACTGTCTTTGATTTAATTCAAGAGCATAATATTCAGGAACTTAACCCCCAGTTGCTTCAAGTGCTTAGTCTTGCTGACCAGCTTTAGCAGCAATTTGTAAAGACCAGGTTTCATTATAAGTGCACCATCTGACGAGGGAACTGTTAACAAGCATTTTTAGATAAGTAGTGATTTTAGTACACTTCTGGTGAAACGTTGCTCAACCCACAAGTGATACTTTTAGAACAAAATTAAAATTTGTGTGGTAAGCCCACATTACTAATAAATCATGCTGTTAAAACAGGAAGAGTTGTTCTAGTGGTCTACACCAGTGGTTCTCAAAGCCAGTCCATCGCTTGTTCAGGGAAAGCCCCTGGCAGGTCAGGCCAGTTTGTTTACCTGCTGCTTCCACAGGTTCGGCCAATCACAGCTCCCACTGGCCATGGTTTGTCACTCCAAGCCAATGGGGACTGCGGGAAGGGCGGCCAGCACATCCCTCAGCCCACTTCCCATAGCCCCCATTGGCCTGGAGCTGCAATCAGCTGAACCTGCGGACGCGGCAGGTAAACAAACTGGCCCAGCCCGCCAGGGGCTTTCCCTGAACAAGCGGCAGACCGGCTTTGAAAACCACTGATCTACACTGCTAAAACAGCACTGCTGAGAATTCAGCCCTTTTTCTCAGACGGAATTTATACTCAAACACAGCTTTATGGAGTGAGACAGTTGTGGTTTTAAGTCATCTTTCTGCTGCCTCTGGTCATGAGACTGGTTGGGGGCTGAACGTGACAGTGTAAGTTAAAGCAGCCTGTAAGCTGCTCTAACTTATGCCAGCTGGAATATGTAATGATCTTGGGGATTATTAAATAACAAACCAGTGAATGAGAAAGGAATAAAATCTTTAACAAAACAAACGAGAGAGTATCTCTGGTTACCTGCTGCACACAGCAATGTGGTGTTCCCAACCCCTGCCTTCAGGGCACATCTCTAAATTCCTACGTTCATAATACCGTCCCTTATGAGGGAATGCCTCTAAATTATAGATTTGTACAAAGCTATCTCTACAGTATAGTGCCATTCCACTGGCCCAGGATCACATTGTGCTCTACCCCAGTCCCTTCTTGCCCTGACACAACTCTTTCCCATCCCTTCCTTCCCCCAATACCTGGTGAGGTAAAACTGGCAATACTGGTTTTATGAGCTACTATGGAATCTCTATGGGGACAAAGATGTAGCCCAAAGTTGGAGTTGATACAAGAATACCAAATGGAAGCATTCTGCTTATATATCATTTCAACCTATACAGGAATATCAATTGCTTTTCATAGTTATCTTTTACTTTGCTGTTTCAAAAGTGAAGAGCATATGTTGATTTCTTATCTTTCTCACAAGAAACAGTAGCATTGCCTCACAATTTAAAATAAACACCTAACTTGCATCTTGCTGAGAAAAATTCATGTATTGACTAAAATGTTTTGAAGATGCGAGTTCCAGTTATTAAATGGTATATGAATACATGACTTGACACCAGTCATCTAATTACATATATTTTCTAATATATATGTCTATTGAATCTTTGATACGCTGTATGGTGATCACCAAATTAGATGTCCCATGATATGCTTTATAAATGAGATGGGTTCATCATCAGTGACTGGAATCTTAATTAACAAAATATATTAGTGTCTTATAATATTTACAGCATTTTGGATCCAACTTTGATCTCATCTCAGTTTTACACTAGAGTAACTACTGGATTTATATTGGAGTAGGTGAGGGTTGAATGAGAAGTGAGGGCAAGCTCTGTCGTTTCAGAACTGTATATGGGCTCAAGTGTACTTTTAAGGCATTAACTAGTGTTGGATTAGGTGAAAGCCACACCATCACAGGTAATTCTAGGAGACATTCTGCCAGAGTAAACAGACATGCAAGGAGCACCTCCCATTGCTATACTTTCTGGGATGACTAGCATCATTATCCAAGAACAATCTTTCCACTTAGGAGAGCTACAGAGGCTGCAGTTGTCAGGAGGTAATGCAAGAAGGCTTACTTCTTTTCTTATCTGAAAGCTATCTGCTACAATGCATACAGCAACCCTAGTTGCTCCCTTCACTCAACTGGATTTAAAAAAATCAATTTAATTTCCCATAGTGCTTCACTAAGAGCTCTCCCATAATATAGGTGGATGCAGCTCATTCACACAGTTTGACGGGGAAGGGGGGATAGCTCAGTGGTTTGAGCATTGGCTGCTGAGCCCAGGGTTGTGAATTCAGTCCTTGAGGGGGCCATTTGGGGGAACTGGGGTAAAAATCTGAGGATTGGTCCTGCTTTGAGCAGGGGGTTGGACTAGATGACACCTGAGGCCCCTTCCAATCCTAATATTCTATGATCTCTATCTTCTATCCCTGAAACATTTGCTACTATACGTGTGACTACACTGTGTGTTTGTTTCTGATGCAAACACCACAAATTTACATTTGGACTCCTTACAGCATTTCTGGAAGACTGGTATTTTTCACAGTTCTCCTCCTGACAGACTGAGGAACCATCAGCCAAGTTCACCTCCAACACAAACCAAACTGAATTGTTCAGTGAGTTATGTCTGCTTATTCCTGAGGTGAATTTTAGCCCATCATGTTCAATAGTCTCTAGTCTCTTAATATTTGGTGGTTTTTTAGTTAGTTTTTTACTCTGGGTGGGGCAGACAGGAAATATACCTTTCCTGAGTCAGGAAGATGGCTTTCTTATGAAATGTGAGCCACACCCACACACTATTCTCAACTCCATTCCAGTCAACCATATCAAATATTAGGGTGGGAATCACACACCGCTGGAAGTCCATTCAAATGTTATTCTGGGTCTATAATAAAGCGGTTGTACATTGCTCATTGAACTAACAATCAATGAATCATATTCTGGGAAGGACAGCCAAATACAACACATCACTGAGGGCAAAAAAAGATGTTCTAAACTCTGAGAAGCCCTTTGACTTGATGGAATGAAGAGTGACCTCAGAAGTACTGGAAGAGAAGTAGTAGTAGAAACATGTACTGCAAGAATCCTGAAATACGTTTACCTTAATACGTGAGTGCTATTTAAGCTTGTCTGAGAAACTGAAATATCATGCTGAAGTATTTAATCAAAGACACATTGGGCCTAGTTCTCCTCTAATACTAGTAAAAATCAAGAGTAACACCATTGAAATTAAAGTTACTGTATGCTGATGCCAAGTGGTGAGAGAGGAATCAGGACCATCATCATACCAAAGTTCATCACCTTCTGTTGGGAGGAGATAGTTGAAGACCCAGAACAGAAAGAAAATCCCAAAGCTAAAACAGAAGAACTGAGCTACCTTACATTTGTTGATGGTATTCATAAATTCTGAGTCTTTACAGATTTCAGAATAGAGAAGTGAGCATGCAGAGTAAGGAATGTGACCCAGGATAAATATGCAAAAAATGAAAAATATTTAATGTAAATATAGAAGAAAAGATCAGTAGATAAGAAAAATAGAAGTTATTATGCAATAATCCAATATCTGTTTTACACTGCTCCGAAAAATAAAAGCTGTTAAGCAGTAAGACAACTAGAATACATCTGCTTCAAGCTAAAGGTTTGGGGTGAAACTGAACAGCAGCACAAACAGTAAGACATCAGCTTTAAAAATATATATGAGTCATGAGCATTCAGCAACAGGATGGAGAAAGGTGAATGTTTGGTACTGCAGGGCAGCGCCAGATTAACTCTCCTGTGGGCCTAGCGCTATTAGATTTGGGGGGGGGCTGTATACAAGTTTTTTCCTGGGAGGGAGTTTGGTGCAGGAGGGGCTGGGGCAGGGGATTGGGATGGAGGAGGGGGTGCAAGGTGCAGGCTCCAGTCAGGAGGCGTTTACCACAGGTGGCTCCCAGCCGGTGGTGCAGCAGAGCTCAGGCAGGCTGCCTGCCTGCCATAGTCCCACACTGCTCCTGGAAGCAGCTGGCCCCTAGCCAGTCTCTGCGGCCCCTGGGATGGGAAGGGAGACAGTGTGTCTCCTTGCACTGCCCATTCCTGCTAGCACTACCCCTGTTGCTCCCCATTGGCTGGTTTCTGGCCAATGGGAGCTGTAAGAACAGTGGTGGGGATAGGGGCAGAGTGTGGAGACGCTTCCCCCTGCCAGGGGCCACAGAGACATGCTAGCAGCCAGCCACTTCCAGGAGTGTTGTGGGGCCACAGCATGTAGGCAGCCTGCCTGAGCACCCTGTTGCGCCACGGGACTTTTAGCAGCCCAGAATTGGAGATCGTTGCCTGTGATTTATTTTTGCAAGACCCCCATTGAGCCGGGGCCCTGGGCTGCAGCCCCTACAGCTCCTGCCTTAATCCGGCCCTGCTGCAAGGCAATAAATAAATTGCTGAAACATCAAACCAAGGCGAAGACTTCCTTGAAGGATATAAAAAAAGCTGGAGGCAATGGACTGGTCATGTCAAAAGATGAAGTGAAGAAAATGAACTATGCAGAATATGGGTAAAGGAATGATAATTGAAGCCAAAAGCTAAAGCGAGATTATCTTACCTTTTTTATGGCTTACACATACAGAGATGCTGGAGGACATCATACCTTCTGTGGAAAGAAAGAGGATGTGTTCCTTTGCTGAGCAGTATGCATGGACTTCTCACTGTCCACCTCCTCCTTCAACCCCATTGACTCCATATTATCCACCTTTAACTGGTGCATCGGAACATGTCAACTAGATTCTCTGCAGCACCTCACAGGAGACAAATATAGGTGGGAGGGGCCACCTTTGCACCACTGAGCTGCTCTAATTTGCAGTGACCGCTGTGACAAATCAAGATACTGCAGGGTGAGAACATGGGGTCTGAAGCCCAAAATGTAAGCAATTGAATCAAGTGACTGTATACAGTGTTACTGTGTATAAAAACGTTGAGTAAGGTCTTTTATGAAAGCATTATGAGATATGTAGATAGACTGCTTTTGAGTTTAATATATTTGGGTATGTGTAGAGTTGTGCTCATGATTCGTGCTGCAACATTCATCTTTACCTAACAGCCGGGCAGTGATGCAGTAAGGTGGGGAGGTGCTGCCTCGCCAAGCAAATGAGACCAAGCACCTAGCATTATACAACCCAGGAAGAAACAACAGTGAATCATTAAAGTTAATAGAAACATTAAAAGTGAAGGGAAAAAAACAGTCTTAGAAAATTAAGAAAGGTAAGGGAGACCATTTTCCCCATTCTGAAGAATCATGCATCATCATGCCAGGAGAAAGAAAAAGGAAAACCATTTCTTTTTAAAGCAGACTTGTGTCTAAGTTTTTGTTATCCAAAAATCTAAGGACCAACATCTAGGCAGGGTGCTGTCTGCGAAATGCTTGATCCCCATTATGATAGGGGGCACATTGGGAAACTATTCAAAGGTAATAGTTAACTTGTATTAAAAAGGGGAATTTATCATAGAATCATAGGACTGGAAGGGACCTTGAGAGATCATCTAGTCCAGTCCTTTGTACTCAATATATGCAAGTGTAAAACCTGAAGTTGTATCTCATGGTTGTTTTCTGTGTAACTCATATGCATTTGCTTCCTTTGCTGTTTCATCTGTGTTTGATTTTTCAATTAAATAACTCTTTTGTTTATTTTTGCCTTCAGATAGGTCTCTGTTGTGCAAACTGTGTTGAGTATGTGTGCCAAAGTGAACTGATAACTGGGGACAGGTTTCGTTCTGTCTAGGGTGATGAACCAGAAGGGTGAAGTCTGAGTGTCTGGTAGCTAAAAATGCAGAGTAGATGGATTTGGGGAGACTCAGGACTGGAATGACTGTTGAGGTCATCCTGAAGAGGAGTAACTAGTATAGCCAATTATTTTAGTTCATTGTTCATTTATTGTGTGATTTTATAACAACATGTTACTTAATGTTTTATATACATATAAACACACATAGATATTAGGGCTGTCAAGTGATTAAAAAGAATCGCACGTTTAATCGCACTGTTAATAGTAGAATAGCATTTATTTAAATATTTTTCAGTGTTTTCTACATTTTCAATTATATTGATTTCAATTACAACACAGAATACAAAGTGTACAGTGCTCACTTTTTATATTTTTTTATTACAAAGATTTGCACTGTAAAAATGATAAACAAAAGAAACAGTATTTTTAATTAATGTCATACAAGTACTGTAGTGCAATCTCTTTATCGTGAAAGTTGAACTTACAAATGTAGAATTATGTACAAAAAATAACTGCATTAAAAAAATAAAACAAAGTCCACTCAGTCCTATTTCTTGTTCAGCCAGTCGCTGAGACAAACAAATTTGCTTACATTTGCAGGAGATAATGCTGCCCTCCTCTTGTTCAGTGTCACCTGAAAGTGAGAACAGGCGTTTGCATGGCACTGTTGCAGCTGGCATAGCAAGATATTTACGTGCCAGATATGCTAAACATTCGTATGTCCCTTCATGTTTCATCCACTATTCCAGAGGACATATGAATGTTTAGCATATCTGGCACGTAAATACCTTGCAATGCCAGCTACGAAAGTCCTGTGAGAACACCTGTTCTCACTTTCTGGTGACATTGTAAATAAGAAGTGGGCAGCATTATCTCCCGCAAATGTAAACAAACTTGTTTGTCTTAGTGATTGGCTGAACAAGAAGTAGGACTAAGTGGACTTATAGGCTCTAAAGTTTTGCATTGTTTTGTTCGGAGTGCAGTTATATAACATAACAAAAATCTACATTTGTAAGTTGTATTTTCACGATAAAGAGATTACACTACAGTATTTGTATGAGATGAATTGAAAAATACTCTTTCTTTTGTTTATCATTTTTACAATGCAAATATCTGTAATCAAAAAATATAAAGTGAGCACTGCACGCTTTGTATTGTGCTGTAATTGAAATCAATATATTTGAAAATGTAGAAAAACATCCAAAATATTTAATAAATTTCAATTTCAATATTTAATCATTCAGTAAATTCTATTGTTTAACAGTGCAATTAAAACCAATTAATTGTGATTATTTTTTAATCACAATTAATTTTTGAGTTAATCACGTATGTTAACTGTGATTAATTGACAAGCCATATATATATTACATATAGTTGTAGGCTAAACAGAGTGGAGTTGTAGGATTATAGAAGCATAAGACTGGTCAATGGATAGAGGGAATAATCATGTATTAGGTATCTAAGTAAGTAGAGCTGAAACATAAGGCCTACAGGCTGAGGCCTGTAAGATTTTAGCTCAGCCATACTAGGCCTTGAAGCTAAGAAATGCTGACATAAGTAAGTGACTGAAGAGTAACCTGATGCCCTAAGATTATGGGCAAAGAGGTACCAAAAATCATAAAAAAAAATCTGTAAAGGCAATCTGTTTCCAACATGTGTCTTAACCAAAGGATACAGGTTCCATGGCAGTGCTAATAAGAATAAAGAGAACGTACACAACCTGTAGAAATCAGGGTCCCTTTAGTTTCTAGGGGTCATCAGCCCAATAAGGAAAAGGAAAGTTAACACTTTTATGGACATGCACAGAATGTAGGTATAGATAGAATCAAATTATAAACGAGAGTGCCCAAAGCAGGAAAAACTGAGCTCTCTTTGGGAAACTTCAGCAGGAACAATCCTTCTACTGATGATCAAGCCATGAGACCCATCAGACCCTAACACTGTTGTTAAGGATGTAAGTATAATTATATTTGTAATTTGCTTGGGTAATCATAACTTCAATTGTAACTTTAATAAAATTTGTAAAACAAACTAGACCGTGTACTTGTGAAGGTATGTGTGGTCACTACCCTTGGTCTTTTTGTGTTTCTAGAGACTCTAAATCTAAAGCAAGTAACAGGGGTGACTTTCACTGTTAAGCTTGAAACTGTAGCCTCCAGAGCCGAACCCACAGTGGTATAATACCACATTACAAAATTCACTTTAAATAAAATAAAAGCTTACACTACTCTGGTGGAAGCCAGGATGAGACCTTTATGCTTGTAGGCTGGCTACGAGTGTCAAGGCTGTGAGACATAACAGCATAGCATTAGACATCCAAAGATATAAGGCAGGTGGTAAGAACCCCTTACCGGTCTGTGTAATTCCCAAAGTGTCACAGCTTCCCCACAGCCTTTGGTAGGCATGATCTACGAAACAAAAAAGAAAATTATCCATATATACAAAGCTAAGGGCTGTAGGATTATTGTGGGTTTAATAGTTCACATGCAAAATTTCACTAGAAACTGACATTTCAGAAACTTCACTTTTTTGCCATAAAATAGTTTCTATGGACAGAAGAACACTTGTGAAAGGTTAAACCTGAGAATTACAAAAAATGCAATAAATATTTCTTGTTTCTGGTTCGTGTTATAGGAAATGAAAGGAAAGGCAGAGATTTTGCCTAAAAATAAACCTATATAGTGTAATTCTAATGTGTCTCGTACAAGATACCTTATACTCCAAAATCATGCTTAAAACAGTCTCTGAACTGGGTCTCAGTAAGTACCCGACCATACAAAATGGAACTAGTAGTGCTGACAGCAATGAAAGACATTGCTCCAAAGCCACTATAGCCACAATAATAAGACTGAAAAGAGAGGATGCCTGCATTCCTGCAGAAAAATAGCATCCCCAAGATGCCAGGCAACCACAAAACATTCAACAAAGTATGCTGAACTATTTCTGAAGTAAAAATAACATTCAGCAGCTTCACAGCAGTCCAAACTGCCAACAGTGAAATACTTCTGTGTACACACAAAGTTACTAGACTTTTTAACACTCTTGAGCTCCTTATTACACTCCTCAACCGCCCACCAGCAGTAAAGTTACCATTCCCACTGAGTTAATATGGGAGTGTATTTCTTCAGCTCTAACAATAATATATTGAGGCCTAATTAAGTAATAATTTTAAGATGTTTGGATGGTGTTAGGTGAAATGTAAACAACTGTTATTTCAATGTACTGATTCTGCAATTGTTCATTTTGGCCCTGATCGTGCAAATACATGCCTAACTTTACTCATGTGAGTTGTTCTGCTGAAGTCATGTAAGTATTTTCAGGACTGTGTGTGACCCAGGAACTCCTTAATGCCAACTAGCAAGGAGGTTACAAGAATATCCTTATGAATATTCTGGTTCTTAAATGAAAGCCAGGGTCACACTGGTCATTGTTATGGTTATGAAGTGTATGTACTGATATGATATAAAGAATGATGTATGAATACTGAAAATATCTTAGTTTCTGAGATGGAGAAACTGGTTTCCTGTCAGACAAAAGATTCACCTGTCTCCCTGTCAGCATGTAAATTAAACATTGCAGTCTAACACAATGAATGCACATTTACATACAAAGTCAATAGAGAGATATATAAAGTTAAAAAGGAAGAGCACAGAGTAAAAACAAGTGATGGGAGTTACACTCTTTCTGAGTATAGACATGAACTTTGAAGATACAAGTAGAAGGGTGAGAAGACACCCTCTTATCCTGCATCTAGAAGTAAACAGGGCCGTGTGTTTACATTAATGAAAACAGAATCACAACAAGCCTTGGTTGAAGACAACATTGCAAAAAGCTCTGGATGAGACAAACTTCATTAGACAGGAAGCTTAATAGTTAAGTTTAGTCTCTAGAAAGTATATGATTATTTTGATTTACACATAACATTTTGTTTCCATTATTCTTACTTGCTATCTCTTGAATCTTCAATCTTTGATAATAAATGTATTGTTTTCACTATAAATATATCTAAGTGCAGTGATATTAAGCTAAGTGCTGATCCTATCTTGAATCACACAGGCTCATGTGTGCACTATTCCCCTGAAGACAACAAACCTGGTATTTCTGTGAGTGTTCAGTATATAGAAGGTAGAACACTACAAGGGTATGCTTCAAAGCAGTGGTGGGCAATCTGCAGCCCATGGGCCGCACCCGGCCCATCAAGGTAATCTGCTGGCAAGCCTCAAGACAGTTTGTTTACATTGACGGTCCACATGGCCACCTGCAGTTCCCAGTGGCCGCGGTTCGCCATTCCCAGTCAATGTAAAACTGTGTTGTGGCCCGCCAGCGGATTACTTTGATGGGCTGTATGCAGCCTACGGGCCAGAGGTAGTCCACCACTGCTTCAAAGAGACTAAGGAACTGGGTGCACAGATTGTTAATCTGCAAGAAAAAGTAGGGGCTGGCATAGCCCAGAGGAGAGTGCCTGGGTGGCTAACAGGCTGTTATGCATTGGGGCTGACAACCAGTTAAGCACCAGCAAGCCTTCCTCTTGTTGGAGACAGCAGAGAGAGGGTAACAAGAGGACTCACAGTCCCGGGTAACCTGAAACCATGTTTGTTCATTAACCTCTTCCTCAGAGTGTATAAGAGATAAAAATATAAATATTAATTTATAATTCTTATTTACAATATTCAGGTCAAATCTTTGGTAAACAGGCAAATTGTATTTAGGTAATGGAAGTCTAGATATCTATACTCAGGACACCCCTGTGAGGTAGGGAAGTGCCTTTAGCCTCATTTTTAACAGATGGGGAACTGAGACCCAGCAGCCCAGATCCTCTAAAGTACTTGGGTGCTACATCAACAGGAGTTAGGTGCCTAAAAACCTTTGAGGATCTGGGCCAGAGAAATCAAGTGACTTTCCCCAAGTAACAGAGGAAACTAGTGGAGGAGCTGGGGATTTAACTGGAGGCTGATGAGTTCCCAGGTAGCATCCTCAGCACTGATCAGGCTTCCTGAGAGAACCATGTAAGGGCTGGTAGAAGTGGGGCTCTCAATTTTTATTTTGTAGCAACCTCTAAAGAGTCTCCGGGATTTGGGATAAGTCAGCTCAGGAAATGCTTTCAGTGACCCTCACCTCCTAGAGTGACCTGTGCCCTGCAACTGCCCAAGGGAGCTCCCCAGCTGGATTGTGGCTGTGGCTTGTATTGGTGCAGTTCCCACACCAGAAAGGCCAGGCAGACGTCACACACGGCAGGAAACTGTGGGTGCCAGAGAGGCAACCAGGGCCCAGGGCTCAAGCCCCGCTGGAGTGCAAGGTGCCCAGCACCTCACACCATGGAGCCCGTCCGTGCAAGCAGGGAGCGGTGTAGCTCATGAGCAGAGAGCAGGCAGGTAGGCGGCAGGACCAGGGCTTTTCACAGACCTACCACAGAGCCCACACACCTTCCCAGCGCAGACAGCGCCCCTGCCAGAGAGTAGCACGCGCCAGGCGGGCACGCGACCACTGCTCCTCCTAGGTCCTCCTGGGGCTGCAGCCTCTCGCGCTGGACGGGACTATGTAGAGGTGGCAGCGGTGGCTAAAACTTCCCCCTGATCAGCGAAATGATCAGTCTTCCTGCCCCCTCGCCGTGCTTTTTGTAGTAGGGGAGTGACCAATCCCAGACCGCTTTCTGGGGTTCTTTTATTCTAAACCTGAGGGGATTTTTTTTCCTTGCAAAATTGGCCTAAGAATTTAAAGCGAGTTGCTTTGTTTTTAAGGCCAGCTCACCAGACTGCAAAATAATTTGCGTGTGTGTGCAGCGAAACACAGAGCAGACTGAAATGGGCTCTCAGCATGGTGCGATTTTAAAAGCAAAGGCTTAGAGGGTCGGTTAGTTTTACTTGAGCATTTTTTTAAAAGCAGGAGGTATTGTTTGCTTGATTTATGAGGACGGAATAAAGGTGGGGGTTAAAAAATGTTTATTAACGAAGAATGGGGAGAAAGAGACCAAGTCAGGGATCCCAGTGTGAGAGCCCCTCCCCAGAAATAGAAAAGTATTCAGCTGTACTGTCCATAGTGAGAAGTGGGCTTTAAGAGGCAGTGATAGTGGTTAACGGTTCCAGCCACATGACAGCAAAGCATTTGATCCTGTGATTCTTATTTACATATTATACACTGCTATATGTGTAAGCATGTACGAGTATAGATGGCAGGATTGAGCCCTAACTCCACAGTGAACTTGCCATTCAACCCCAGTTATCTAGGAAGAGCAGTACTCCCTTCAGTTAAGAGGATAGGCCCTTCCTGTTTCAAACACACTTCTTAAAATACTTGTAGTTCACTTGTGCATAGCTGAGTGTCCATGTTGAAGATGTAAAGTGCTAAATTTTATTACCCTCTGTCACAGACATCATACGAACTAAATGGGTTTTCAGGCTGATTATGAGGGTGGGAAGTGAGATTGTTGGTTTTGTTTTTTAAAAGGACTACAGAAGCCAAATCCTCACATTAATGGCAAAACCTACATTAACTTCAATGGACTAAGACTGGGCCTTCAATTATACTTAGGTCAAATCCACAAGACCTGATTCTCCACTGCCATCCATCTTGTGTAATTATTTACAGCTGTGCAAAGTGGGTGGAAAAATATTATTCTGATGTGTAGTCTGAGGGTACCAAAGGTGTAAGGCAGTAGAGAATCAGGTTCCCAGTGCTTTTCATTTGACCTGACCAAGGGCTAGCTTCTCTCCTCAGTTTCACTATGCAAGCAAGGCCATGGGTTAATGGGGCATTGCATTGATGTAACAGGACAGAATTTGAGCCTGAGTGAAGGACTTTTGGATTTCATTTATCTTTTTGTAAAAAAAAGTAATATTCTTCGTAGGTTCAAAGTTTTAAAGTAAGAGTATGCAAGAGCAGAGAATCTGCAGTCTCTTTACAAAAAAAGTATTATATACAAGATATCATGACAACTACACAATCTGCCCAACGATTTAACCATTAATTTGCCGTGTCTAGTGCAATACAGTGATGTACATTTCTTGCATGCATCAAAGCAATAAACTTTTAAGACTCTTATTCCCAACATTTACCTTTATAATAGTAAAAATGACTGCAACACTTGGAATTTTGTTATATTTATAAGGACTTCAGAATTATAGATACTTTATATACCTGTTATCACAAACCATACACAAGTGGCTTTTGGAACTATCTAATGAGAGAATGTCCTTAATAATCTCAGAATAAGAGAGGCAGGAGAGCCCTTTTAAATACATTCAGTACTGAAATACAAACAAAGTTTAAGTGATAATAGTTTAAGGCCAAAAAGGGCCACCAGATAATCTAGTCCAACCTCTTGTATATCACAGGCCACCACCACCACCCCTCAGCACCCATCCACACAGTAAACCCAACTGAAATTAGACCCAACAATTACAGCCCATAGCAGACTAGATTACATTGCAGCACATTATTTGAAAGTAAATTTATTTTTGTGAACTTGAAGTAATTTAGTTTTTTTAACTCACTCCCTCTTCATTTAATTCAGTAATGAAACATCCTAAATCCTCAGTTTCTCTATCTGCTTCTTATCAGTGCCCATACTACTGCTGCTTTAATTTCTGCTCCCTTTACACATTAAGAACCAAGTCCTACAGTTCTCATTCAGTTGTAACTTAGACAAATCTACCATGAATTGGAGTTCTGCCTCAGTGAGAACTATAGCACCTAATCCAAAAATTACAGTACAGGTTCTAATAGAGCTCTAAGGAGAATAGGCAGCAACAAAAAGGATAATTAGAGGATTGGTTTGTCCTTTGCTGTATTTGGTGAGCTGAGTTTCTGTGCTTTATAATGAGGATTAATGACCAACTGGGGTTAATGGCCCTCAGCCACACCTCAGACCATTAACTCCTCCCTACCAGTTATTAATCCCCAGAAAATGCCATGCACCTCTATCTTTATGATTAAGCAATAAACAGTGAGGGATGATCAACCAGTTAAGTCCCTGGCATGGCTGAATATTCCTAGTTCTGTATTTTTACATACAGCATTTCATGCTGTAGAATAAACTGTTGAGATGTCATCACTTTAAGGTTATAGAAGGAAAAGGAAATGTGTTTAAATTCAGTAGAAAAAAAACTATTTTGTTCATTATCTTTATTTATAACACTTCTTTAAAATACAAGCATGCTATTTATTCTTTGGTATCTAAACACCTTATGGTATTACAAAAATCCATCATGTAATCCAAATGCCATTGAATTTTGGATTCATCTCTCCCTTCTACCCTGGATGGAGGGCAAGGATGTGTAATATTTGTGTTTAATTCTTAATATTTCTCTTAATGCAGGAAAGTTTCAGACAGGAAGAAAGGCTTATGTGGTCCCCTGGAGATGGTAAGATCCATGGTCATTCTACTATACTGTGGAAGGGAGATCTAAAGCCCTGGGTCAAATGTTATTTTGCTATGTGACACCCTTATGGCACCTGTGGGCTTAATTTTGCCCTCATGAAAATCAGTGATAAAACTTCCATTGAAGTCAATGGCAGTAGGATTGGGTCCTTTGATATTCTATATATAAGGCCCTACCAAATTCACGGCCATGAAAAATGCATCACAGACTGAAATCTGATCTCCTCCCCCCTCCCCCCCCCCCCAGACAGCAAGTGTGAAAAATCAGGACAGGGGGTGGGGGGGCAATTGGAGCCTACATAAGAAAAAGACCCAAAAATCAGGACTGTCCTTATAAAATCAGGACATCTGGTCACCCTACCCCCGAGAAATCTGCTTGCAGTCAGGGGCTCCTATCCTGTGCAGGGCTCCAGCCACTAGTCCCAGCTGGGGATGAGGAGGAATGAGACTACTTCTTCCTTTGCAGGGGCACTCCCAGGCTGGGTCAGACCTACCTCTGGGATCTCTCCTGGCTGCAGGAAGCTCCATGGCTCCAGCAGTTAGCCCCAGACACAGGGAGGCTGTGGCTCCAGCTGTCAGCCCCCCACTCCAGCGGGACGCTGCCAGCAACTGGATGTGTAAGGGTGGCAATACCATACCATGCCATCCTTACTTCTGTGCTGCTGCTGGCAGTGGCCTCTGCCTTTCAGAGGCCCGGCTCCCGGCTAGCAGCCACCGCTCTCCAGCTGCCTCAGCTCTGAAGGCAGCGCCACCACCAGCAGTGCAGCACACAAGTCAGAGTAGAAATACCACAAGCCTCCTCACCTCAAAATAACCTTGTGATCAACCATCCACCCACATCACAACTGCTTTTTGAGTCAGGACCCCCTGACAATTACAACCCTGTGAAAATTTTCAAATTTAAAAAATACCTGAAATCATGAATTTACGATTTTTTAATCTTCTGACCCATGAAAATTGACCTAAATTGGACCATGAATTTGGTAGGGCCTTATCTACATAGGTTTCTTTATGCAGTGCTAATCAGCGTCCTCTATCCGTGTTTACAGATATCTCTCTGCTTTACCCGTTACTCCAGCGTAGCGACAGAAACTTTTATCTTCACTTAGTATTTTCTGTTAGTCTGGAAACAGAACTCAAGGTTCTCTCAGAACACTACATTTAATTTTAGAAGATGCTCTAGTTACAGAGAAACTTTCTTTGGTTAACGTCTATTATGACAGGTTTCAAGATTGGTAGCCATGTTAGTCTGTATCAGCAAAAACAATGAGGAGTCCTTGTGGCACCTTAGAGAACTAACAAATTTGTTTAGGCATAAGGTTTTCATGGGCTAGAACCCACTTCATCAGATGTATGGAGTGGAAAATACAGGAGCAGGTATAAATACTTGAAAAGATGTGAGTTGCCTTACCAAGTGTGAGATCAGTCTAACAAGACAATTCAATTGACAGCAGGATACCAAGGGAGGAAAAATAACTTTTTAAGTGGTAATGAGAGTGACATTTCAGACAGTTGACAAGAAGGTCTGAGTATCACTGGGGGGAAATTAGTATTGAGGAAATTAGGTTTAGGTTTTGTAATGACCCAACCACTCCCAGTCTTTAGTCAAGCCTAATCTGATGGTGTCCAGTTTGCAAATTAATTCCAGTTCTGCAGTTTCACATTGGAGTCTGTTTTTGAAGTTTTTTGTTGAAGAATTGCTGCCTTTAGGTCTGTTATTGAGTGACCCGGAAGATTGAAGTGTTCTCCTACTGCATAAGAAGACAAGAGTTGAGGAGCATTGTTCTAAGTCAGCCATAAAAATGTTGGTATACTGTGGGGCCAAGTGGGTACCCATAGCAGTCCCTCTGACTTGAAGGTATACATTGTCTCCAGATCTGACATAGTTGTGGATGAGGACAAAGTCACAAAGTTCAGCCACTAGGTTTGCTGCAATGGTATTGGGGATGCTATTCCTGATGGCTTGTAGTCCATCTTTGTGTGGAATGTTTGTGTAGAGAGCTTCTACATCCATTGTGGCTAGGATGATGTTTTCTGGAAAATCACCACAGGATTGTTGTGTCCTCAGGAAGTCAGTGGTGTCTTGAAGATAGCTAGGAGTGCTGGTAGTGTAGGGCCTAGGAGTTCACCTGCTTTGTAATGTGAACTACAAGTGCTTTGAAGACTGGCTAGTTTTCCTGTAGCTTTCTATACTCTCATGCAATGCCATTCACAGCAATGCTCCTCAGTACACAGTATATTAGAGGATAACTGAAGACTGCCTATGTCACAAAAGCTGTAAGAGACTGACACTTTCTTAACATATCAATAAGTTATACACTTTGGTTATGATCCTGAACAAACCCTTACCCATGTGAGAAATCCTTACTCACATCCTGTAAGTAATCCCATTTACCTCAGTAGGAATAAATGTGTGAATAAGGACTACCTACATAAATAAATGTTTGTAGGACTGCAGCCTTTAGGACATGATCCCTCACCACAGACGCCTATGTGCGTTTTACTATTCACTTCAATGGAAGCAAAAAATCATATTAACATACAGACATAAAAGAAGAGGCACTTACAGGTCACTTTCCTTAGTGATGCATGACATACATAAATAAAAGCAGTAAAAATGGATATTTTTACTGTTCTACTTAAAATAATTATTTCTGTGTGTACAGTACCTACCCTCTCCATACTCTCTCCTCTATGACAGGGTTATATTTTTCTTAGCTATTGATTGAATGCTATGTTGACATAGTGAACTGTAAAGAATATGGTTTAAAGACTCAGCATATCACAAGTACTATTTACCCAATGTGAAAATTTGGTGCATCTCAACTGAAAACTACAGGCAATTTTTAAATCAAGATTGGATGTTTTTTTCTAAATGATCTGCTCTAGGAATTATTTTAGGGAAGTTCTGTGGCCTGTGTTATGCAGGTCACAATGGCACCTTCTGACCTTGGACTCTATGAATCTATGACTTAACTCAAGTGTCTGCTCATTAATTTTATTCCCCAGACAGGGTCTGATTCAAAGCCCATTGAAGTTAATGGTAATATACTGATTGACATCAGCAGGCTTTGGATCAGACCCTTACAATATAACTCCACTGCAGTTAGAAACCTGGGGCTGTCCCATGCCAGCTGACTTGGGCTAAGGGGCTCACACAGGCTAAAAGGCTGTTTAATTGCAGTGTAGATGCTTGGAGTGAAGCTTGGGCTCTAGGACCCATTGATGTGACATGGTCCCAGAGCTCAGGCAGCCCAAGCCTGAACATCTACACAGCAATTAAACAGCCACTCACAGGGATACTGGAACAATTTGCATAGTGAAGGTACAGAAAGCTGTTGAACCAAACTGTAAACCCTGTATATGATAGAAGCCACTTCAAGCCAGGGTGCTGCCACACCCCCAGCACCTCTAGTTCCAGCTCCACTGGCCACCTGAGCCCCTCAAACCTGAGGCAGCTGGCACAGGCCAGCTGCAAGTGTCTAACTGCAGTGTATATTATCCTTACTGTACACATGATTTACATAGCATTAATAAGTCACAGAGAATCACCAAGCTGTAATTCGATTGAGTGGTTCTGTCATAACCATATCTATGAAAGAGTGAAAGTTGGGGTGGTTTGTTAAGTCACCACTGCGGCACTTCCTGCTGGCTGTTCCAGGGATTAGCTCTGCTAGCCAGTGTGGCCTCTTCTGGTGGTGTTTTGGTGCCATCACTTCTGCTCCAGGACCCACATCACTCCAAGAACATCCTCTTCATGACACAGCCCTCCAGCTATGTCACATTCTGTTCTCCCCACTTCCAGGGGAACTGCAGGCCACTGTCCAGCCACTTCCTTTGGTGGCAACTGCAGCCAATTGTATAGCCACTTCCTCAATGGCAAGAGAGGTTGTGGAGGGGGAGGGGAGATCCAGGCCTACCTTCTACTCCAGGTCCCAGCCCAAGGACCCTGTAGATGGCAGCCATGTACTGCAACCGTCCAACCTCTCAGTATGTTTCCCTGAGCTCCTTCCCCACAGCACCCTCTTTGTCCTTGCCTCAGGGTTTCAGCTTGCAAATCCCTGCAGCCAACCCAAAGCCATCTTTAGCACCCCTGCTGGTCACTGCTAGTAGCACTGTGCTGTCCACACAACAGACAACACTGTGATTTTAAATATTTTTTTCACATACAAAGCAGTTTTTAATGTCACAATCTATAAATTGTTCAGAAATAACTCATTAACCAATTGTATTGCGAAGTATGTCTTCACACAACACAAGTCAACCTGTGGAACGCCTTGCCAGAGGATGTTGTGAAAACCAAGACTACAACAGGGCTCAAAAAAGAACTAGATACATTCATGGAGGATAGGTCCATCAATGGCTATTAGCCCAGATGGGCTGAGATGGTGTCCCAAGCCTCTGTTTTCCAGAAGCTGAGAATGGGTGACATGGGATGGATCACCTGACAATTACCTGTTCTTTTCATTCCCTCTGAAGCACCTGGCATTGACCAGGAAAACAAGATATTGGGCTACATGGACCACTGGTCTGACTCAGTATGGTTGTTCTTAACCTTGACTGAGGTAACAGGCTTAATTCTCCTGCCTGCCATTAAGAGATGGAGACTTGAACCTTCAGTGTATAATGTTTAAATTAATTTTGACATTGAAAATATATATTCTTGTTGCTGTTTATACTTTGAGTCAAACAGTTACTTATTTTTAAAGTGTCGTTTCTGACAGGTGACAAGTAGACAACACTAGCTACTAAGAGGTTTCAGAGTGGTAGCCGTGTTCGTCTGTATCAGCAAAAGGAACAAGGAGTACTTGTGGCATCTTAGAGACTAACAAATTTATTTGAGCATAAGCTTTCATGGGCTAAAACCCACTTCATAGGATGCATGCAGTGGAAAATACAGTAGGAAGATATATATATACACAGAGGACATGAAAAAATGGGTGTTGCCGTACTAACTATAACAAGAGTAATCAGTTAAGATTGGCTATTATCAGCAAGAGAAAAAAAGCTTTTGTAGTGATAATCAGGGTGGGCCATTTCCAACAGTTGACAAGAAGGTGTGAGTAACAGTGGGGGGGAGTAAATTTGCATGGAGAAATGGGTTTTACTTCGTGTAATGACCCATCCACTCGCAGTCTTTATTCAAGCCTAATTGAATGGTGTCCAGTTTGCAAATTAATTCCAATTCTGCAGTTTCTCGTTGGAGTCTGGTTCTGAAGTTTTTTTGTTGGAGTATTGCGACTTTGAGGTCTGTAACTGAGTGACCAGGGAGGTTGAAGTGTTCTCTGACTGGTTTTTGAATGTTATAATTCTTGATATCTGATTTGTGTCCATTTATTCTTTTGCATAGAGACTGTCCAGTTTGGCCAATGTACATGGCAGAGGGGTATTGCTGGCACATGATGTGAACACCCATTTTTTCATGTCCTCTGTGGGTTGGAATGGGGGCAGGGAAGAGGCGGGGCCTCATGGAAGGGGTGGAGTGGGGGCAGTGCCGGGGGCAGCGACGGGAGGGGTGTTAGTGATGTGGCCCTCGGGCCAATGAACTAGCCCTCATGTGGCCCTCATGGTCATTTGAGTTTGAGACCCCTGGCTTACTTTCTCATTTTTACCATATAATTATAAAATAAATCAATTGGAATATAAATACTGTACTTAAATTTCATTGCATAGTATATGAAGCAGTATAAACAAGTCATTGTCTGTATGAAAATTTAGTTTGTACTGACTTTGCTAGTGCTTTTTATGTAGCCTATTGTAAAACCAGGCAAATCTTTAAATGAGTTGATGTACCCCCTGGAAGACCCACAGGGGTACACGTATCCCTGGTTGAGAACCACTGTTCTAGAAGCTATAGGAGGGAAATTTGAGAATCAGGAGCTCAAGTTTCTGTTCCCGTTCATATCACTGATTTGCTCTTTCACCTTGTGCAGATCACTTCACCTCTCCATATCTCACCTTCCTCATACGTAAAATATTAATAATCTTACCTACCTCACAGGGATCTTATGTGACTTCATTCATTAATATTTGTAAAGAATTTCATATCCTTGGATTGAAGGCACTATAGAACTAGCAAGGGAAAGACTCCATTGCCCATTACCAATTCCCTGAACTTCACAGCCCAACATCTTAGCTTTTGTTTAGCTTTGTGGTTTTCAAGCATTTCTGTAGATGATGTTGATAAAAATGAAAAATACAGCACTAATATAAAGCAGTATTTGAAATAAGATATAATTCCAAAAACTTGTGTACATTTTTACCACCACATATATGGATATCTGCAGTTCTTCAGAATCTAACTTACATTTTCAATATAAATGTGTCTTTCTTACACACAGAGAGAAAGAAGAAAACTAATCAAATTCTTCTGAGTGTTTTCTCTGCTATAATTTAGTGGTAAAACTGGCAGGTTGCCTAACCATGTCAAAATGGAATACATTTAAAATGCTGTAACTATAAAATAACAAGGAAGCTTTTAGCCACATTCATGTAGAGGAGACTATGAAAATGTTTACTTGAAAAGTGGTTAGCATATGAAAAGATTAATCTAACAGGAAAATACATTTTAAAGTTGTGAAATTGTCTTGCTTCATGTGTAAATATTTTATGTAAATAAAGTGGGATCCGAGATTCATATAACATTTAGATATTTTTAACACTAAAGGCATAGCAACAGAGTACATAACATTTTTCAGTAACACTCATCTTGCCCTGCTATCTACACTAACGCCTTTATGTGTTTACATTAGCTTTTACTCTAATGAAGATGGCGCCGGTGGTTCTGCCAGGGTAAGCTGCAGATAGAATGTAGTCAACCTCAATGGAAGACATTGAGTGAGAGCAGGCGATTGTTCTTCTCAGCAGCTCTGATTTAAGACAATGGTGAAAGGGAGCTGATGTCAATGACTGGTATAAGCCAAGATGGCTTTGCCTGAGGGTATCGCTGGTGGTTGTTTGAGAATCTAGGGGTGACTTTTGTGTGTGGACACTTTTCATTACTTTGTAGTTTTGAGCTCAGTTCTCTTGAGTTGTTTTCTTTTTTGCCTCTTTGTTCACTAACTTTGTTCATTAACTTGGAATGTAAGACTCTGTGTTCTTGAAGATCTATGGCCTGATTCTTATTTAGAAGGTCCCTTACATTGCCAGACCCATGTAAATTGACCTTAATGTAAATGAAAATCAGGCCTTCTCTGTTTTAGGTTAGTTTTTGTAACCTAGTTATAATTTGTTTGTTATTTTGGGGTATTTGATATGCTGGCTCCTTAAAGAAGAAAAGCAGATGATACCTGGGAAGGCTAATGGCCAACTGAAAGGTACTGATCTGTTTTTATGGTCAGCTGAAAGGCAAGCTCCTACTAATAGCCATGTGTCTTCTATGGCAGTGGCCTGCTCCTATTATTGGTCCTCTGTTACTTTTGAGGAAGACTTAATACCTACCAAATTTGTGAGGAATCTTTAAAAATTATGTAGCAAGCCATGAACATTGAGTCAAGACGTGAAGCAAACACTGAGGCGTTTACTACTTCCGTGGCTCAAACCGTGACTACATAGTGTGCTGCTTTGAACTCTGATCCTGAAGTCATTCAAACAATCTTTGGGAATATTGCTAAGGAAAGTGCTTATCTTCTTTCTGAAATCAGATACCCATGTGGCTTAGTGAATAAAGCACAGGATGTAGACTCTGGACACCTGGGCTCTATTCCCCCCTCTACTACTGGGTAACCTTCAGCAAGTTACTTTGCCTTTCTGTGCCTAAGTTTCCCCATCTCTCAAATGGGGATTGGACATTAGGAAAAACTCCCATCAGTGTAGTTAAGCACTAGAACAAATTGCCTAGGGGAGTTGTGAAATCTCAGTCACCGGAGATTTTTAAGAACAGGTTAGACAGACACTTGTAAGAATGGTCTAGTTATTACTTAGTTCTGCACTGGGTGCAGGAGGCTGGACCAATTGACCTATTGAGGTCCCTTCAAGTCTTACACTTCCATGATTCTATATGGTGTTATATAAAGAGTTTATCAGCAAGATATTACCAGAGGCACCCTTCCCATTATATAAGTAATTTAAAAAAAAAAATAACCAAACCAATTCCCAAGTGCACATTTGCATCAGTTAAACTAAAGAACATTTTATTATAAACCAGATATTGAAAGAATCTAAAATGTGGGATTTATTTCAGATATCCAGTGCATTAAAACAGCACCAACTATTTATCATTATGAAGGTTTCTTTGATGCTATACAGAATACCTATGATTCCACCTATGTTTCTAAAAACATAACCATTAAGAGAGTTGTTGCATATTTAATTTCATGCTCCACTCAGCATAAAGCAGTTGTGGGACTGCCAGCCAGAGCAAATTAAGTAACCGGTTAGATAATTTCCTACTTAATTGAAAGCAGGTAGTTTTTAAAAGTAATAATTGATTTTGTATCTAATGAATGTGTAGCTATTTCTTCCTTTTTTTATTCCTGTTTTTAATCAAGATTGCACTGAGTCTCTGTACAAAGCTGATGACGGGCATATGAAGAACTGAACTGGGAAAATGATGTATAGTTGGTTACTGTTCATTCTGGATTTAGAGTTGCAGTAGAACTATCACATTCATCATGCAGAGGGGAGCAGGGTGTTTTGATATTGAACCTTTCACCAATAGGCATTGCTTCAGTTCTAACCTACATTAGTAGTGATCTGAAGTTTTTACCATCTGACCACCATCCAACAGCCTATATGAAATAAGCTAGGAATCTCACTCTGGTTGTTAGAGAACAGGTAAGTATCCATCACCACAATAGACAACGATTGACCTGTCTTAGGAGTCTCAGCAGAAAATGAAGTGGTCTGTAGCCTACAATACCCTCTCACCCTTACTGTATGTCTGTATTGCATTAGAAGGTGTGACTGTAGCTCAGGTAGACATACCCAATGCTAGCTTTAATTTAGCTAGCACACCTAAAAATAGAAGTGATTGAAAATGCAGCAGCATGGGCTATCAACACAAGTACACACCCTGCATTCCAGACAGGCTTGTACAACCCACTCTGAAGTCCATGCCACTGTGTCTTCACTGCTATTTTCAGAACTGCAAGATTAAAGATAGCATAAGTATGGCTATCCAAACTGAAATCACACCTCCAATTGTAGATTAAATTTTGAAATAGTGACTTCAGGACAGGGTTGTGATACATTGGAATGGTACGGTAGTGTGGAGAAGCTTTGATTGCCACTTGTATCTATTTGATAGATAAAAAGAGGGCTTTATTCTCAAAGGCTGTCAAAACAGCATCTTTCACAAGCCCTTAATTCATTTGGGGGGAAAATTAAAGAATAATTGTTCTGATAGATTTTTTTTAAACAAAACATGTTTTGATCTAAAGAAACCAAAATGACTCTGTCCATCTTTTTTAACTTCTTTGAAAACTGACAAAAGGGAAAGCACATTCTGCACATTTAGAAAGTATTCATGCAAGCTTTGTATTAATAATCCCATGTTTTGACAAATGAACAGAAAACCTGTGACTACTCAAATTCCAGACTTACTCATTTTAGACTGGATCCTGCTTATTGCTGAGCACCCAGCAAGCCTGATTCACATGCATAGGTGTAAATAAGGAATTTACATTTACAATTTACACCAAGGTAAATGGTGTAAAACTGGTGAGAGACCAGAAACAGGCTCATCATTTCTCATGATCAAGCCTTTTATAAAAATCAGGAGCTATAATCTCCATGATTTTCTTAGGTAAAACTCACATTGATTACAATGTGAGTTTTGTCAGATTACAGACTAGCAACCTTTTTCATACTACTTCTGACAGCTGCTATAAACCAGGGCTGCGTGGTATACAGGTCCAAGGTGTGTGGTTCTGTGCAGCCTTGCAATGCAGACTTGTGCCCACCACTTCCACTTTCATGACCCTACATCATGGACACCAAGGAACAGCAGGATTAGAACTGTGGAAGGGGAAAAAAGCAAAATATGAAGAGAAAACTTTAGTCATGATGAAATAAAACATGAACTCTTTGGAAAGAGTCCTGCATGGAAGTGGTAAGATTTTGGATTCTCTTGCCTCTCCTCTTGCCTCTGCAAAAAGGGAGAACTACTGACATTATTTAGCAAGCTAAAAAAAACAAAAAACAACAAAAAAAAATTCCTATTGATGTGCAAGTAAGAAATCAACACCTACAGTAGTTAGTACACATTGAAGATAATGGCAACTCTAGACTGATTTCTCTGGAAATTATGGAAATTGAGCATAATGAAAGCTCTCTATTTCAATATTTTATTTAAGGGATAACACTAAAGTTAATGTTTTTTTACTAGATAGATAGATAGATAGATAGACAGACTTATCTTTGCAACTTTGTATATGTATGTACATAAATACATAACAGCATAGTGTGGTACAAAGATCTTATCGGTATAAGTTTGGGATGGATGGATTATTTGGAGACAGGCAAAAACATTAGTGAATTAAGCAGAACTCATACTATATAGTGCACTCTGTATATGTGTCATATGCTATAGAAAAATTGTTATGATTGTGTTAGAGATTTTAAACATTGTATTAGGAAGTTTTCTTCATATCCCTCCTTCTGTAAAGCTAGGTGCTGTGTTTACCATGAATTCAACTTTGCAGGGCTCACAGCAAAGCCACTCCCCCTCACTCCTGCTGGGCTTACTCCACCTGGAACCACACTATAAAATGGAGCAGCTAAGCTCAGTCTTCCGTGACCAGAGAGGAGAGAGAGTGTTGCAAGCTTCTGCCCAGGAGCTATCAGAGTGCAGACCACAGAGGCCAGGCGTGTCAAGACCCAGGCGAATACTGGTGGTCCACAAACGGCCACGAGAGGAAGGAGTCATTGGGAACTTCGCCTGCTGACTACCCTGGTGGATCAGAGGACCCATGAACTATGGAGCAGAAAGACAGGATAAGAAGTAGTCTAGGGGAACCAGACACTGAACTGGCTGTGGAACCAGGAACAGAGTCAGTGTGTTTTGGAGGGATCCTCACTGACTCATAGTGGATACACTCACTACTGTTAGGGCCCTGGGCTGGGACCCAGTGGAGTAGGGAGTGCCTGGATCCACCTACCCCAGACACCAACCTACCCCAGGTGGTGGCCCATCCCCTGCCTAGCCACTCGGCCATGCTGACTGGCACAGAGAGGTGGCCCCATTGACTCTGGCCACTAGGGCATGCCACCCTCCATAGAGAAGGATGGTCCCATTGACTCTGGCCATTAGGTTCTACCGCCCTCTGCTGAAGGGTGGTCCCATTTACTCTGGTCACTTGGCCAGACAGTCCTGAACCTTGTGAGTTCAATCTTTGAGGGGGCCATTTAGGGAACTGGGATAAAAATCTGTCTGGGGATTGGTCTTGCTTTGAGCAAGGGGTTGAACTAGATAACCTCCTGAGGTCCCTTCCAATCCTGATATTCTGATTCTAAAAGAAAAATTAAAACCAAATCATGTAGAACACCCCAAAAACTTTTATCTAGGAAGGCTATTTAGTATAACAAAGTGGCAAATGTAAAGTTCATTATAACAGGTCATTTCAGAGCTAGGAACAAGTACCAGATTCCATTGATAATCTCCCCTTTCCATTTATACAATACATAAAACTCCCATTTCTAGGCCCACAGAACTCCAGGAGAATGGTCATTAAAACTGTGACATGTTTAGCTATAGCAGTCACTGACTCAGGAGTAACTCCCGACCATCCTGGATCTTGGGATGGGGGTAATTTTGCAGGCAGACTTCCACAGGGTGGGGGGAGATGGAAGCAGCATTTCTGTGACATACTGTTTTGTTATAAATCACATCTGTTTGAAGCTGTTCATAGGCCTGAATTGTTAGAATAAGTTTTAGGAATATGGGCTAGTGGACAGAGGCCAGCTGATGCTATATAAAGGTCAAAGTGCATGACATGCATGATAAATGTACCACATAGCTCTGCAATTTGTTACATGCCTCTGTGATTTATCACAATTTCATATATATAGTCTTAGTAAAATTAAAATAAACTGTTTATATTCTATTCTATATACTACAAGCTAAAGAAAATATTAGTAATAATTGGATATTTTATTTATGATATTTTGCTTGAAATAATGGGCCCAATCCTGCTCCCACTGAAGTCAATGGAAGTTTTGTAATAATGTCAGTGGGAGCAGGAACAGACTTTAACTACTGCACTGAAGAGGGCGCTATTCTGAATGACAAACTCCTCTGTCCACCATAACTAAATATCTATTTTTACAATACTCTTCCCTCTTACAGGTTCTCAAAAGTCTGCTACAAAACTTAGGCTGAGAGTTTGTTGGTAGTCCATTGCCAATGATATTGTCACAGTTTCATCTCTGACTACGCATATGACGCTGAAGTCCAAACCCTGATGCACAGAGTTGGCCGCACTGAGGGCAGAGGAAGTCTGTATGTATGTTTGATGATGTAGCTCTGTGGCACCTTTCTCGTACAGCCTGGAGATGATTTAGTCGAATCCATTCAAATGTGTTACATGCTGATCTTGTCAGAGACTGCCAGTGTGTCCTGTTCTGAGCCATTTGCTCAAGTTCTTTGCAGTTGATGCCAGCCCATTGGAGACTGCTCTTCAGGTTATCTTTGAAACGCTTATATGGATGACCCTTCTTTCTTTTGCCCTAACTCAGCTTCCCATACAAGATCTGTTTTGGGGGACAGTGGTCTTCCATTCTGATGATATGTCCAGTTCACCTAAGATGCGCTCTCAGTAGCATTTCCTCAATGCTGGTTGTTTGCTCTTTCAAGGACCTTAATATTGGTCACTCTGCCCTGCCAGCAAATGCTCACTATTGAACGGAGGGAGTGCATGTGAAATTGCTCAAGCTCTTTAATGTGATGTCTATAAAGAGTCCACGTCTCTGATCCATACAGGAGAGATGTTAGAACCACTGCACTGTAGATCTTCAACTTGGTGGAGAGAGATGTGTTGGTTAAGGACTTTTGTTCTTAGTCAGCCAAGAGCCTGAATGGCTTTACTAATTGTGGAGGAAATTTCCTTATCAATGGAACCATCACTCAAGATGGTGCTGCCCAAATACTTGAACTGATCCACATTTTTCAGCTGTGCGCCTTTGATGAAGATGGCTGGCACTGGGACAATGGAATGAGGTGGTTGTTGGAACAAGACCTCGGTCTTCCCAAGATTGATGGTGAGGCCAAAGAGCTGGGATGCTTCAGAAAATCTGTCAATGCTGACCTGAAGGTCATCGTGTCTATGGACCATCAAGGCGCAGTCAGCTGCAAAAAGTGCCTCGACAAGCCTCTCCAGCATCGTGGTCATACATTGAGTCTTCAAAGAGCAGGAAGGGAGCCATTGAGTCAGTAGCAGATGTATATCCCCTGGTCCAAGTTCCTTGTGGTCTGGCTGAGGACACAGGCAAAGAACAAGTTTACTTAATCTGTAAATATCCTCTTGTGCGTAAATTTGAATTTAGAAGGACTCTTTGCAAGTCCTTAACTGCAGCTATTTCCCCCACAAGCTTTAAACAGAAAAGGAGTAGTTGAAGATGACAAAAGTATAACTATAGATTAAGATCTAATAAATCAATCACAGAGAGCAGGAATGGGTATTCAAAACATGTTCATAATTCCCTAGAAAGGGTTAGCTGATAAAGGTTACATGTATGAGGAAAATGAGATCTGAGGTTTAAAAGTTTTGGGGGAAAATTGAATATAAAAATTCTAATCTACTATCTTCCAAGAAAACAAATGTGCATTAGTTGTCAATTATATCAGGCTTTCAATTTCGAGACCAAACTGAAATTTTGGTGATATGACACTTTGATTAAGGGGGCAACAAGAGGGTTTCTTGAAGAAAGAGAAACAGCAGCACAGCCTTGATGCCTGATTCTGCACCACTCAAGTCAATAGGAGTTTTGCCATTGACTCCAGTGAGTCCTGGATCAAGTCTGGATGAATATAAAGATCCATCTACAGAGAATGGGATACAATCCTCTGATTTAAAAAAAAAAATAGTAGTAGTAGTTGTTTCAGGAGACCAGACTGATCAGAAGGGGAAAAAAATGTTCAGCAGAAAGAAATTCATTAAGAATCTTGGCAAAAAGGGACACCCAATCCAATGTTATGAATAAGCTGGCCTGGATAGGAATATGTGAAACCTTGAGAAGCATAGGTTAAACAACTCAAGAAACAACAAGACCTAGTAAAACTCCCAACCAAGTGCAAATTCTTCAGCAAAGGATGGACATACTTACAGCCACTATTACATAAGCCTAAGGCCAGATCTACACAACAGACTTATATCAGTATAACTATGTCACTCAGGAGACAGAAAAATCCACACCCCTGAGCGACATAGTTATACTGACCTCGCCCCCATATAGACGACACTATATCGACAAGAAAGCTTCTCCCATTGACATAGCTAGTGCCTCTCATGGAGGTGGATTAACTACACCGATGGGAGAAGCTCTCCCATGGGTGTAGGAGTGTCTTCACCATAGCACTACACTGCACCAATGCAGCTGCACCACTATAGCACTGTAGATGAAGTGAAGCCCTAAGTGTAATCTAGGCTTTCATACTCTCAATCTACTGATGTGGAACCAGAGTCGCTAAAATGTGAAAGAATAACTAAAATATGAAAAAAGAGAAGGATATTACTACTGATGGAGTGGCCACAAAATTCTTAATGGAGTGGCCACAAAATTCAAATAAAACACTAGTTGTTCTGGAAGAACAAGCTCCCCATGAAGGCTTTGATCCTACAAGTCCTTGAACGGTGCACAAGGTTATACTTAAGGACAATAAGGCAAATATAAAATATAAAATTAAGCACTATGTGCAGTCCTCGTTGCTGGGTGGTTCTGAATCTCAAACTACCTGCATCCAACTCATTTATGAATAAGTTCACAGGGTAAAAGAGGAGTGGAGTACAGGTGGAGAATGGGTAGATCTGCAGAGAAAGGACTTAAAAAACAATATTCATCAACCAAATAAGGGGCTTGGTTACACAATCATTGCTTATCATTATTTACCTTGTGCTTATTTGTGAAACTCTTTGTACCTGTAATGGAAAGGATTATGCCCAGAGTGGCTTGTGCCACAGGGCTCTGCTGAAGGAAAGTGTTCAGAAACTCTGGCTGAGCTTACACTGTCAGCTAGTCCCTGATCATTTAAATAGAGGTGCAGTATGAATGTTATTTCCTACCCTGAAAGGGTGGGCCAGATCTGCTGGATGGCAGAAATGCAAGGAAAATAACCAGTGAATAAATTATCCTGTGGAAGCTTTATATTTAAAAGTCATCTGGCCCCACAAATTGCAACCTTGCTGGCAGTCTCAGCAGAGGCCAAGGACGGAATGGACATGGAAACTGAATTACCCCTTTCAGTCTTAGTCCCTTTTGAACAGGATTGAGACACATAGGCATGTTGGTATGGGAAAGCTTATGCTGTTGCTGTATCTCTTCTATGGATAACTAGAGGGCTTCAGTTTCCAGAGCAGCCAAGCCACTACGTTTCATGGACACAAAATTCACCCACACACAAATAGAGGTTAACAAAATGACACTGTGCAACTATCTGAACAACATCAGCTATGATTCTCCTATCCAGCATGTGAAATTTTTGTGTATGCCTGCTTGTGTTTAACTTTGATGATATAATAGAAAATAGAAAAGGTTAGAGAGGCCTTTAAAAGACTTGTATTCCTAGTTGCATACTCTTTTTGGGTCAACACTAAAAATTCAAATTTTAACTATCACTGAGCCAAGGGACTAGCGTTCAGATATGGCACCAGATCGCATTAGGTTTAAGGTTAGTTTCAGGATCTGAGGTACAGTCAGATCTAGGCTTTAGACCAGAAAGCACTGAGATTCTTATTAGATTTTGGCCTCAAATTGGCCTCACAATGATCTCCCAAAAATACAGTCACATTTGAACCAGAATCCCAAAACTGACCCAAAACCAAAACTATTGTGAAAAGTTCAGATCCTGGGACTTGCATTCAACCTCCCATGAGCCTCCAAAGTTCAAAGGCATTTGTATTTAAAGTTCTAAATTTGGCCTCTACTGTTTTCACAAGTCTTATCTTGTAAGTTTATATGCTAGACATTGAGGATATGGCTACACTTGCAGCTGTACAGCGCTGGGAGTTACAGCTGTCTTCGTACAGCTGTCTTCGTACACCTGTGTAGGGAAAGTGCTGCAGTGTGGCCACACTGACAGCTACCAGCGCTGCAGTGTGGCCACAACTGCAGCATTTGCAGCGCTGTTGGGAATGGCTGAACAGGCATTCTGGGATACCTTTGAATACCTCTGGAGGCCAATTACAGCGCTTTTAGTGGCCACACTAGTGGAGCAGCGCTGCATCACCAGCGCTGCAATCATTATACCCCAGGCAGAGCAGCCAGCAGAGCAGCCAGCGCTGCAGCCAGGGAGATGCACCGCTGTATGTGCCTTGCAAGTGTGGACGGTGAGTAAGTTGCAGCGCTGTAAACTCTCCAGTGTAGCCAAGCCCTGAGTAACTTTGAGGCAGACGCATCCTTAACGCATGATGGCACTGTATTTTCACTGTGGTGCAACTACCATACTATCGTGGCTGTGAAAACTTTGTTCATGGTCCCACAAGACAAAATTAAACAGATGGCAGCCTAAGTGAAGAGGAAACACTCTTCAGAGCAAGGGGCAGTGGAAGCCAAGATACCTTGAGACAAAAAGAATTGCAGTTGAATTAATCACAACTAATAGCCAAACACATTGAAATCATGAAGCTCACATGCTAGTCACTGGGAAACTCCATGAGGAAGAGATACCCCCATCCCCGGTTGTGGATCAAACCTGAAGCTGTTGCACAACCACTAGCCCAAACTAAATTCTAGAGACGACTTCTCTGCCATGAGCTACCCACTGCCAGCAGTGAGAAAGGACCAGAAGATCAGCATAGTGGTAGCTCCTCCAGCCCTGGCCCTGTCTACCTCAAATCTGCTCCACCACAAAGGCCACCCTGCACAATAGCACCCCACGAGATCATGACGTGCCAGCAGACCCACATCTTTCCCTGCAAAACCAGTAAGCAAACTCCTTGTGCATCCTAAAAAAATGTGGGGCAAAGGTATTTTGGATGGCACTTACTACTAGTAAAGGGCCAGATGGCACTTTATGATCTGCCCTGAACAAGGGCAGCGCTTAGCTCCACTGCCCCAGAGGCAAACTGTGGCTCAGAGTAACAATCTCCTCGTTATTTCTGAGAGGATATAAATGGTGATGAGTCTTTACCTGGCACATGTAAGTTACTTGGTGTGCCAGAACAGCTGTGTTGGCCATGTTGCAAAACCAAGGCCACACCCCATTCTGCCCCCTCCCACCAAGCTGCATGGGTAAAAGAGCCTGTCCTGAAATCCGTGATGTGAGAACAAGGGAATGCCTTACTCCCTTGCATGTGGCATATAGAGCTAGTGACAATCTAGCCCAAAATAAAAGAATAATAATTAATCACTTGATTTACTGGCACTCAAGACCTCTTGATACCTTGACAAAAAATAACTACAAATGTATATCAGGATAAGGCAACCTGCTTAAATACATTCCAGTTATCAGAGGCATGAGACGTGAAACCCAGTGATACAAATTCAAAAATAGAGAGAGAAAATCTTGAGCGTAGCTCAGACACCTGCCACTAACGTATCAGGGCGACTGTTTGATTTTACTGATGCCTGGGATGAGTACAGAGCTGTTCACAAATCAGTAAACAAATCTTTTTAAAGTCTAAGAATTCTTAAATGTAGCTATATTTTTATATTTACAATAATGACAGTATCTTGCTCTTTGAAGACAACATATCCTATAAGCCATGCTGTATTATGTTCAGTGAGCACATTCCTTAACATGACACTTTCCACATGTCCTTCTCTTAGTGTTGCCATAATTATAATATGGACAAGTCTGTTGTAGCAAATGTGAGCTGTTTCTTAAGTGGATGTGGAAAACCATGAACATTCCTAATAGGCATATTTAGGCACCAGACCCCGCCAGTGGAAGTGCGGAGTTCAAATGTGACTCCTGATGCTCCATACGGGATATTCACCATTTCAGTTCCTGAAGAATGGTCCAGATTACACTGCTCACAATTGCTGCTGCCTGGCTGTAGATCACCATAGGCTGTTGTAGGCTTTAATCTTGTAAGTACTGACATAGGCACTGATCCAGAAAAGCACTTAAGCATTTAGCAGATTTCCATATGAAGCTCTCCCTTGCAGCATAGGCAACAGTAAAGGCTTGATCATGCACAGTGCAGGTGTCAAGTGTTGCACATTAAAAAAGCTCAAGCTAAAAAGTGATGAGTGGCCCAGGGAGCAAGAGTGCTCCATATGGAAATAGAGTAAACAATACAGCTGCAGGTGGACCTCACCCTGAAACAAGTAAGTACAAGTTTGCTTTTGAATAAATGTTGAATCCTTGTGCTTAAACTCAAAATAATTTGAAGATAATCAGTGATCATTATATAGACTATTTATATCAAGATGCCAACTAGGACAGACTGGCTCTTTCCAATCTAAACAATTTGGTTTCAATGTTATAAATTAAAGACACAAAAGAGCAATTATAATCGAATTTAAATAGTCCATAATTTTTTTTAAAGTAACATTTTGCTGCATCCCCACTTTTATTAAAAATCAGAACAGTAGTATTTTAAAATTGTGCAAAATACTATCGTTATTCATTTTTTGAGTCACATGGAATGAATTATTTTTTCTTAAATAGGGTTCTCATAGCTTTGTTTAGTGTTGCTGCCCATAATAAAGAATACTATTTGTAGTTGTTTTCAGTTATAAAGTGTGAATCAATAAATTGCAAGGCAATGGGTAACTACTATTCATTAGATGAAGCGATTGGTTTGAGCTAGCTGTCTGAGTACAGTATTGAGAGCATGGAAACACCCTAATTTGTTTCAGCTCCTGATTTGCCACAGGCTCCTTCTGCTTTGGGAAAGTCACAGTACTGCTGATTGAACCTTTAAAAAAAGACTCAGGCACCAAAAATCATGAGATTATTATTCCTAAAAATCACAATATTTTTAGCAATAATAACGTAGGCCTCTTGATTTTGATTTAGGTTACAGTCGTGTCAGGTTTTCAAGCTTTTCTCCAGAACCACAAGGGTTGGAAACCTACCTGTTTTTCAGTTGAAAGCTGTGATCCTCAGTCACTTGACTTCAAGAGCTAGTGCTTCAACAGAAACACTAAATATCACAAAAGACTCACAATAAAATTGTGAAAGTTGGAAACACAGAGATTTTCAAAAGGGGGATTTTTTCCAGTAAAGCAGAAATAGCTACATTTGTTTCTATTTAGATTTTATAAAATTTGGGTCAAAAAGTTGTAAAGATCCAGCAGACACTTGATGCCAACTCCATGGTTTTTTTGGTCCTCATACACCTGGGTGCAACAAGGTCCAATTTTTTTGGTGCAGCAGGAACAGCTACATCTGTTTTCTACTTATGCCATGGAAACTTTGTGAGGAGAGGGCCAACAATTGGTTTGCGCCAAGTGGCCCAGCTGGCCCTTTTTGCAGTATTCATGCTCCAGGATGCACTGGGGTCTGGTTTGTCTACGTTGCTTGCGCTTCATACACAAGAGCAGCTACACTCAGTCCCCATTTTGTTCCTACTCTTCCGTGGCTTGGGGCCAAAAGCTGGTGAGAACCCTCAAGCTCCAAGGAGATTCAAGCTTTTGCCTTTTCCCTCTGCAGCACATTTTCACCGGAATGCACTCTGCATTTTCAAGGGCCCTTGTAAAGATCAGTTAATTTGAGTTAAAGCAGCAAAGAGTCCTGTGGAACCTTATAGACTAACAGACGTATTGGAGCATGAGCTTTCATCGATGAATACATGCATCCGACCAAGTGGGTATTCACCCATGAAAACTCATGCTCCAATACGTCTGTTAGTCCATAAGGCGTCACAGGACTCTTTGCTGCTTTAGAGAGTCAGACTAACACAGCTACTCCTCTAAAAAAAGAACAGGCGTATCTGTGGCACCTTAAAGATGAAATAAATGTGTTAGTCCCCAAGGTGCTACAAGTACTCCTGTTCTCTTTGCGGATACAGACTAACACGGCTGCTACTCTGAAACGGCTACCCCGCTGATACTTAATTTGAGTTGTAATTATTATTGGTGCTGCAAACGCCTTTGGCCCCAACCCCCTCCTTTTAGCCTGACTAGGGCCACCACATTCGACCCCGCTGGGTGACCGAGCAGCGACTCACCCGCGCAGGGCTCATTTTGCACCGTCTCTCTGGCGCGGCGCAAGGCAGGCAGGACTCTAGGAAGCCAGGACTCAAAGCGCGCGCGCAGCCCAAGCCTCCCCACAGGCAGAGCGCGCGCACCACCAGAGCTCCGAGCCGGCCGCTAAAGCCCCATCGGCGCCTGCGCTGTGCGCCCAGCGCCGCTCGCTGTGTGCAGCTGGAAGTCATTGTGCTGAGATTGGCGTCCGCGTTGCCAGAGCGACCGCCCTGGAGGCGCCAGCTGGGCCGCAGTGTGAATGGATGATGTCACGCGCCCGGCGCCGGCCAGTCTGGGTAGTCACAGCCAATGAATCAGCTGGGGAGGTGGGGCGGGAGGCGCGAGAGCAGCGCGCGGGGTGTGCACTGGCAGCGCTAGACGGGGAGGGGGAGCCGTAGGGGCTGTGTGTCCGAAGCGTCCTTTGGTTGTCGCTGGCCTTCCGTCAGTCCCACGCGGTTCGCCCACGGGCAGTGTAGCTGTGTGTAGGGTCCCGTCCGCTGCCTCGTAGGAGCCTGCAGCGGCAGAGTCCCTCAGTACATGCAAGTTGCAAGCTCATCGAGGTACACCCCGAAGGACGAATCATTCATTCGCACATTGCAAGCGAGTGCATTGTTATTTTGTATCGTTCTATTAATAGTCCAGCATCGCGGGGACTTGCGACCTAAGGGCCTGATGTTGCGAACTTTTATGTACCTGAGTAGTCGTGACAATATTCCTAACGCAGTCGATGAACTACTTGACTCCGTAAATAACTGCAGGACTGGGCACTAAGGTTTGAGCTGAACGTGTAAAAGCATTACTGAGCAGCCAAACTTTTTTTCCAGTTACAGGCACACAGCCTCAGGTTGGAATGGCACAGACATAACTGAGCAGAATTTTGCCCTTTGTCAGTTCCCAATTGCACATATAAGACCATATCACATAGGTGTAGAATGCAAATATACCGGTATGTAGTTACATCTGGGAACTTGCACACTGTGTTTGCACATCACCTAGTCCATTTTAAACAAAACAAAGTAATAAATAATAATTTGCCCTTACACTCACATTGACCTCTGTGAGTGAAGGAAGGAATCCATCCCAGTCCAGTAGTTAAATTATACCCAGCTTCATTGTCTTGGTTTCATTCCCACTGAATATTTCCCTCATGTTATTTTCTCCCCGTTACAGGTTTTATTTTATATGTGCAAATGGAGGTGGATTTGTTCCTCATGCTTTATGATATGCTTTTTAAAGTGATCACTACCATTTATCCCCCTTTAGATCTGTCTGTTGCTGAAGTGCTGAGCAGTTGGACGTTTTGTTCCAAACCTACCAATTCTCTATCATTTGAATGCAGACGTGTTCACTTTTGATTAATTTAAAAACAATTTTCAAAGTATTTCATTAATGGGATGAAAGCTCTTTTTTCACTATTTCGATTAGATTTAAAATTTCAATATTTTTAAACTTTACTCCTTCAGATTGCTACAGGGTCAGAGCCCTGTTAGCAACAAGATGCACCCATCACTGCAAAAGTGGTGCAAAGAAATGCTAATAGTGAAGTGATAAATCTGGTTTTCAAAATGATACGCTGATTATATTTATTTAGGCTGATTCTGCAAACATGCACAATTGCTTACAATGTACTGTTTATTTTGTTTTAGTATAACTTTCATCATTAATTCATATTGTAATTGTTATTCTTTATGATGGGATAAAGTCCTAAAAGAAGAACTTGCTATCTGGGTCCCTCATTAATATCAGGGGGCTTAGGACAAGGACCGTAATGCAAAATGTGTGCTAGTTGCTTCATAACCAATAAGGGGACGAGGGCCTGGTCTATACACAAAACTTCATTAGTTTTAGGCTTTTTCTACACTTTTGTTGCTCGGGGGTATGAAAACAACACCCCCTGAACGACAAAAATTTTAACATCGAAAAGCACTGGTGTGGACAGCACTTAGTCGGGGGGAGTCGCGCTCCTGGCGACAAAGCTACTGCCCCTAGTTAGAAGAGGTTTATTCTGTCATCAGGAGAGCTCTCTCCTGGCCATAAAGAGCAGTTACGCTGTGCACCTTACAGTGACGCAGCTGCAGCCATTGTAAGGTGAGCAGTGTAGACATAGCCTAAGTAAAGAGGGATTCTAAACTGACTTAGTTAAATCAGTACAACTCTGTGTGTGGACACTCTTAAATCAATTTAAATGTAGCTTATAGCAGTTAAAGTATAAGCCCCTTTTAAACCAATATAAGAATGCCTGCACACAAACAAAAGGAAGTATTTTTTCACACAACACGCAGTCAACCTGTGGAACTCCTTGCCAGAAGATGTTGTGAAGGCCTTTAGTACAACAGGGTACAAAAAAGAACTAGATAAGTTCATGGAGGATAGGTCCATTGATGGCTATTAGCCAGGATTGGCAGGGATGGTGTTCCTAGGCTCTGTTTGCCAGAAGCTGAGAATGGACGACAGGGAATAGATCACTTGAAGATTACTTGTTCTGTTCATTCCCTCTGGGGCAACTGGCATTGGCTGCTGTCAGAAGACAGGATACTGGGCTGGGCTAAATGGACCTTTGGACTGACCTAGTATAGTCATTCTTATGTTCACACTGATGTGTACACTGATTTAACTAACTTTGTTCTAAAACTAATTTAAATTAAACTGATGCAACTTCTATTTGTATTCAAGGCCAAAGTTACAGACTTGAACAGTTTGCAGTCTAAAAGGCTCAGATCCTGCAAACATTTATGCATGTGCATGCTCATGTATAATCATGGTACTACTCACATACATAAAGCTAAGCATGTGAGTATTTGCAGAATCAGGGCCTGAGGAACTAATCCTGCAAACCCTTGCTTACCTGAGACTATTCATGTGAGCAAAGCTTTGCAGGACTGAGTCTTTACATTTTTGGAATTTGAGAATGGCAAGTAAACAATTATGTAAATGTGATTTCTTTTAATGTGAGAATCAAGTTAGAATATACCAGGAGGAGCTTTCTCATTAGTGAGCAATTTGAAACTTAAATCTAAATGATTTGTTCATTCAATTTGCATGGTTAAAAAGTTTTTATGATATTTTAATAATGATTATGCTAAGAAAATTAATCAGAGCACAATCATTGACAGTCAGCTCTCCCCACCAGCTAACCACAATAAATGAAATAAACTCCTTCTGATGAAGGAAGGTGGAAATATCCCGAGAAACTCAATTCCCAGCTTCCGTTGACCATCACCTGCATTGGACTTCAGACAGCAGTTTAATCCTATTCTCTCCCTCCAAGGTTTCTAGCCTCTGCAAGGGAACAAAGAGTGGTATGTGGTTCCCTCAAAGGTCAATCATTAACCTGCCCCAACAACAGTTTTAGGAAGATCAAGGCAATGAAGAAAAACTAAGAAAAAGCACTTTCATTTAGGAATGAATTGTTCAAAATGCCTTTATACATTGGATTTTATTCCCTTTCAGCACTTTTTAGTTCCTGCAGTATTTATTCCTCATCAAGAATAATGGGAAGATTTGTTCGCCCAGAGATTTGACGTTAAGTTTATTCTAGCCACAACACTATAGACCATTTCATCAATTATAAATGTAGTCGTGTATAGAGGCACTACTAGGCCAGCACGGTAATGCTACCTTGTTCTGAAGACTTACCCTTATAAATAAATTAGTGAGATATCTTTGTGAAATGCCATGGGGTAGGGAAAGGGGGGCAGGACAACTACCACCACCTTGCTACTTAAAAGTCATTGTTTTTAAAAGATAAGAGGAATAAAATCACAAGTCTTTTCCCTATGGTTTGCAGTATATGTGTATATGTGTAACAAAATATTGGATATGCACTGGGTTGAGTATCAATAAGATATTTATTTTCATAAGTTACTGATGACCTCATAGCTCACAAGTGACAGAGCAAAGTAGAGCCATGAGCAAGTTATGAAAGGCCATCAATAATAAGTGGAAATAAATGATGTAACCAGAGTCTACACTATTGTGTGTTCTGTTTATGCAACTTCAGTTTAAGTTTCAAGTGGCATAAATGGGCTTTTAAAAAATGTGTTATAGCAACATGGATCGCTAGCTGATGTCATCAGCTCTTTTAAGAGTAGAGGGAGAAAGAAACAGACACCCACTTTATAGGGTATATTTTGTCACAATGCAATGAGATAAGCGTGCATCTCTCTCCACATCAAAATGAAACTGTACAATAAAAGAGGGAAAGGAGAGACAATGGACCTCATTAAAACATTAAACACCACAGGGAGCACTAACACCACCTGTGCAAGACCACTCATGAAAAAGAAGACACTAGAGGACAGGAAGGAGGAAGAGGTGAAGTGCAAGGTTTAAATAAAACATACTGTACTTTAAATTGAGATTGTGTAAATATAATAATCTATTAAAGAACTATAATAATTTACATTATACTGTGAGGGAGATTAATATACAATATGTTTTCTTATCAGTTGGAGGCAGAAGAAAGCTCTTTGCAACAATGTGGACTGTGCTACTGTCAGTGGAAATATGCTATGTGGTGTGATACAGCATGGCCAGAGGGCAGCAGGAGAGTGTTAGCAGGGAGCCTTATTCCCTGCAAGGGGAGGAAGGTTTGCTATAGATTAACTAGAGCACCTGAAGCCATTTAGAGCACCAGCAGTCAGTCATGTGATAAAAAAACCCTGCTTCAGTCAGACAGTGAGGGAGTTGGGGCAGGAAGGTTTGGTTGGAGCAGAGAGCAGTTTGAAGGAGTTGGAGAAGAGAACAGTTTTGAAGAGAGACAAAAGGAAAGTTTGGAGGAGTGCTGCGGTGGGCTGAGAAATCCAAAAGAAACCCTAGGTAAGGGGCACCTGGCTTGTGTAGAAGGAGGGCAAGAAGCCCCTTCACAAGCTGAAGGGCAGGAGAGGGAAGTAACCCAGGGGAAGGAACCGCTAGTTCAAGTGGTTCACCACAAACCTCAGGGCCCCTGGGTTGGGACCTGGAGAAGAGGGCGGGCCCAGGTCCCTCCCTCTCCACTCCCCTCCTCCAAGGACACTAGGGGAGTGATTAAGAACTGGTTCAGAGGCAAGCAATATCGCCCTGAACCTACCCCAGAGAAGAGAAAGCGCGAGACCCAGAGAACAGTACCGGCAATTTGCCACACTTGGTGTCAGGGGTGGGATCTGCGCACTGGGGACATAGTCCAGGGGGAGACATAACCCTCCCACCCTTAAGATGGACGACGTGGTCAAGGCCCTTATACATGCCACCGCGGCCCAGCAGGAGGCTACCAGGGTCCAGGCAACCGCCCAACAAGAGGCGACTAGATTGCAGCAAGAGACTAATCAGCTGCTGCTGAGTCAGGCTGCTCAGGACCGAGCCCTGCTGAGAGACCTAATAAGCCAGATGAAGACCCTTATGGAACAGAATCACCACGGGGAAGGGACCCGGACCATACGGGCTAGCCATTACTTACAAAAAATGACCAGGGAGGATGATGTGGAAGCATACCTCCTGGCTTTTGAGAGAACAGCCCTGCGGGAGGCCTGGCCCCGAGAACAATGGTCTGGTATCCTTGCCCCATTCCTATGTGGGGAAGCCCAGAAGGTCTATTACGATATGTCTGCAGAAGCTGCAGCAAACTATTCCCAGCTAAAGGCAGAGATCCTGGCCAGGTTCGGAGTGACAACGGCACTACAAGCCCAGAGGTTCCATGAATGGCGATATATGGAGGACAAGACACCCCGAACGCAGTTGTTTGACTTGATCCACCTGACCCGGAAATGGCTGCGCCCTGAAGCCCATAGCTCTGAGGAGATGATGGAGGTACTAATATTGGACCGGTATATGCGGGGGTTACCACCAGGACTCAGGACTTGGGTGGGTCAGAATGACCCCTCTACCTATGATGAGTTAGTCTCCCTGGTGGAAAGACAACTGGCAGCCCGCGAACTGTTCCAGACTCCAAGCGGGGAGACACGGCAACCCAGGAAGACAACCCCAAACCCAAGGCCCCGGACTGTCGAGAACTCTAGAAAAACTATAACCGGGAGGAACGACAGTGAGGAATGGCTCGAGGCCAGAAAGGGACCTGGGGGTTTGGGAAGAGTGGTGGGGGGCCGGCCAACTAGCCCCAGGCAGGGGGTGATAACCGGAATGAGGGGACGGTGTTATGAATGTGGGGAATTGGGGCATATAGCAGCCCAATGTCCCAACAAGGAGGTGCCTATGCAGTGTAATCTGGGGAGTTATGGGGAGCAATGTGGCCTGATCAACCTGGTAGGGGTTACATTGACCTCACATGGATTTACCAGACCAGTAAAAATGAATGGTATAAAAACCATAGCATTAATAGATTCGGGGAGTGCTGTCACGTTGGTCTCGGGAAAGTTGGTGGGAACAGACCAACTAACTCGGGCCAAAAGCACAGGGGTAACATGCGTACATGGCACCGTGAATTTTTACCCTACAATTCCAGTACGGATTGAAATCCAGGGGAATACCACCAGAGTTTCTGCAGGAGTAGTCCCCAAGCTCCCTTATCCTGTTTTGATTGGGAGAGACTTCCCTGGGTTTGAGAACTTACTGACCCCGATAGAGGCAGGAGAGGGTAGCAACCCCCAGGTTGAGACAGAGGCAACTAAAGATAGCCTCGCCCCAATGTTTGCTGAATTTGCTCCAGAATTGTTCTCATCCCCTGGAAAACCCCGCAGGGCTAGGCGAGAACGAAGGGCGGCTAAAAAGTTAGGGACCAGGATTCTGGCAGCTAATCAAAAGACTTCCCTTGTGGGTAGGCGAACCCGCCCAGGAGACAAGGAGAAGGTTCGGGTCACGGAGGACTCAGAGGAGGTTCCTGGCCCAAGTGGGAGCACCCCAGGGGGAAGAGTTGAAATAGGCCCCCTGGAATTAGGTCAGTTCAGCACTGCACGGGAGACCTTTGGGCAGGACCAGGCCGAAGATCCATTATATGCAAACGTGAGGGAGGAGGTAGTGGAAGTAAATGGAGTGCCTGTAGAAGGAAAAGTCAAAGGCCCAAGGCCATATTACGTGCTCAAACGTGATCTGTTGTACAGAATAGAGCAAATACGAGGGGAAGAAGTAGAGCAACTCCTAGTCCCACGGAAACACATAAGGGCCGCACTAGAGTTAGCTCACAGTCATTTATTTGGGGGACATCTAGGGGTAGACAAGACGCTGGATAGAATACTAAGAAGGTTTTATTGGCCAGGAATACGAGCAGAAGTCCAGCGTTATTGTGCCTCCTGCCCTGAATGCCAGCTGCATAGCCCCCGACCTCACTTGCGGGCCCCACTAGTACCTTTACCTATTATTGATGTCCCGTTCGAGAGGATAGCTATGGACATAGTGGGCCCACTAGAAAAGTCGGCACGGGGCCACCGAAACGTACTAGTCATCCTTGACTATGCCACGTGGTATCCAGAGGCCATTCCTTTAAGAAACCCCACATCCAAGGCAATAGCAAAAGAACTACTACAGGTTTTCGCCAGAGTGGGCATCCTGACAGACCAGGGAACCCCGTTCATGTCAAAACTAATGAAGACTTATGTGCCCTGCTCCGCATCCAAGCCATACGGACCTCAAACATCCACAAACAGATGGACTGGTCGAGCGATTTAATCGTACCCTTACAAGTATGATCCGGAAGGTGGTAGCACAGGATGGAAAAGACTAGGATACCCTTCTACCGTATCTCATGTTCGCTATATGGGAAGTCCCCCAGGCGTCCATGGGTTTTTCTCCCTTTGAACTATTATATGGATGCCACCCACACGGGATATTAGATATTGCCAAGGAAGATTGGGAAGAACAACCCAACCCAGGAAAGAATGTCATTGAGCACGTGACACAGATGAGAGAGCGAATAACTTGAATAACCCCAATAGTATGGGAACATTTGGAAAAAGCACAAGAGGCCCAGCGGACATATTACAACCGTCGGGTGAAAGTACGGAGATTTCAGCCAGGGGAACGGGTGATGGTGTTAGTACTGACAGCAGAAAGCAAACATCTAGCCAGCCACTAGTGGGGTAATTAAAATACCGGTTCAGAGGCAAGCAATGGTGCCCTGACCCTTCCCCAAAGAAGAGAAAGTGCGAGACCCAACATAACAGAACCGGCAATTTGCCACACTGGGCACTGGAGTACAGTTAAGGGAGGACCTATAACTTGCATTTCCTTGCTTTCTAGGGTGCTTTCTACAGTTTGGCTTGGAGGGTTGTCAAACCTAACCAACCTGAAGTCCTTTTAAATTAAGTTTTATTGTTTTTGGAATATATATATGAGGAAAAAAACCAAACCTGTTTGAGTGCTCTTAAGATAATTACAATTATTTGAAGTGTTTAGCTCGAAACAGGCTAATGACTTAGCACACAGTTCTGCAAACCATTACTCAAATGAGCAGTCCTTACTCATATACCCATATTCAGGTAAGCAGTCCCATTCATTTAAAAAACAACTACCGAACTAAGGGTTGTGCTGCTTCCTCAAGACAACCTCTCCAGAGAAGCCAAACTCTCCATTGAGAGCAGGATCAGTACTTTAAAGCATCAAAATATCAAGTTAATGGACTGTAGGCATTGCTGAAACAACATGGCATTTAACGCTTTAGGGTGATTTTTTTAAAAATACTTATGAAGTGGAAATATTCACTGATATTGAAAATAACTTGAAATATTTAGATATCTAACATATGTAGTGTGATTATTGAAATTTTCTAACTGCATACATATCATTTATAAGAAAATAAAGTCAAAGTTGTCAAATGGAGACAGTTTGCATATGGGAAGGTTTTTTAAGTGACAAGGAAATTTCAAATGTGTCCTTGAAACACATTGCAAAATTCTTCATTACAAAAGACAAAACATTGAGACGTGCCTTACCCTTACATTAAAATAATTGAATGTTCCTTATAATAAGTGAAATTTGGTAAATCTGTAATATACGTTTAATTGTGAAGAATCTCAGTTCAGTGATCCTTATTTCATCCTATGTTCTCTCCACATTCTCCTTTCTTTATTATTCCTGTTCTACCACTCTTAATTTGTAATGCATCACTTGATTTTAATCCACTCACTTTTCTACCTCTGCTGCACTGCACAGAGATTTTCATTTGACAATCCTGTTGTCACTGATTAATTAAATAGACCATTTGAACAAAACAGTACTGGCAGACATTGAAACCAATGAGATTGACCCTACCTACATGAAAGATTCTCTCTCTCTTTCTCTGTACAACCATGACCTCCCACAAGAGCTAATAAATGGGGGGAGCTCATGAGCTCAGGAGTCAGCACTTTCACGTGAACTGAATGTAGACTATGGACAATGACCAGAGAACTAACCACTAGGACAATTAAATGCAACACTCATTTCTTTATTGTAGCTTTCCTTCAGTAATTTCTTCACAAGCTGTCTCTTCTGCAGGATGGGAAAGAAGAAAGAGATACAGAGGAAGAGACGGTTCTTTCTATTTTTAAACACTGGAGAGATCTGCCTATACTATGGTGATGAGACTACATCAGTAGGTAAATTAGAACTACACAATATGACCCATAAACAGGAATGATAAGTGGATTTAAAGGTAGATTAAAAGAATTTTTAGTTTCCAAGACCTGACTTTCTAATTCTTCACTTCTTCTATTGCAGATGATGATATCAATACAATTTAGAACAGTGGTTTTCAAACTTTTGTACTGGTGACCCCTTTCACATAGCAAGCCTTTGAGTGCAACCCCCTTATATATTTAACACCATTATAAATTCTGGAGGCAAAGCCCGGTTTGGAGTGGAGGCTGACAGCTCGTGACCCCCCATGTAATACCCTCGTGACCCCCTGCAGGGTCCCGACCTCCAGTTTGAGAACCCCTGATTTCGAATAATGAGCTGCATTCTCTATAGTGCTTTAAGTATTAGTGAGGTCACCACTTGTTCAGGGAGAAACAGAACTCTAAACCCAGACCTTTGGCAGGTAGATAAAAGAGGAAATAATTTTATACTATTTTATACTATTTTGTTTCACTTTTTGTGGTTTTAATATATTTTGTTTTAGATTTCCTATGGTTATCTTGTCACCAACTGTTGTAGGAGCAACAGAAGAGGCTGGTGATATGTGAAAGTGAATTGGTGAAATTCACACATAAAGGTGTACTGAAAGCCAATTCATAACAGCTAAAGAACATTGTGCACGGTGTGTAATATACACCCTGCATGCCTTAAGGACCCTATCTGCAGAGTCAAGTAAAAGCTTTCTTTCAGGGGGGAAAAAAGCTGAGATTCTGGAGAAAACAGTAAAATACTCAAGGAGAACAGATTAATTAAAAAGTTAATGCTAGCAGAGAGCTTCAAAAAATAAAATGCTATATAAGTGCTAAGTATTCTTTTTATTTCTGCAGATTTTTTTGCAGCTTGAACTTGGTTGCCTTTACTTACAAAGCTGTACCTTTCCCATGAAAATAGATTCCGATACCCTTGATGTAGCTATAATATCTGCAGGTGAATATGTACACATCCAAATACTTATTTAATTTAGGGCTATTTGCTGATTCTCCCTGTAGGGTGAATTAAGTGTGTGATAAAATGAATCTTAATACAAACCCATAACAAACATATGAAAATAATGTAAGGCCATACCATGTTATCAGTTTACAAGCAGATCTTCCTATAGGTTTGCTGAGGAGTTCTATTTTAAAATCAGTATCATGATACAGCACATTAGACTGGTCTAAAATGACAAGAATTAAAATCAAAGTTTAGTTTGGATCTTCAATTTCAATCTGCTACTATGGATTAGGATTTAGCATATTATTCTTACAGAAATTGCTAGGAAAACTCAGCTATTCTCTTAAATTCCTTTCCTCTCCCCTTCAATTAAATTGAATTCCCAAAATATGCACCTTGAAATTTTATATCTGACATTTAGTAGGATTTGTTTTCTGTACATTTCCTCAAAAAAAGGATTTTGATGCCTCATGTTCTACTATATTTTAAGGCAATGTGTACAAAATAGTATTGTTTAAAGAAATGGACATTCCAAATTAACCCCTGTGCAAATATTAGACTAGTGCTCATTCTGTCACATGGAAGGACAAAAAAGGATAGGAGAAGGAAAGGAAAGGAGAGGAGAAATGAAGAGGAAGAAAATACACTACTCCCACTACAATTTTTTTCTCCTCTCCATCCCATCAACTCATAAGCAATCAACCTTTATAGTTATTTCAATGTATATCCGAAATTTTCCTCCAAAATTCAACCCAAGTCAGACAGACAGCATTGTAAATTTCAGCCCAAATAGTAGTAGTTTGGTGAAGTTATAAGCAACTGAAAACAGCATCTTATAATGAGAAGTATCAGGTAACCTTAATAAGAGGTGGCACTGCCAGCCTCACCTATTTAAAAAAATCAAATATCTTGCTGTGGAGGAAACATCCTTACCTCTTCTGCTCACTGAAATGATCACCCTTATTGTACTTATTCTGTACCTACTTGCAGAGGATAGAAGCTGAAGGAAAAACACATGACAAGGTGTATGGCTGTATATAAATATACTGACATCTCTGATTTGTGATGAAGAAGGATGTTTTAAACTAAACAAATACCTCATCATCCAAAAAATATGTTGACTCTAAAGTGTTGTAGTGCATTCAAAATGGAAATATAATGCAATATATGAAAGCTGTTATAAAGCAAGGTTATATTGTCCTTTTATTATATCTTGGGCAAGTGGAATAAGCATATTATTTTAAGTCTGTATACATGCCACCAGTGGAATGGGTGGTTGGAAACAGTATGTATGCATTGCCATTATTCTAACAAGGAGTTCTCACAATTTTCCCCCTCTTTATTCTATGATAAACTTCATGCACATGATGGGAGATAGGGGAGGATGCTATAAAGAACAGAGATGAAGGACTTGGAAATATGTTTGTTTTTTCCTTTAAACAAAAGCTTTTTTATTACCATAAACAGGGATGGAGAAAACAAACTTATGTTAAGTGAGTTTGATGGCTATGTTTATATTTTGTTCCTGAAACATATACAGAATAGCAGACTTTAATTTGTGTAATTTAATGTGGCATCTGGAGATGAGAAACATGCTGGAGACAGGGTGTTCCAGGGTTTTCCTCTCCTAGAACATTTTTTAAAAACACCTGCCATTTGATGTAACCTGACGCATTCCACAAGCAGAAGACTTGCTCATAAGAAGTAGTTTGCTGAGCCGTCAGGATAAGTCATCCCTCTGGCAAGGATAGCAGAGCAGTATCCAGAAAAGGGATGAATTCCACTTGCCTCTTAGGAATTGCAGAAGTGGTGAACAATTGTACCACAATACTTTGCCCTCCTCCTGATTCTAAGGATCTTCACTGATCCCACCCTGTGAATCCAGGAGGCAGCATGTCATTCTTACCATCTAACAACATGGGGATCCAAGTGGATATATGCATGTAGGAGTAATCATCCAATCATCAATTTTTTCATTTTCCCCCCTTTCTCTTTTTTTCATTTTACCTCACCTCTGCTGCCAGCAGGAGAGTAGCTGTGGGCTTGGGTAGGAGAGCAGAATAAACATTATTGTGTTGTTATAAATGACATCCAAACTAGCTAGATATTTTGATTGAAGTTAAATAACCAACATTATTGCCATTTAAGTGATAGCAATAATATACAGTAATAGCACCATTGAGGGATCAGTTGCTATTATCCTGATAAACCATAAACCATTCAGAGATTTATAATGCTTTTTTAATGTTCAGTCCTGTGAGATGCTAAGTATCCTCAGCCCCCACTGAAGTCAGTGGGCACTGGAAGTTCTCGGTACCTTGTGCAGGAGGTGCTCAGCTCCTTGCAGGATTGGGCACACATCAGGATAAAACTCATTATACCAGTTATCAGCCTTATGCAAAATAATTCTAAACAATGTTTTGGATTTCACTGAGCCGTTTAGAGACAGTGTGTCCAGAAAAAATTGAAGAAGTTAACTAAGCCGCTTCTTAATATTCTTGTTAAGAATTGCATGATTTTCAAAAGCTATATCCCACAGCATCTTGTGTGCAGACAATACTCGCTGTGTGTCTATATGCAGTTCTTTCTCTGTTTAAAAAAATGTAAATAGCTTAAATTATTTAACAGTTACTGCACACTACATGCATAAATGTTTTTTTTTTAATATTTTATATATAGGGTTGCCAATTTTGGTTGGACATATTCCTAGAGGTTTCATCACATAACATAATCTTGAATTAAAGATTAATCTAATTCCTGGGGACTCCAGGACAAGCCTGGAGGCTTGGCAACCCTATTTATATCTGCTGCAAATATTTTAAACAACAGGTTACATTCCGATCCAGCAGTTGGTTCGATGGCATAGTATTGTATACAAAAGACCTGTGACTCAAGCATGATCTCAGTGGAAATGTTTCATTCATTCGGCTCTTGGAAGAACAGTAACTGTTCCTTGACACTGTATGAGGTCCTGAAGAGCCATGTGACCCTGATACACTGTCAATGTATTGATTTTTCTGTTGGAGTGAATCATATGTTCACATATTCAGAAATGTACGGCTAAATTCAACTTGCTTTACTCACGAGAGAAGTCTCACTGACAAATGGCTCCATTCACACAAGGAAGGTTAGCCAGTAATTATGTTAACAATTTTAACTTGTTTTGTTTTTATATTTAAATCAAAAGAAACTTATATTTAATATTAATGATCTGACTTGAACCTACACATTCTCAAATAAGGTGATCACTTCAAGCACAAAATATATAGCAAGAGTTGGTAACACTGGGAACTGGGACTCTAATCCACGGAGTAACTCAGCCTACAGAGGTGAACGTCTCCAGCTAACCTGGAAGGGACTACTCATTTTAAGATATCCAGAGGATTTTTTATAAATCCATAATTACTATGATTCAAAACAGGAGCAGTTAACACCTATATATTCATAGGCTGAAAAATATTGGTATTAATAGAACTAAGGAATGAAAAGCATTTACTGCCCCCTCTCTTCTTATATGTTTTAATGGATAAAGAGTTTCACTATTCTCAACTCAATGCATGATTCGCAACAGACTGAGGTTCCCAATACACTACTAGAGCAATTTAACTTCTGGGGCACATCTAATCTAAACAGAAAAAAACATTGGACCCAGCCCTGTTCCCACTGAAGTCAATGGCAAAACTACCAAGGACTTCAATGAGAGCAGAAGCAGGCCAATTGTTGACAGGGAATGATGTTTGCTTGCTCATCAATGCATGGCAGACTATCATGTATCATTAGTATTATAGGGAGTTACCAGAGGAAGTCCCTGAATATTTATGGGACAGTTTTTTTTCACAGATTTATATTGATAGGTCAGCAAGGGGAACACAACATTTTCCCATAAATTTTAGATAAGTCTGAGACAATACACAAAAATCCATAGAGTACCATTTGGCTCCTGAGTTATAGAAATAGACTGATGAAGAACTAGATCTGTAACACATCAAGATATCATAGATTTCCAAAAATATTGACTAATCTTTAGGACCCAAATCAGTCTCAATAGAATTTCCAAGATGTCACTGGGGTTTATTATATATACATCTGTTTACATCAGATCGCCTCCAGGAGAAATGGTTACATTCTAGGATTTCCCACAAATTTTCAGTGAGGTAAGATCAGCTTTGATTCCATACAAATAGACCAATTAAATTCTATAATGCACCTAGTTTCACAGAGATTTTAATTAAGATCAGATCAGCAAGATTTTAGTCCACATACTTAATACTGTCTATAGATTATTTTTTTGAAAAAAACGGAAGTCTGTCCATCTCATCAAGAGTCTGGGGAATAGACCAGGCATAAGTATAACTTAGGGCCTGATGTAGCACACTGATGAAAATCAGGAGTAACTTCACCAAAGTTCATGGTGTTTCACAGTGTAAAACCAGTGTAAGGTATAGCAGAACAGGCTCTGTATATAGCTGATGACAATATGCCTGTCATGACATGGTCACTGTTTAGCTCGCTAATTTAGACCCCAGTCCTACAAAGATTTAAACAGGTGCTTAATTTTATGCCCTGTAAGTAGCCCCATTGTACACACTGCTCATAGTGTGTAAAGTTAAGAATGGGCATAGGTCTTTGCAGGACTGATGACTTATATTGTACCATTTAGGGGGTGGAAAAGACCTAAATATGCACTCTTTTACTGTTATGAAAAGATGAGCCAACCCCTTCCCATTCAAGGTTCCAGGCTTAACTGTTTCCGTCTGTATCCTTTGTATATCACTCTGTGACTAGGTGTGGTGGGGGCATGCAATCATCAATCACTGTTAACTATGCATTTCTTTTCTTCTATTAGATTTTACTCACCAGTCTTGCAGCCCTTGCTCATTCAAGCAGCACTGTACTCAATTAAATAGTTCTATTGAAATCACTGAGACAGTTTACATGGGTAAGGGGTATCAGAGGGGTAGGCGTGTTAGTCTGGATCTGTACAAGCAGCAAAGAGTCCTGTGGCACCTTATAGACTAACAGACGTTTTGGAGCATGAGCTTTCGTGGGTGAATACCCACTTCGTCGGATGCAGGTAGTAAGGAGTGGGTAAGGAGTAAGGACTGTTTGTATGAGTTGCAGGATTGTGCCTTTTATTTCTTATTCTAATGTTCAGTTCACCTGCATCTGTTCTGAATCCTCATGAGGAGTTAATAGAAAGTTTAAGCAAGGCATTATTAAATTAAAAGGCTGCAATCCACCACACAACGACCTAAGCAGGACTCTGGATGGAGTATGTGCCTGTTAATTTTAATGTGCTGTCTCAAAGTACAGAACTCTGGACATTTCTAGCATCATATTTAAAACATGATACATTTACTAATACGTGATCTGATGCATTAATGGACCAAATTAAGTTACAGGTATGAATTTTACATAAAATGGATTAATATTATATGTCATAGAGGAATTTTAAATACTCCATGTCCATGAATTTTTAATAGTGATGTGCTCTAATTTGATGTTCCACAGCAATTGCTTTTCTTGATCTCCTGCCCCACCCCCTCCGCCCGCACTCAAATCTGGATTATTTTTTTCTTTAAATCAACATCCCTCAAAAGACTCTGTGTGTCTAAGGGTAGGGGCAGGACAGCAGTGAAAGGCTAAAAAAATACATTGAATTAGGCTAGACATGGCAAACAGCATCTCCACCTCTGCCAGTGGTAGAAATATTTTCTGGTGATGATTAAGCAGTCTGAAGAATAAATAGACAGCAAAAAAAAGTGCGTACGGTAAAATGACATTAACAATCTCCAATTGCTCCTTGAAGGCTTCAAGGATAGATCAGAGGAGGGGAAGCCTACTGCTGGCACAGCCAGTTGTGAGTGCTCCGGGTGCCGATGGGAATGGTAGGATTCAGCAGCCTCATTCAGGAGAGTGAATTCCATTCGCATTCCCGCAGTTCTTCCTTGCTAGGAACTTCTCTCTCTCTTCGCCTCCCTCCGCTCCCTTGGGTTCAGCACTCTCCCCAGCCCTAGACCCCACTGCATTGACGGAATGGAGCGTCCTCGCCATTGGCCAGAGCGGCGTTCCATGGAGGGAGGAGGCGGCGGTGATTGGCCAAAGCGCGGCGCTCCTCCCCCCCTCCTCCCCTCTCCTTTGCACACATTTCCCCTCCCCCGCGCGCCTCTTGCCTCCTCCCTTCCCCTGGCCCCGGCAGCGCGAGCCCCGCCTGTCTGTACCCCGTGCTACATATATATATATAGGGCGGCGCAGCAAACCGGCCTGAGCAGAGGCAGTTGGGCTCTAGTGGGAGCGAAGGGGAAGGGTAGCGAATGACTAGCCTGGGTGGTGGGATTTTCTTTGCACGGTCTGGCATCCGCTCTGGCACAGCCCGGAGATTGTATCCAGAGACGGGCTGCCCCTCCTTGGTTGCTTTAGGAAGGGATCGCTGCGTTGGCTGAGCGCTGCCTCTTGCTCTTGTTGCATTGCGGGCAGTACGCGGTGTGCATCGGTGCCCGAGGGGATCGCTCCTTGTGCACCATGAAAGCGGTGAGTCCCGTCCGCCACCCCAGCAGGAAGGCACAGGCGGGCTGCTGCGGGGGCGCTGGAGGAGGCGGCGGTGGAGGAGGAGGTGGCGGAGGCGGGCAGTTGGCTCTGCGCTGCCTGGCCGAACGCGGCTGCAAGGGGGCCCCGTCGGACGAGGAGCCGGCGTCGCTGTGCCTGCAGTGCGATATGAATGACTGTTACAGCCGGCTCCGGAAGCTAGTGCCCACCATCCCGCCCAATAAGCGGGTCAGCAAAGTGGAGATCCTGCAGCATGTCATCGACTACATCCTCGACCTGCAGCTGGCTCTGGAGATGCACCCGGCTCTGCTCAGGCAGCAGCAACAGCAGCCACCTCCGCTGCACCCAGGGAGCTGTCCCGCAACCACCCCCCGGACCCCGCTTACAGCCCTCAACACCGACCCGGTAAGCGCCGTGGCAGGGAAAACGCGAGGCGCTGCCCTGGCCGGGCTAGCCCACGCGGGGCAGGAATGTGTACGTGTAGCATTGGCCAGCCAGCTAGGGGATGCAGGGCTCGTACTGTGCACTCCCTGAAAGGTGTGTGGCCAGGGTACCCCAGACCCCCTGTGTCTCTGCAACGACCGGCGTCGACAGAGTCCCCTTAGGCGTGTGAGTGCGACGCGGTATCCGTGTGTGTGTTCTGCGGGCGCCCTGAGACCCAGTCTGCTCCACTGGAGTCAGTGGGAGTCGTGCCATTGACTTTGGTAAGCGCAGGATCTGTCCGCAAGTATGCACCTATAGGCACTGTACTGCATACTTCCGTTGTGTGATCCATTGAGTGTGTGCATCTCACACACCCGTCTGTAGATGCACACACTCTATACCGGGAAATACAATGATGAGCTAGACGCTTGTGTGTGTATAGACATACGCACACACATATACCTTCACTGTACTTGCTGTATAGTTATAGCCACTCAGGGAAGTATAGATAATGTGTGTGTACACACAGGAATCCGTACAACGATTCTGTACACACTTAAGGGTACTATAGCTCATATAAATGCTTAAAGGGAATGTGCACATTTAACTGTTTCAGGGTATACACACGCACACACACACACACACCCTGAAATCTTCATATATGTATATAACAAATAAATGTCTGTGCGTGGGAGCGGGGAGGATCTTTCTTCTCCGGGATCCACCCTTAGCAGCATAAGGCGTTTGCTTCTGAGAGACAGAAGGAAACCTGTGACTCTCCAGCCGGCAGTGCCTGGGCGACGGGTCCGGCTGTGTGCTCGGAATGTGACACCCAGCAGCCTCTGGTGTCCCTGCCTGTGTCGGAGCCAGGAGGTGTCACACTGAGAATCTAGCAACCTGCTGTCGGGTGCATGGATCTGTGTGCGCAGGACTTGGCTGGCCCAGTCCTTGTGGCTTCCGCTCTCCATTGTGGAGCTTGTCACCTCTCTAGGCTGGTCTCTGCCCGTGTGTGTGATCCAGACACACGCACAGTTATCATGGCCGAGCTAATTATTTGCACTCTTTCTTTTTTTACTGGTGTTTTGTTGTGCAGGCTGGCGCTGTTAACAAGCAAGGGGACAGTATTCTGTGCCGCTGAACTGCACTCTCAAGGTGAGTCTCTAATGATTGGGCATCTAGAGAAAAGGCTGCATCTCTGCCATCTGTAGTATTGTAACAGCAGTGCCCTTTGCACTGTAAATGTTTCAACTAGCTCTTTTTTAAAACGGGTTGAAGTCTTGCACATTCCTTAGGAGTTAATTTCTTCTCCATTAAATGCATGAATAATGTATTATTCTAGAAGCACTAGTGCCTCTCTGACCTGAGTGCACCTACATTCTTTTCTAAAGGAAGTCTCTTTTCCTAGCATTGAGACTCTTTCCTTTCTGTCTCATCTGGAGTGCAGAAATGGGGTCTGGACTGAGCAAACAAGGTTTGCAGGGAGCCTGTTTTATTATTATTATTTAAACCCCCTGTGTCAAGCGCTTATCACTGGGGCTTGCAGCTGTGTATTCCTCTGTTTTGGCCTAGCATGGAAGCTGAGGTTGTTGTTTGACCTGGTTTGTTTTGGGTTGTTGATCAAGCATGTCTTGTGTTTTGTTGGTGGCGCCACTCAGTCTGGAGCAAAAACGGTTCACACACCCCCTCTATTCATTCCTCTTCCACAGGTGTGCAGCAGGCAGATCCAGAGCCAGAGGAGCAGAGAAAAACACATTAGAGAGGGAGGGGGAAAAAGAAATATCAGCCATCAGATGAGATGAAAAAATAATTCAACCCCAGAATCGTTTCCATGTTTCCTTCTGAGAGAGAACTTTCACTGTTTTGCACGTTCATAGCATTTTAAACATGTCTTTTTTTTCTGTGCATTTAATATCAGATGTGAATTGTTTGTTTATTTTGGTGGGAGGAGACTTAAAACTTAAGCAGAAAAGTGTGACTTTTCTGTTGGATAGAAGATCCAGAGTAAATCGAACTTTAGAAGTATAACTGTAAGGGACTGAGCAGCTGAATTTTTGAAGCTTTACTAATCTGCCAGAGCATTGTAGATATATTTGACATCTATTGTTTAAAATAGATGATTTTATTGGGGCCCAGGGAACTTTCTTCTCCCTGCAGGAATGTTACATATTGTATAGATATATGAGTGACATTTCATACTGTGTATATATAGAGATGTTCTATAAGTGTAAGTGAGAAAAGTATATGCTTTAATAGACTACTGTAATTATAAAATATTTTTAATTAAATATTTTTTGTAAATATTATAAAGGTGTGTATGTTTTTTTTAATGTGTGGGAATATTTCTTTAGAACATTATTTACAGCTCAGGTACAGAGCTGCTAATATGAAAATATCTTGACAGTTAAGGTTTTTGCCCAGTGTCTTTTTAGACTTGGAAGTTACAGCTATAGCTAGTGGTCCTGCATGATTGCATGAGATGTCTAATTGCAAATAAACTCGTGTTGAGTCCATACAAATGTGTTTTCTTCAATCTAGATTAAAATATTGGTAATTGTATTATACATTTTGAAACTACACTTTTGTCAATTAGGCACAAGGGTTTTTAGTGCATTATATACAAGTAGTGTTAAGACTGTTTTTTTACTGAGATTAGAAAAACAAATTCTATCTACTTTTTCATATCGAAGGCAATGTTTTAGATCTTTAATCAGCTTTTGTAAAATCTGCTGTTGCATCAGAATCAAGAAACTTACTGTGGAACTTCTTTTAACAACAAAAGGTTTATTGTCACAAACTTTCATTCTTACAACATATTACAGTTAAAAAGTGAACACAGTTCTCTGCTTGGAACCAAAGGGCAAATCATTAACAAATGAACAGTTACTGTTTCATCCAAAGAATATTGATATGGGATTGTGGAAAAGCACACAAGCAAAGTCATTATGATCAGTGATGTAAATCCGTCTTAAAATGAACTTTAAGTAGACCAAAAATCAGATAACTGCATCAAGATTATTTTTCTAATACAAAATGACTTTCATTTCACTGCAGCTATGTTAAGTTAAAATTCTGTTTAATCTCTGTGATGTGTAAATTCTACATGTGACTATTAAACTAGATTTACGTGTCTTTGTACTGTGATTCTTCTGCTTATTTCTTCAATCCTCTAAATTTATACAATTGCTTCACTTTCTTATACGTGTTGCTTAATGGATGAGTTCATTTTATAGCAGTCTTATGTACAATAAAGTTTTACAGTCTGTAAAGTAATGTCCAAGCTATGAGAAAGTTATGCATTTTGTGTGATCAGTAGTTCATGCACCAGTGAGGTGGGATTTTCAGACAGTGGGAGAATTAAGCAGAATTTAATTGGGTGCTTTGTAAATAGTTAGCCAACTGTGTGTGTAACATGGTCTGTTTGATTTAAAAAGTGGGAGGATTTGTTTTAGATTATACAAGTGTCAAAAGTGTTAGGGCCCAAGGGACTTTTTTTATTATGTTAAATATTTATGAGGAAATGAACTGCTGTGGTGGTTAGCTAACAACTAAAGTGGTAATATGTTAACAAGATGAATACTTTCTTAAAATAATTGCATTAAGATCAAACAAGCCAAAAAAACCAGCAAACACTTATCTGCAAACATACCACTGCAAATCCGTTAAAATCAATGGAGTTTCATATGTGTAAAAGAGACAAGAAACAGGTTCAGAAACTTCCTATGGTCCCACCTTTGAGGATGTAGTAATGTTAGTTTAATAAACTAAATATAAATTCTTGTAACATCAAGTAATGCTTCTCTGAAGTAAAAATATTCAGTGCTGTTTTCTTCAAATAATGCAATGAGAGTAAGTAATAAAAACACTAATACTAGAATTTTGCACTGAAGTTTGTTTTTCTCGTGTTACAGAAAAAGGAAAGTTCAAACAAACCTTTACCTTCCCCATATTTAAACTATTCATCTTAGGAGACAGGTTTGTTTTGTTTTGTTGGATTTTTGGTTGGTTGTTGTTAAAATTTGGCATTTGTAGCGCCCACTTATTTTATTTTACATAGCAGGACACTGTGATTTCCCCCTCCCCCCCCCGCCCCCCGAAGTCAACAAGACTTAGTTTTCAGTAATATTTTTTGTTTATACTTGCTGTTGCCAGTTAAACACTATTCTGCTATGTCGGGGTAGTAGGAAGGAAAAAGCAAAGTGAGCTGCCTTAAAACTATGAAACCACTTCGTAATGTTTGCACAAATACAGAGTTTATTGAGAGAGCTCCTGCTGGAATCTGTACCCCTGCATCAATTTAACAATCTAAAATGTGTTCTAGATATCAAATTCCAGTGCCACATTAAGGCAAATTCCCATGGATTTCAATGGGGCAAGGCTTTGGCCGTAGCTTGTTAAAAAATATTACTATGCAATACTTTAGATCATTTAGAAAATTTAATTTTTTTAAATGCCATGAGAAGTCTTGTGTTATATAAATATCCTTGACATTCCAGATTTAAAGGCTTCAATGCAACATTAAAAAGTAAAAATATTCCACACATAAAAGATGCTGTTCTTGGTTTATTTCTTATGCAATATGTGAAACTGTAAACAAGGAAAACTTAACAGCTTGTTTATGGGTTATTAACATCAGTACATGCCTAACTACTGGGTTTTTTTTACTTATAAAGTTTATTTGTCACCATTTTTACCTTCTTACAAAATAACTTCTATTTAACCCTATGCATAGTTTCACTTGCTCCACACCACAATGAATAGTCATAGAATTAAAAAAAATATTTCCCAAAATGTCTTTGATTTATTGTTAGTATCAAAATCTTTTCTTAAAAGGAGCAATTTCATTGACAAAAGTTATGGTTGACCCGTGGAGTGGCTGTCAGATTAGGAATTGGGAGAACTGTGTTCTATTCCCTTTGGAGCAAGTTGCTGTTTAACTTCTCCTTGTGTTTCAGTTTTCCACTTATAACATGTCTTTGATGTGTACTTATCTTTGTAAAGTACATTGGGATGAATGGACAAACTCTTAGATATTATTTAATTCATCTTGCTGTGAGACAAAAGTTTCAGATATGGGAGGATATTCATTGTAGGAAAATTTAGGCTGATTATCAGGATCAGTTAATTGATTCCAGAATGGATTCTTAAGGGAAATCACGAGACATTGCTTCTCCGTTGCTTGAGTTCATTTGAAACTACATTAGAAAAGGGGCTGGAAAATGCATTGGAAGGAGGGACAGATGAGGTGACTAGGTCTTTTCTATCCTTAACATGCATTGAATGTCAATGATTATTAGGTATGTCACACTGTGTATTTTAGATTAGGTGCAATATTAAAGTTCTGATCACTTGCAGTCATTAAAGATCCCTTTCCAATTTCATAAGCATGAAGGTATTTACTGCAATGTTCTACTCAAATTCATTCTGTTCTCTGCCATTTCAGATGGCTATGTCATTTGTTTTCAATTTCTAAATTGTCGCGTAGAGTTGCTGTTGAACAGTTAATAGGAGTCACAGGAGAAGTGCTTGTAATATATTCCATAGCTAGCTTACAGGTATGTTCTAATGCTAGATTAATTAAACATTTGAAGAGTACTTTGAGATCATAGAATGAAAAGCATTATGTAAAGATAAGGTATTAGTTTACTACTTCTTTTTGAAAGACTGAATGGCTGTGTGTGTTTAAATTTTACCTAAATCTTCATGGTATCAAAAAAGAAATAGTGGTATAAAAACAGTGATTTTAGTTGCAATACCATCTCATGGTTTGTTCTGTAGGAATGCAGACACCACTATCTACATTATTCCCAAAGCAATATTAAATATCCTGTTACAGTATATAATATTGTCCAAAAACACACTGAGCTAAATTTATGCCTGATGCATATACATATAAATTAATAGAGCTACTCTACAATTACACCAGTGAACCAACACTGTTTGGTCCATTTAATTGAAAAAGATTCACAAATGTGTTTGTCTATATAAAATGCCTTCTTAATTTATTCTTTCATCTTATACTAAGCAGATCCACATTGTATTAAAACCACAGGACATATTAATGTTACAGATCTTGCCTTTTGTGCATTTAGGAGAGAAGAGTTAAGACTGTCACTTGTGGTAAACACTGCATCCTTAACTCTTACTGTTGCCCTTATGTTGAGCAGTACATACAGAAGTCTGTTCTTCCAACAACACAAATAGGAGTTACATACAGTTTATAATCCATGATACTGTTCTTAGACCCTGTAGTTCCTAGGCACGAGAGGGTGATTTAAGGACAAAAGCCCCTACGCTCCAACCAACATCACTCACCCAATCTGTAGTGCAGAGTAAAGCAAAGCCAAAGAAAAAGCAGGTTCGGGGAAAAGGCTGTGTTGTAGCATACTGTATCCCACTCCCCTGTATAACTAGCTAAATCCCTTCCACAATAGAGTCATGCAGTGAACAGAACACAGAAAGGGGCATTGTTCTGAGAATGAACTCCACTAAGTGGTATGCTCATACACAAAAATTACGGGCCTGATTCAAAGCATACTGAAGTCAATGCTAGGAGTCCTATTTATCTTAATGGGCTTCGGTTAGGGTCCCATGTGTTGCAAGTTAATACTTTCCCCATCAGAGATGTCAAAGAGGTGTCAAAGTTAGTATGCCAGCTGTGTTGCTATGGCTAGGGGTCAATGTGGAACATGGCACCCAGCGTGGGCCCCCTCTTTACAGCTGGCCATGATTGGCAGAGTTAGGGTATTGTTGCATGGATCCTTAACCCTCAGTGGGTTTTGTAGCTCCGCTTTGCTCATAACATACACAGAGAGAGGATAAACACATCAGCGGGAGGAAAAACAACTGTACAGTAACTTTTTACAAAGTATAGGGGTGGCTGGTTTTAGGGTGTTCCCATTTGCACTTTTGACTTGACGGGAAAATATGGCCCATACGGCTTGTGTAACTGAGAAATACTAGCAATTCTTCACTAGTGGTCTAGCACCAGTCCTAACAATGGTGGCAGAACTAGTGTAAGCCAGGAGCAGAGCCTAGACTCTTGCCTTTGTGGCTATGTCTATACTGCAATCGAAACTCGTGGCTGGCCAGTGCCAACTGACTTGTGCTCACGGGGCTGTTTAATTGCAGTGTAGCTATTCAGGCTTGGGCTGCAGCCCGAGCTCTGGGATCCTCCCACCTCACAGGGTCCAACAGCCCAGGTTCCAGCCCAAGCCTGAATGTCTACACCACAGCTAAACAGCCCCTTAGGCCGAGCCACAAGAGCTGGAGTCAGCTGCCACGGGTAATTTTCCTTCCTGGAAACACCCTTTGACATGTTTTTCTGATTTCACCTCCTTTTAGCCTTGGGTTTGTTTTTTTCAAAAAAGAATGTGTTTATCAGCTGACATGATACACTAGTGTCTGATAAAAGAAATGATTTGCTTAGACAATTTTTACACTGCATACCATTTACTTAAAGGCCATAATGGCTCCTTGTGAGCAGCATGTCATGTAAATAAGTATTTCAACGACTTCTAACATGCATATTATGTACTCCATAGATCAATGGCTCCTTTGAAGCCGTTACACTTTATCTTGTAAATTCATATTTAGACTTTTTTAAAGTGTATTCTTTATTCAACAGGCTACCACTTCATTCTGAGAGTCTACTGTCTATTATCTAAATATATATTTACATCACTTAAAAATAAATATCCCTGTATGTATTCAACAGATTGGAAGAGCTCCTCTGCAAACATTAAAGAGGAGAAAACTTTCAAATGCATCAGACTAACATAAACCTGTTTAACTTTTCATGTTCTTTTCTTCAGAATTTTTTTTCCTTCTTGACAGTGTGTCTTGTTCTTCACTTACTGGCAGTGGAGTCATTAAGCTGCATTTGTGACATCTTGTGTAAACATACTGATGTCAGAAATGCAGGATTACAGGCTAGAATGAACCCTATGCTTCCACAAGCAGAGGATATAGCAGATCCTGGCTTCAAGGGAGCAGAAGGCCAGAGTGTTGTATTCACATCATCATCTTTCCCTTTGACCCTGCTGAAGCCCCTATACAGGGGCTAATTGGAGGATGGGCTTCATATGTAGAAAGCTTGCTGAGGGAATGGCCATGAGGGCAGCATCACACTTCCCAGCCCTGTGTAACTTTAGTAGTTAAGTTAAATGATGACAGTATCAGTGTCAACTCACTTCCTTTCCCCAATTTATGATGGGGATGGGAACTCAATGGGGACTGTGGGGCTAGTGGGGAAGCCCACTGGACTGGAACTTTCAGGAACCATGGTGGTATGGGACTAGTTGGGGCAGAGAGGGGCCAGGAATCAGTGCACAGACACAAGGCCTCCATGTTGATGACTCTGTGCATCTTCAGATATTAAAGAATAACATTAGAGGCCACACCCCCTTCTTTTTCAATGGGGCGGTTAGCAGTTCCACCTAAATGGAAGGATGTGTAAGTAAGAAACTGTGAGGGGAATTTAAAGGTATGGGCAAAATCCTTCCTTCCTTGCTCAGGCCCAGATTCTGATCTCTGTTTCACCATTTAAAACGGTGTCTCTCCATTAAAGTTATTTTGGATTTACACCGATAAATGGAGATCAGACTCTAAGTCACATTCCTTGCTCAGGCATAACTCCCAGTTGAGTCACAAACTTTTCTTTGAGTAATGATATCAGGATTTGGACTTTATTTATTTTTATCTATTAATCTAAAATGACGATAGTTCATTCTGGGTCAGATATTACATGCAGCTATGGTTTCTCCTCTGATAGTTCTACATCAGGAAGAAATGTAAAACACATAGAATGGTATAATCTGAGTCCTATAAGCTACTTTTCTATGCAGTTAGGCTCCCAATGACTTCAATAGGCATTTTGGTTAGACCGTTTAAAAAGCCTTGCTTTTCAGATAGGCATTAACAGATATGCACCCACATTTATATGTGCCTGACTTAGATGCGCAAACACCCGACACACATATGTAAGCTGGGAGTTGTGTTTGCATGCTGCTATGCATGCATGCAAACCTCAGCTGGAGTGTTTGCACTTGGTATTCATGTGCCTAACTTAGATGTGTGGGAAAATATGTGCATTTCAACAGCACTCATTTGGAAATTTGGCCCATAACACAGATAACAAATATTTTTAAAGTTGTAAGATTCTGTTTCCCTTCAGAAGAGCCATTTAGGGCTGGATTCTGCTCCTACTGAAGCCAATGGGAGTTTGACCACTAACTCAGTGGTAGCAAGATCAGATGCTTGTTAAATTAGATTGTTTGGAATTGTTTTACTATGTTAAGCTTGAATGCTAAATATAAACAGAGGTATCATTCTCGGTTTGCTTGGATTCGCTGAAATATTACAACAAATGCTAGTGTCTATATTGCAGGGTGATGTTGTCTTTTATCCTGCTAGGGGAATATCCATATTGAAACAAACTGTATTTTGTTTTCTTTCAGACAGGTGTGATGGAACACCTGCAGAACTCAAAAGTTGAATAGCACCTGGTTAAGTTTTGTGGGTGGGGTGGTGGGCAAATCCTGCTTAACAAGGATGTCAAACTGATCTTTGTTCAACTCTTGCTAGAAGTATCTGTGGCAACAAACAGGAGACAGGTAAACAATCCGCTTCTGCTACCACTAGCTTTCAATTTACAGTTCACCAGGAGCTCTTATTATATGAAAGGAAAGGGTGGACTTGGTGTCAACACAAGGCAATAGTAATATTATTTGAACAGGTGTGTAGGGTGTTGCTAAAGTGAGAGAATGGGAAAGTGGTGGAGAGCAGTTAGTACAGAGCTGTGCATGTAATAACGAGAGCTCAGCAACATTTATTATCATAACAATCATAGACAACTAAAGGTTTCACAATGAACGGGTCTGATTTAGCAAATGTGTTAAACCAGTTTTGTTGTTTTCCTCCTCTCTATCTACATCTCCTACAGAAAAGATCCCAAGAAAATGTGTACAATAAAAATGACAAGCAGATTCACTGAACATGCAATTACAAAAACCTAAGCAATCAGGGCACAATTCTTCTTCAACTTTCACCAGTATCTCTCCATTGACTTTTTTTAAGTCACTCCTGATTTACCTCAGTTTAGGAAGAGCAAAATAAAAGGTTGACTGTGATAGGAGGGGACTGAACTTGGTGACACCCAGGTCCCCTCCAGTCATATGGCCTCAGTTCTTATAATGGCCTCAATATCTAACCTGACAAAGTCAGACAAACACATTGATATTAAAATCAAGGGGCCAATGGGATAAATGTGATTCCGTGCAAATCTCTGTGTGTGTGAGATTATGGGAGGGACATGTAAAACAGTGTCTTTGTTTTTCATTTTCAGTAGTAATGATAGCATGTGTTAAAGTTACACTTCATGGACATTTTGATGGTGCTTTCCATATCTTATTGTATCTGTCTCATCTGAGGACATAGTCTTCACTAACAGGACCAAGTACTGCATTCATTGCTATTTACAAACTCCCACTGGTGTACACAAGAGTTTTGCCTGTGTAAGGACTGAAGATGTTATCATTGTATTATTAACTGCTTATTCAATATGCATATAAAGTTAATATTGAATATTTTACATTTGGCAGCAAGATACAGTATAACTTTTAAATGCCCCTTTATTGTCCATAGAAAGAGTCAGTATTAGTATTGTTCACTGGAATCAATTCCTAGTGTATAGCATCTCGTAATGTTCAAATAACTATGATTTAAAAAAAAATCTCTAATGGGATATATCCGTTTAGTAAGAAAATTATATGCCACCACAGGGAATGGAAGCAGTAGAAATAATCTTTTGGCGTCTGCATTTTAAGGACCTATTGGTATCATTTAGAAAGGATTAGTATGGCATATCCTTTAGTGAAATATATGTGCCTCCATCATGGGAGACAAAGGGAAAATATTTCTGTAGCAGGGTTTTGCAGTAGGGGTATCTGTTATGATTCACTGAGGAGAACAGCTATAACAGGTTACAAAATAGTATTCTGCAGAGATATAAATTACTTGAAGATTTTACAGACAATTAGACAACCCTTCAGTGCATTTATAAAAGTGTTTGAGCTCTTATTTCAAGACAACTCAAAGAGAAGCAAATTCTAAGCCAGGAAAGTTAGGACTCTGTCCTGTTCCCAACTGAATTCAGTAGCAAAATACTCATTAACTTCTATGAGTATCCTGACTATTTTCATAAAAAGCATTGCAGACCTATTGGCCTTTGCAAACACTAGTTTTATTATAATTAGGAATGAATTAATCTTTCAGGCTTCCATTTGTGTGGGCTACTCAAAGCAGATCAGCTGAGGTTTATTTGCAGGGATTGGCCCCAGATCCCCACAGGTTTGCCTGGAAATGCTGTGCTAGATTCACCCCTGGCATTCAAACTGCACCTCCCTAGAGCCAGAGAGGCAGCTACACGGTGGATAATTTCACCCAAGGGAACAGCAGGAATATCTATCAATGGGACCTAACCAGTGAATTGCACAGATTCCCTTCAGAGATTCTCTAGCAACTATGTACTAAAGATTATAAAGTTTCACTTCTTTAGGCTACAAATCCATATGTCCAGGTTTTCTATTCTTCGACGAATGTGGTTGCACATCTGAGGTCATTCAAAAATCCTAGTCCCACCTGATTTCAAGCACCATTGTGCACATCCCTAACTGTTATACTCATGAACAAAACTGCCAGAACACTTACCCCCATGTACTGATTTGGTTCTATTCCATAGTAAATGTTTAGTGCTTAAGCTGTTACTGGTTTAGGGTGTAAATTTTAGAAATCCCGTCTCAGATGCATCAGATGTGCATCTTCAGTAGTGCAACATCTGTTATTTGCTAGATGTAAACAGAACAGCAAAATGGGTATTTGCATTGTTCTAAGTTCTTTAACGTTCCAAGCAAGTTGGCTGGTTGAGTGAGGCAAATACAATGCTTAACAAAACAATTTTTTTCTAGAGAGCAACTTTTTATTAAAAATTAAACAGGGGGTAACGGGATGAAATGCATTTGCCTTATGTAAACTCTGATTTTTCTATGATCCAGTGCATACATTAAACGTACCTGTTCCCTAATTTACTATTTCTTTGTAAACAGTATGCATTTTTTTTAAAAGGCACAGTAAATATTCATCTAAACCCTGCACAAATAGAAGGCAAGTGATGACTGGTCACAGAGAACTTGCTCTGCATCAAAACATTCCAGGTTTTTATTTCAAATTAGTATTTGTACTTTGTTCCCTTTTTGCACATATGATTTCTTCCCATTGAAAGTGGTACACTTCGTAGGACCATAAAGGAGAGAAGGAAAAATAAAATCAATATAAAAAATAGACTGTTTGGCCCTGACTCAGCAAGTTTCTTAAGTGTGTGCTTAACTGAGTCAATGGGACTAACTGCATGCTTTATTTAGGCGTGTATTCAAGAACCTTGTTGAACTGGAGCCTTGATTTGGGAGAAGCAGATTTGATCATTTTTCTTTAGAACGATTTAATCTTTTAAATATGTCTATTTTGTGTACACCTCAGTCAGTCCCTTCTTCGTGTGACTATTCCAAGGCAATGCTTGACTTGGATGCACAGTCAGTTTTATATGTGTGCAGGATAATGAGAGCTATGGTTGTGCAACAAGGAGAAATTATACAAATATTCCCTTGAAAAATGACGTGTTAAATTTGTTAATATCAACGATCAATTAATAGCATTTGTATGTAAATCTACAGTTCTAGGAACAAATTATTTGTACATTAAATTTAATCTTTCAGAATATGATATGTGTATTTCATAACTGGTGATTTTTCAGTCATGACATTTTTCTACACACTTGGATTCTTCTTTATTTCAAGCAGCATAAGTAAAATGCTGCCCTCTTTTGAATTTAGGGATGCACTGCACCCATATATAGGAGAATTGCCTAAGAGTTGACTTATAAGAGGGTTACAGAGTCTTTTTTGGAATTGATCAGTGACAGTAAAGGCAGAGCTATTGCTTTGAATTGCTAACTAGAACTAACATATTTCTTGCATGGACATGAAATCCTTCAAAATATTGGTTTTTTTCCCATTACTTTTTAAAAATAGTTTATCTTTAAAAAATGGACCTGTTCCTCCATTCTGTAATGCTGTTTTTTGTACCAATGTGACATCTGTGATGCTGCAATGGAGTGGAGAATCAGGCCTATTTTATGTTTTTACCAGGTCTTTACTCATATTACAATGATGTTTCAGGTTATTTGCGTTCAATTCAAACTGAGGCTCTCCAGCCTCTGGTGAAAGAATAATGATCTCTGGCAACCAGGGGAAACCAAATTTTTGCCTGATGAATCTTCTCTGATGGATCCCAGGGTGGAGGGATGAGGATCAGGCTGAGGCTGGTCCTATCCTGATTCTGTTCTCCACTGGGGAATGAATAATGGTCCATATTTATTCTGTATTTATATTATGGTAACTCCCAGAGAGACCCTTTTGGTATTGGGACTCCATTGTGTTAGGTGCTGTTCAAACCTATATGAAAATACAGCCCTGCCTTGAGCAGTTCAGGGTGGAAAGTTCCCGCCTGGTGTTTCTCCTTTCCAGGCTAGGATTCAGCATATCCTTTTCCACCTCACATCACTGAGAGAGTGTAAGGAGAGTTGGAAGGAAAATTCCACTGGAGGGTTCCCCAGCTTGCTTCTTTTCTTAAGTAATGGTGTTGAGGAAATCACACGACTCTACACCTAGCCACACATACTACTTTACTTTAAAATAATAGATTCTAGGACGCATCCAGCAATCTCTGCTGAAGGCAATGAGTAAAAATGGCCACCACTTCATGTGTCATTGGGGAGTGCATGTAAGGAGGTACGCAAAAGGCTAGCATTCATGGTGGTGGCATACAGAAGAGGAGAATCAACATATGGGAACCAGCTCTCGTCTACAAAATAGTCCATGAGCAACTGGGCGGCCGGTAAGAGGAGTGTGAAAGGGGATATGTATTACGGAGGAATGTTGGGGGAGAGGAGCATGCACTGGGACAGGTGTCTCACAAGGGAGAGCAGCCTATCAGTGTTTTTCCAGTCATCATGATGCTGCCTCAGAGAGTTTCCTTTATGCATTATTATTTGTATTACAGTGGCACCCAGAATCCCCAGTCAGGATTGGGACCCCATTTTGCAGGGTACTGTACAAATACACAGTCCCAGCTTCACAAACCCTGCAATCTAAAAAGAGAAAGGTAGGGGTAAGGAATACAATATATACACAAAGTGATGGAGCTGATGATAGGCACGCATCTTATTAGTTACATTATAGACATATGTACACATATATGGAGGGAGGGGATATTTCGTAGTATTTATTTATATTGCTTACAAAGTATTGGAGTAGAAAAGCAGTTCAACAGCAGCTTTCCTTCAAACAGCTTCTAGAATTAGATACATAGATAGATAGAGAGATAGAGAGATAGATAGATATAATGTACTGAACCACCATGATTATATATGCACACACACACATACAAAATTATAAATATAATCTGACATACACTAAAATACATGATGATTTAATAAAACAAAACAATAAAATATTGTTTCAATTGCAGTTTATATAGAAATAAAAATGCTATCAGAATTTTCCTTTCCCTTGCTGTATGGTCGCTAGAAAGACCTGTCATGTATATGAAGCTCTTCTCTTCATTCATTCCCTAAAAAGTAATATGTCAGTGAGTTCTCTGATGCTGTTTTAATAATGTAATTTACAATTCATTGGTTACCAAGCACTTACAGTATAATTAATTTCACAGACCCTTTCTACAAATTTACATAGTCTAGTACAATAAGGAAGGAAGGTAGGAAAACAATCTTCTTTCCCACCATCCCTTCAAAGTACCTGGGTCTTGAGCCACCTGGGTGGTTTGGCAGGCAGTTGTGTGTCACTTTGTGGGAGATGAGGTTTAATTTCCCAATCTTTCTCTCACTTTGTCTCTCTCTGTCTACATAGATATATGTAACTCTGAGCCAAACCAGACTGCAGCACTGTAGACACTGCCCTCAGTGTCCTGGGAAGAGACCTGATCACACCACATTAGTCTGGTGGCCAAATCACAGAGCTACATTAGCATCATTCTTTCAAGACACAGCTGTTCCACTCCTCCCGGATGCAAGATGTGTGTGGCCCACCCTGCTGGTCCCAAGATGTGTGTGGCAAATACTGGAGCGCAAGCTGAGCTGAGGGAAGTGGAATTCTAAAGCATAAAAGGCAGGTTACAACCATTCAGTTTCCCTGACCAATGCCCTCCTTTCAGAGTCTCTGCCTGGGATAGCAGAGATTCCCAGGGATACATGCCTTGCTTTGGTCAGTATCAACTGGTGCCTAGGCCCCCATCAGAAAATCAGATCATTAAAAGGGAAGGAAAAGAAACAGGGAGCTAACAGAATAAATGCTCTTTATTTCTCAGTACAGTTAGCTTGTATATCACTTTACAGTTATCTTTTTGCTGTGGAGAATCATTTAAATAATGTACTCTCTCTCCAGTTAGTGAAACTTCAGTCTCTGTGACATCCTGTCCATAGATGAGACTTTTTAAAATCTATTTTTATATATTCAGCGTGTAAAAAAATGCTGTCAGGAATCCAGCCATTACAAAGTTCCTGGGGGCCTGTGTAGGCATCTGATACTTGCTTTTGATTTGAGGTATATGCTCCCATGCAAGAGATTGTTGTGTATCAGGAGAGGTCATATATTCCATTTATATGGTCAACCAAGCAGATTTTTCCTTTTATGGAATGTGTAATGCTTCCTTTTTAAACAAAACTGTTTCTATATTGTTTGGGGCAAAAACCTGTCTGGAGATTGGTCCTGTTTTGAGCAGGGGGTTGGACTAGATGACCTACTAAGGTCCCTTCCAACCCTGGTATTCTATGCCCCCTGAGCTAGATTCACAGAAGGACTTAGCTGCCTAACTGCTGCTTTACGCACCAGAATCAGGCCCCAGTAGGAGTCACAAAACCTCCACTCAGCTGCCCCTGAACCCTTGGCATCTAAATTTGCTTGGTGCTTACATTTTTGCAGTAAAAGTTCCCTGCACACTTATAAATCTGCCTCTGTGCATGTGCACTGCAACCTCAGGCCTGACATCCAGTTGCCTAAGGCCCAGAGTGATGCACAAACTAGGGGAAGAGAGGCATTCCTTCATCTATTTCGCTTGTGGGGCCCAATCCGGTAAGCACACTTAGATCTCGCCTACCGTATCAGGCCCCTGTAGGTGAGCTTCAACAAAACAGTTGGGAGGGAAGAAGGAGGATAACCTCCATTGTAACTTTTAGTCCAGTGGGTTGTGGGAGACCCGCAGTACAAGTCTGCCCACCCTTAGAGGGTGAGAAGGAATTTGAACACAGAGCTGCCACATCTCAGGTGCCTGCAATATTCTGATAGGAGGTTTCCTTAGTCTCTTCTGTTGAAGCTGTTCCATTGCGGATAAATAAAGTATCATGGGATCAGAGACAAAGCGAGCAGGGAAAGCATGAGAAAGATTCTGTTGCTGGTGGCTAGAGCACTCATCTGGGAAGTGGGAGGATCCAGTCCTGCTACTGAGTACCATAACCCCTGGGCTAAAAGGTCGAAGGAAGATCCTTGTCCTCTGCCCCCTCCCCCTCCTCTAGCTCCTCACTAAAACAGCATTGGCTCCTAATGCCAAGAGATGGTTTGTAGCCATAGGTGCTGGAACTAGGGGTGCTGGGGATGCTGCCGTACCTGCTGGTTTGAAGTGGTTTCCATCATCTACAAGGTTTACAGTTGGTTCAATCGCTCTCAGCACCCCCACTACACAAATTGTTCCAGCATCCCTGTTTGCAGCTAAAAATCCCAAACAGAAGGAGGAATGTCCTTGCAGCCTGGACTTAGGTGCCTATCTTCAAGAGAAGGAGTGAGGCTTAGCACACACTCATTGGCTTGCCATCTCCTATTGACTATCTTAAGCTAGGAGCCACTTAGCTGGCTTCTGTGAACCCAATTCTGAGGCACCTCTCTCTCCCTAATCATAGGGAGCCTAGACGCTGAACTCAGGCTTTGTGAATCTCAGTAGTTTTCTATGCGCCGAAAAGTTAGGCGTGGCAACACACTGTGTCATTATGCCTCTGTTTCTTTGCAAAGCTAGCCCCTTATGACTTAACGGCCTGATTGTCAGAGGCACTGAGTACCTTCAGCTCCCACGGATTTCAGTGGAAGTTGAGGATGCTCACCACCTCTGAAAACCAGGCCACAGGCCTATTATATAAATTGTATCCAGATACTATGGTGATGGGCACTTCCTAACTTCTTATAATAATAAAACAAACAAATGTTATAAATATTAATTAGTAACAATAATGATTAATACTAGAGCAGTGCACATCCTGCCAGCCTAACCTCATGATGGGGCTTGTAAACACCACTCTGCAGTTCAGTTTACAGGGGATTAAAGTGAATCAGCCTTTCCATTTCACCTCGAGGTTCACAGAATTCCAGCCTTTGAAGACAGCCTCCATCTTCTCCCTAACTCCCCAGCGACTTGCACTATCCAAAAAGACTTCAGGGCAGCCTATACTACTGCTTATGTTGATCTAACTTATGTCACTCAAGGATGTGAAAAAACCAACCCTCTGAGTGATGCAAGTTACAGCGACCTAAGCACTGTCCACACGGGTGCTATGTCAGTGGGAGATGCTCTCTTGCCAACATAGCTTCCGCCTCTAACAGAGGTGGAGTAATGATGCCTACGGGAGAGCTCTCTCCTGTTGGCATAGAGTGTCTTCACCAGACGCGCTGCTGATGTAGTGCTTCTAGTGTAGACTAGCCCCCAGGCATTCCTGAAGAGTTCCCAGGGCTTATTGTGTGGAAGGGAGCATGAGGGAGGTCAGGTTGGAAGTAGTGTTTGCAGATTTCATAGCTCATACTTTAAGGCCAGAGGGGACCATCATGATCATCTAGTCTGACATCCTGCATGTTGCAGGCATACCTGGAATATAGTGACCGTTTATAAAATTGAGTAGGTTCACAGATCAAAGTAAATGTTTTGCATAACTCTAATTATCTGCTGTCTTTCCTTCCCTGCCCCGGCCCTGCCCACATATGCATGTGTCTTTGCATCCTTTCTCCTTCCTGTTAAACTACAAACAAGTATTTTACTTTGAATTAACTGGTGCTCTTCCAAGATACATTCTATTAACATGCTTTTTACACTCTTCATAAAACTCTCTTATACGCAAACAGAGCCGATTGCAATATCAAGGCCCTTTTGTAGAATCTACATTGAATTTCCAAGATTGAATCTAATGAATCTGAAGGGTATTGTTAGAATGAGGTTATTTTTGTTTGATTTAGCAATGTTGAAAACAAAGCTAAATCATATTTTAGAAGAGAAGTTACAGGCAAAATAATCAAAAACATCTTGGCTTAATAAACTTTTGGAAATACTAGTGATGGAAATCTCGTCTATCAGAAAAAACATTGATTATATTCTACTTCTTTTGGAGGACAAAACAGCTCTCCAGCAATCAAGTCTGCTGTTTTTTGCAATAGTCTGCCAGTTGTAGTGCTCTGTTAGAGAGCTATATCCTGCACTTGCAAAGAGATGGTAACTTGGAAAACACAGGTTGGGTCAAAAACAAATGCTTCAAAGACACCCTTAAGTAGACTTTCACCTCATGCAGCATAAATACTGATAACTTCAAAGATATAACCAAGGACAGACCAGAACGGAGAGCAGCTCTCAATAAAGATTGTAAACACTTTGAAGAAGACAGATGCAAAAAAACAATCAAAGAAGGGCTAAACATCATGCCAAGTGTTCGGCGTATTCTTCTGTGACATCGGTTGCTCCCCATGAATTGGACTATAGAGTCACATGAAGAGCACACATGATGCTGTGATGTCGTCATCATGTACAATGGACAGCTATAATATGTACGTTGCTAATTATTAAGGCCAAGATTGTCTCTCCTAGATCTACCTGACAGGTTTCTTCCACACAGGGATCTCTCCCTTTTGTGCAGAAGGGAAGGTTCAGCCAACTGTGCCACACTGCTCTTTCCCTCTCCAAATGATACAAAGGCATCTCCCCAGGTTTTGGGGTCCATCTTGGGCTAGCGGGAGAAACAAGGTAGGCTGTGGAGAGGAGAGTGTGGGTCAGAACATAGTCTGGGTAGCCGCATCATCCCCATCTAGCTCTGAGATTTCCTCCTCCATGAAACCCATCCCAAGGGTCTAGCATATGGCTCTATACTGTGGTCAACGTTCCCACTAAATGCTTATATTCATGCTCACTACGGTATCACAGTAGCATTTATGTACATTAGATCAGCCGCTGGAGCCATGCCAGCTAAAATGATATCTTGACGTTTCAAGAAGCAAATGAAGGCCTGTAGAGAAAGTTTAAAGTTGAGCCAAGCGCTTACCACAAATAAGCCTGGGGATTCTTAACTGGTTTATTTTTGCACACTGAACACATCCACACACCTAACACAAGACTCCATAGAAGGAATTCAAAGCAAGCAAACAGGGCAGGCAGCAATGGTCCCTACGGTCAAGGAAATAGTTATCATGTCATTCCAAGAGATGGTAGGCAAGCTTATATAATTTTGATTTTTCCGATGTAACTAACTGGTACTTTCAGTGATCAAGATAACCACAGCTGTAATCTAATGTGATCTGGAGCTTATTCACTGATCACAGCTGTGTAATTTCAGGTAACATGCTTCTCTTGTTTAGTTTTGTTTAACATTGTTAAATATATAGTCAGACCATCTGCACAGTATTTTTTTAAATTGGAAATTACTACCATAACTTCCTTTTTATATATCAATAAACTAAACAGCAAAATTTCAAAGGGATCCTTCTCTACCAAACACTGAAGCAGAATGTTTGTCCCACGCCACACCATTGCCTAATTGCACACTAATTGGACAAAAGTGATTAAATATTTCAAGATCTTTACTAATTGCCTCTATTTTAGCTTTAAAATTTGCTTGCCACCAACAAATTTAATGACACTGGTGTCTAGTCATCAGCAAAAAGCCCAAGAGTTGCTCTTTAAAACGTACCTAGTCAGAATATTTACTGATTGTGCATTGTTGTTTCCAATGTAGCTTAATTAGAAATCCAATCAGTTCTCTAAGTCTAATTATACTTGATTTGTAGATTCAGACTATGATACATAATGAAGCTAAGCAGCCAGCGATAAACGTGCTTGAAATGTAACAATTAGAGAAATATTTTAATGCATGTCTTATCGTTTTAGAAACCCTAAGAAATATATGAGATCAAACACAAAAGGAAATGCAGAGATTTATGACACAACAGATTTTTTAAAAAATATGTTTTCAATATTTCATCATGGAGCAATATAACTAATGTTGGTTTGGTGCTGCAGCATATTTCCCTTGTTTGTTAGTTAGGGAAAAACAGAAACAAATAGTGTGTATCTAGAAATATAAAAAATGCTTGTCTGTAATTTGAGGTCCACATATTACAGGAATGGTTCCCCATTGGTTTTAAATGGCATTATGCATTAGATAATAGAGTGTGATTTAGAGAATCCCAAAGATTAAAGGCAACACCATCAGTTAGTTAAGTTCCAAAATTTTACCCACTCTTAACTTGTCAAAAATATTATGAGAAGCATCCTTTAGAGTCTAAGGACCAATTGCTTCCCTCTCTTCTGAGCCACATAGAGAAACAAACATGTGTTAATATTATTTTAGACCTCAATCCTTCCCTCAGATCCATACATGTGGATCCTTGCACTCAGCAGATCATGTTGCAGGATTAGGGCCTTCAACTGTCTTTGGAGCTGGGATAACCTTTGGTTTGTGTTTTGTCCTGCACTAAGCACATTGCTTATGCTTAACAAATAATAACTGTGACAATCTTTTAAAATATATAATCGTAGTAATCATGCTACATTGATCCAAAAAGTCTAGAAGTTGGAGGAGCAGATCATGATGCCATGGTATCCCACAGCCCTCAATATCCCATCCTCATGAGAGACTGCTAGAGTTTTCACAACTTGTCTCCCCTTCCCTCCCTCTGGAGGTAAGATAGTGGGCAGCTATAGACATGGCACCTGAAGTATCATGATCCCAGATCTGAGGCAGAGAACAACTGCGTCACAAAGTTACCCTGAATGTGGCCAAGATTCCCTGCAGGTTCTGAGTGATTAGGAGGTCATGTCCACTGATTCCTCCACACAAAGCTGCTAATCCTTCCCCTCTGAAAGGAAAATGCCTTGAGTTTTCTACTGCTACTTTTCCACCTCCTAACGTTTGGTTTGTTTTGGTTTTTCATTGGGGAGGAACATTTCATGCTTAAATAAAAATCCTCTGCTTTGTGACAGAGAAAAAGTTCAAATAGCCAATCTCTGTTTGTGTGGGGTCTGCACAAAATAAATGTTGAGAATTCACTCTGCTAATTACAGCAGCTCTAGAAGCAGCTCATTAATAAATCAAATAAAATGAATAAAAACTATTCCCAGCGTTCTGGTGACACTGCTGAAAATAGAGGCAGGACAAACAAGGAAGTAAACTGAAAGAGTCACGTTAATTTCAGTTCAGTTAGAAATATAGAAGGTAAAATTAATGGTCACCAAGAAACAAAGAACAAAGTTGGCAGTGACATAAATACCATCTTGAGAATACTTTAAGGCAGTGTGGCACAGCGCATAAAGCACTATGCTGAGGCTGGGTTCTATTCCTAGCTCCCCTGGGCAAATCACTTCAATGCTCTTTGCCTCAGTTTCCTCATCTGCAAAATGATACTTACTGCCTTTGTAAAGCACTTGGAGATCTGTGGTGAAAAAGCACTAAATAAGAGCTGCATATTATTATTTTCAAGCTTCCAAGATGGTATTGTTCTCCAAAGAGATTAAAAGAAAATTTTAAAGTATTTTAAAAAGTAATCAATTGGTGATGAAGTGTCCTTTAAAAAAATAAATGCCATGACATGGAACTGTGAAAAACAAACTTTTCTTTGCTTTAATGATACTAATAGAGGATTTTTTTTTGCCGAACTCCACCTAATCCGTATGGGTCTATTTTTTTTCTCTCTTTCTTCACTGCCCATAATATAGATAGCTAGATAGGACAAATTATTAAAAACACAATGAAATTAAATATTTCAGATACAGCTCCCCAAATGAGCCAATATTCAATATTTGATCTTTCTTTACTTTTTCAGTTGTGTGTAATCATCCTTGAACGTTTATTTTGTCTTCACTTTTTTGCCTTTTGATGTTATTCAGATTGCGGCCCTTATTGCCACACAGTGTTCTATTTATTTTAACAAAATGCAGCATTGCTCTTTTGTCTTACTCTGTTTACACTACAAGGTATTGCTTTTTATTGATTAATGTCTCAGACTCAAACAAAATGCAAATCACAATGAATAAAAAATGTATAAACTCAATACGCTGGTCTGTGGTGCTAGCATCAGAAGTAGCTTATTCACTGAGTTCTGATTTAGGTTTAAAATCCAAAGCACTTCCCCCCCTCTAATGGGGGAGGATCTCTCTATTTGTAATTGGTCAGTGCAGGACAGTGGATTTCAACCTTTTTTCACGTGCGGGTCCCTTTGGAAATCTTAGACACAGTCTGCAGACCCCCAGGGGTCCACAGACCACGGGTTGAAAACCACTCGTGTAGGTTACATGTGTCCACTGTGCCTGAACCATATAAGACATAAATCTGTTACAGCCACCTGCTGCTTTAACTCAAGCTGAGAGACTCACTCACACTTTGATCTTGGAAGGTTTCCCGGTTCAATGTCAGCCAAGCTAGTGCTGATCCCGTACTAAATTCTTAGGACTAGCCTGGCATCGGGGGTAAATATTGAAAAGCTAAAGGGCGGGTTCATTCTAAAAAAGAAATTTTCTGTTTAGACAAAATCAGCTGATGAGTCAGTTCTCTCATTTCATTCAAAGACCCAACTAGTGTGTAGGGGGGTCAAAGTGGAGAGGATTAAAGCTCCGTCTTCCCAGGATTTACCTACATGCTTAACTTTATTCACTGTGAGAGATCACACTGAAGTCAACAAGGCTTCACAGTGTGTAAAGTTAAAGTACACATGTAAGTATCTGCAGGATCAAGGCCTTAATGATTAAGGCCCAGTTAAGGAAAGCACTGAGCAGGTTCTTAAATCTGCATGTAAGCATAAGTTTAATTTAAAGCATGTGCTTAAGTTGCATTGACTTCAGTGCGATGTAAGCATGTGCTTAAAATCAAGTTGTATTTAAATACTATGCTGAATAGGAATGCTTTCCTGAACCAGGGCCTGAAAAAGAAACTACATAAACAATGTAATAAATTTCATAGTGGAAAATGCCCTATTGGTACAGCATGATTACCAGATTTTCTAATTTGAATTCTTTTTATAAAAATCTATAAATGCAGCAAGAACTGAGCTAAGATGACTTTAGAAATAGTCAAGAGACTGGAACAGTGCATTAACCAGTTTTCTCTAAAAGGAAGCTTTAATAATTTTAAAAGATTTTATATATGTGTTTATGTGCTATTACTTCCCAGTTTTATCTTTTCCTCTTATTAATAAGGTCTGGCCCTCTTTAACATGCAACAAGAGCCTAATGAGCCATGCAGCCTTCTGTAATTTCTTCACTGTTGAAAATGTCTGACACTAATCTATGCCATTTATACTAATAAGAGATGGATCAGCTGATATTTGGTGCAGTGAAAATATGTTAAATATACTTTATTGAATTGCATGTAGCAATTTCTCACCACGTTTACTGTATTATGGCAACAGATGCGCTATAATGTCACAGAGCTGTGTATATTGCACAACACATTGAGAAAAATGAAAAAGAAGTCTGACATTCAATGATATATTTGCTTTATATTTTATGCAAACAGTGTGTCAAACAGATACTGCAGGAAAATCATATCTTGAGGGAGGTTTCAGTGTGCAAGTGCAGGATTTACAGTTTATATTAACAATGAAGTACTGACCTAAAATATGTCGTCACATTTTATACTAAGTGGACATTAATTAACGCTAAACGACAAAAGAATCCATCAGGAGTTTGTGCGTTACGTCTGTCTGCATACCAAAACAACTGAGCATTATTAATGCTAAATAGCAAGGCTTTAAATATGGAATAATATATCAGGGTGGCAGTTGGAGAGGAAGCATTCCTTAGTAGTTTATTTTTACAATTGTAATGCTTTATCTAAGTTACATCACTATCTGACATAATATTTAGCTCTCATGTAGCTCCACTTATTCAAGTGTTTTAAAAGAAAAGGTCAGTATTCTATTTTACAGATGGGAGAACATAGTAGCAAAAAAGTGGAGTGACTTTCCTATGGTCTCATAAGTCACAGAGGGTAAGAGAATGCAGGTCTGGTGACTCCCAGGCCAGGGCCCTGTCCATGGGACCATTCTGTTCTTTACACATGAAGACACATAACACAAGACAGAGAACTGCAACAACTGTTTTTGTTTATAAGTTTACACACACAGAGGTACTTTTTGACACTAGATATGGATGTTCACACTCCCACTTGCATCTAATGGGAGTTACATGAGTGCATTGTGGGGGCGGGCTCTGGTTTCGGTGGATGTGGGCATCATTTAGGTTACCCCCAATGGCCACGTGTAATAAGTGGAGGTAGGAGTTCTTTGCAGGCCTGAAACTCATTCCTTGCAAGGGAGGGACACAAAAATCCTAAGACTATAACTTGCTCTGGAACATGGGTGTTGCAGTGGGTATGGCTAGTGGTTCTGTGGAATGTGTTGATCAAATAGGGGAGTATAATGTGGTGTCTCAGCGTAGATTTGCGGACGAAGTGGCAGGCTTGTGTCATTTGGTCAGGGTTAGACCTATTGTTAATAATATTAGTGTGCCAATTCCTGTACTCCTAGATCAGATCCGTGATCCATCTAGTCCATATCCTATTGCCACCAATGGCCAATACCAGCTGTTAGAGAGGGAGATGCATGAAGCCATAATGGACAACTGTGGAATAATCTACCCATTTAGAAAGTTTCTTCTGAAAATCTATCAGCTAGTCCTTGGTACATGACTTGAACCACGAGCATATATGTCCCTTTTAAATATATTTTTTTCCTAGTTAACTTAATTGTGGATGTTCTCGGTCTCCATATGGGTATCCGATTCTTTTTTGAATCCTCCTAAATTCTTGGCCTCAGTAATGAGATGTGGCAGTGATTTCCTAGAGCTTGTTATGTATTTTATAAAGAGGTATTTCCTTGTATTTTTTTTAACGTGTTGCCTTTCAATTAGATTGAATGGCCTCTTGTTCTTGATTTATGAAAGCACCCAATCTACCTTATTATTGTATGGATTTATCATATCTTCTTGAACTCATTTCCTTTCTAGACAGTCCCAATCTTTGCAACCTTCTCACCTACAGAAGTCTCTCCAGGCTCCTAATTATTTAGATTGCCCATCTTTGAACACAGCATTCCATGTGAGTGCAAACTAAAATATAATGCATTATAATATTGTCACTATTATTTTCTGTCCCACTCTTTCTAAAGCCTAACATTTTGATTATTCTGCACATTAAGAAGAGATTGTAAATGACTTAGCCAATACCTAGTTCATTCTCCTAAGTGATCACAATTAATTTAGAACCCAGCAATGTGTTTGAGTAATTCAGATTATTCCTTCCAAATTACATTGCCTTGCATTTGTCAGTATAGAATTTTGTCTGCCATTGGGCTGTCCATTTATCTAGCTTCATTAGGTCCCTCTGAAATTCTCCCCAGTCTTCCCTAGTCTTGGCTATTTAAAATAATTTTGTACCATTTGTTAATGTCACCATCACCCAGTACACCCCCTTTTCAATAATAAACATATTAAACGACACTGATCCCAGTCCAGAACCTTGTGGCACCCCACTGTTAACCTTTTGCCTTACTGAAAATGGACCACTTACCCCTATTCTTTGTTTTCTCTCTCTTAGCTATTTTCTAATCCATGGCAGCTTTCTACCTCTCTCATCCATGACTACTTCATCTCCTAAAAGCCTCCTTTGAGAGACTTTGTCAAAGGCTATTTGAAAGTCCTAATAAATTATGTCAACCAATCCCACTATTTTCTTTATGTACTCAAAGAATTCTAGAAGATTAGGGAGGCACAGTTTCCTGTTGCAAAAGCCAGGCTCGTTCGTTCTTATACCGTGTTCACAGGTTAAGGAATTCTACTTTTAATGATCAGTTCATTCATTTATTTGGTACTGAGGTAAGTCTTACTGGTCTGCAATTCCCAGGATCACTCCAGCGCCACTGTTAAAGATGGCTACATCATTTGCCTCCAGTACAATGGTTTTAATGAAAAAGTGCATATTTTTGTTATTAGCTCAACCAATTCATTCTTAAATCCTTTCAGAGATCTTGGATAGGTACCATCCAGTCCTGGAGACTTGTTCTGTAATATATCAGCTTGTTCCAAAACCAGACCAATCTGTCCCTGGCTCTGCTTCACCTTTACTATCTGCAAAAAGGATGTCTGGGTATATATTTCCCCAATATCATGTCCTTATCCTCCCTTTAATATTTTATTTATTATTATTAATAATACTATTTACTCACACTCTGAAGCCATCACTCAGTTCTATTCACTTATATGCCTTTGCATAAAAGGCTGATTACTGGAAGAGCAGTTGTTGTAGGTCACTGCTGGCAGTTCTGTGAAGAAACCCTGCATAACACATGCCTGCCTGATGGTTCATTACCCAGTGCTCTTAGTGTCTCTTTACTATATTTATTATTTATTTGTTTGTTTGGATTGTGGTAATGCCTAGGACCTAATTGTGTGAGGTGCTGTACAAAACACCCAACAAAAAGACAGTCCCTTGCATGAAGAAATTAGAATCTAAGTATAAGACAAGAGACAATAGGAGGATACAGAGAGATGGCGATACGCAAGGAAACAATAAAAAATATTGGTCAGCATGACTGGCAGCAGTTTCATGATGCTATATACCATTGTGCCCCAACTTATTGAAAATCTATACCTGCAAATCTACGTCTCTTAAACTAATAGTGATCTCAAATGTTATCGTGCGCTCCCCTTCATTCATGTCTCTTTAACAATGCAGATATCACACTGACTCTATATATATAGTTTTGTAACTTATTTTGAATTCTTTTTTTAGTTGATTTGAATAGTATTTCCCAAATTCCAAGAAATGTCTCTTGATTTATCATCTCAGAGCTAGAAGCCCTAAGGGCAGATTGAATTGTGGGCTATCTAGATCTGTAACTCATCCCCTGGACAATTACTGGACATATATGTTCCAACGCCATTCTCCTCTTAACCTTCACCAGCATAACCATGTTAACTCTCCAAGAAATTAACAATCTATCTGAAGGTGTGATTGAAATGAGCATGGCTTTTCCTTAGAATTCGATGACCTATCCTACTACAGTCTGACTTATAATTTTGTTGTGCAAAAACAAACAAAATGCTCTGCCAGGAAATGCTAATAGTGCAATGTCATCACTGATGTCAGGTGTGTTAATTGAACTATTACTTATTATTATTACTTAGCTTTATAAATTGAAGGAAGCTGCAGTTCTAACTGCTGGAGACCAACATTAATTGGAAAAGATGAGTATAGATGCATGTGTATAAATATATACACACACAGACGTTGTATAGCTGTAATTTAGTTCTATATGTACACAAAGGCATGTGCTTGATTTCTGATGAGCTTCATTTGCAAGTGTTACTCCATATTCCTGAACTGTCAATCAAAGACATGCAAGCATATGCCCTGTAAGTATATGTCTTATGCCCTGCATCTCAACATTTTCTGACAGATGTTAGCTAATGTGGTTGTAGAAGGTTCACTGTGGATGCAGTGAGCCCAATAAATCTTCCTCTTAAATGCAGGCACTCCACCATTCCAGCATCTTATACCTATAATACATTTTAATTACTTGGCTATTTAAATTACACTAAATTAGATCTGCACAGAGCAGCACCATGGATTTCTCAATTTACATTTAATCCACAGCAAACAAAATAAAAACGGCAAATGCACTTTTATTGGAACTTGCAGCAGCTACTGAAGTCTGATACCTTTAAAATTATTAAGTGACAAAGATTACTAGCACTAAGGTTCTACTTTGCTTCCCCATTAGCCATTTAGGTGACAGCTGCTGTATTACACATAAAGATGAACCATTCCTTGAGGGATGATAGTGGTTCCGCTGTGACACTACTGGCATAAAGCATTATCAGACCATAGCTGTGCTTAGAGCCATCACAGTCTCCTAGGCACCTATCAGTACCCTCATTATCTGCATCACAGAGTGTCTAGAAAGAACACTGCCAGGCTTCACAGCTTTGCAGCTCATTTGAGAAGCGGAAATTAAATGTCCCAGGAGAAAAAACAGGCACATTGTAACAGCACCAGTGCTATACACGAATAACATGTTGACTGCTGTTGCACTGACTTCTGTCTCATTAATTTAATAGGCTCCTGGAATGGGGATGGGAAGGTAGAGAGGCAGCCTTTACAAGCAGATTACTGAACAGTGCTCTCATTGTGTTCTTTGTGAGCTCATACCAGAGCGAGAACTTGCACTATGTATCGCAGCACTTCAGATAGTCATCTGGGCTTTTGGAGCTGCTGCATGGTGAAATAAAACAGAAAGAGACCATAGAACAGAGACAAAATTAGCTGATCATAAACATAATCTATGTTCATATTATGCAGAATCCCTACGTGAAATGAAGCAAGCAGTACAAGGCTACAGACAAAATAAAAGTGTTATGTACAGCAAATGTAGCCCTATGCCTGTGTGAGCATTAATTAGAAGCTTATTAAAGAGGGACTTGCTTCACTGATACCGTGTTCTTTTTGCAGGACTATCCTTTAAGAGTTCAATTTGACTCTGCTGCTTAGCGGATGGTATTTTGGTTTGGTTCTCTACAAGGGGGAAACTCACTCCTGTGCTGAGGTCAAGCAAAAGGCTCCTGCACCACTTCAGCTTCTGTAAGACTTAAATAGAGCATAGCCCTTTTGCTGGACCTCAATGCAGGGGAGAATTTCTCCACAAATTAGTGCCTTTAACAGATCTCATTCCCACTGAAATCAATGGGAGTTTTGCCATTGATTTCAATTGGAGCCAGGCCTCTGTTCTTTTCTCTGTCATTTTATGATTAGATGCAACAAAAGGACCTTTGTCTTTCTTATTTTAACACCTTTATTCCGTTTCAGCTCTTTACTTACAAGGACTTCCATGGATTCCTGTCTGTGTTTCAGTTGGTATAAAATTCCTGTGGACTCTATTGGGAGCAGGATTGATCCCAAAATGTATATGTTTTGATAGATATTCATTTAAGTGTCTTCTGCGATAATAGTCTGTGTGTGCTCATGCCTGTGTGCACATGCACACAACTATGTGCATCTTCTCTACACAGTATATCTAGCTACAGAGTGACATCATTCCCACTGCCCCATATCTGTGAATCAAGGGGGCTCTGCCCGCACAATGGCAAGTCACCCACCTTTTCAATGTTGTCCTTCCCCCTCCAGACCCCACAGAAGCTGTTCAATAGGTCCAGAGTCCATGCTGAAATATGGGGCATAAGTAGAGGAGAGATGGAGAGGAGCTATAGGGATGTATATCAGGCCTCCATTTTGGCCCTCTAGCCATAGGGAGATTCTCTGAAGGAGAAGATATTATAGCCTGGAGCAGCTGTACTATCTTTTATCTGAAAATATACACACAGAAAGACCCCTGGCAGCACTGGGAGCAGCTGGCTTCAGCAAAGTTGCTGGGAGAACATTTTCCTATGGAGCACACTGCCAGGGGACTGATGGGAACTAGAATGCTAAAGCACAGGGCATCCACACAGAGTAGTGGCTTGCTACAGATCCAAACCCCTGGGATCTTGTAGATTTCTGGGCAGGTCCCATGGCTTATTGTGTGTGGAGGGAAAGCTTGCCCCCTTTCCCACATGGTGGAATGATCAGGAAGAAACTCTGCAAGGCAGTCCTCCTGTGGGTCTTTTCCCCAGAGGATGGTGAGAGGAATGATATACATAATTTGTACTATGATCATGGTTGAGAAGGCATTTCTGTGTAAGCATTTAGGTGCTTTTAGGAGAAGTGCCCCTAACATTTTGCATATTTATTTTCTACTACATTTATCTTTGTCGCTGAAATTTCTCGGATTTCTTCTCAGCCCAAGAGTGAATTTTTTAACATTTTGTAAAATGATGTTTGGCCAATTTTGAGTTAACCAAGCATGGAGAAAGCACATTTCATAAATTAAGATATTTTTCAGATGCTGCTTTTGCGCTCAGACATCTCCCTTCTGCTTGCCCATGACTTAACCCAGGGAGTGGGGACAAGGAGTATAGGACACATCAGAAGAAATGGTTTAGAAATAATTAAATTATAGAAATGTTTGCAACTTGTGCTCTGCACAAGTGTAGTACATGACTTTCCTTTAATCATTCCCCAGTGCTTTGAAGAGATACACTCCAGACGTGCACACACACAGCTTCTGTTTGAATGTGCAACGATGCAGTCAGTCAGATAAATGCACTCAGGGCCTGATCCTGTACCATAAAAATAGATGAAAATCATCTCATTGATTCCAATGGGACCAGAGTCAGGCCCTTCATGGGCCAAATCCATGCTGGTGTAATTTCACTGAAGTTAATGGTGATACACCAGGGATGAATATTGTTCCGTTATTTGTTTGACTCTCACAGCATACAGTGAAAATCAAGAGAGGAAGTATTACATGTATTTGAATTTGTGATCATTTCAGTCTCCAATCCTAAGCCTGATTCCGCTCTAAGAGAAATTTCAACTCTGTGTAACTCCACCAACTTCACTGGAGTACTCCTAACGTACACAGATGTGAATGAGATACAGATATGTCCCCATACCTTAAATGAATACTTGTTCATGAGTGCACTCATGAATTCCTTTATTTCAATGTGAAATCAAAGTTCTCTTCTTTTTTCCACAGTTTTCTATGGCATTTGAAATGAGGAAATTCAACACAAAAAGCTGTGTTAATGATTCAAGGGGATGATCAAAATCTTCAAAGTACAAAAGTCAGGAAATAAACAGAAACTATACCTCTGTCGTGTTACACGTATCCACCCCAAGACATGTAAGCTTCTCCAGGGTTCTGTTTTCATACTTCTCCTATTCATTGTGTACATGGGGCAACTGTGAAGTTGTGGGAACTGCAGTTTCATTGGTACACCTCTACCCTGATATAATGCAGTCCAATATAATTCAGATTTGGATATAAATGGTAAAACAGCGCTCCAGGGGCCGGGGTTGCTTTACCTCGTTATATCCGAATTCGTATTACCGCAAGTGGTTCCTCTGTGCCCACCCATTACTTGATGTGGCCCTCCCTGGGGCCCCTCTACCCCAGCTCACTTCTGCTCTGCCTCCTCCCATGAGCGTACTACAGCTCCTCTTCTCCACCCTCCCAGGCTTGCTGCGCCAATCAGCTGTTTGGCGCAGCGAGCCTGGGAGGGAGGAGAAGTGGAGCGGCGGGGTGCTCGTGGGAGGAGGCGGAACAGAGGTGAGCTGGGGGGGCGCAGCAAGTAACAGGGGGCACAGAGGAACTGCTACCCACTCAAGCTCATCTCTGCCTCCTCCCCTGAGCGCGCTGCCACCACTCCGCTTCTCTCCCCCCACCTCTAGGCTTGCTGGGCCATACAGCAGATTGGCATGGCAAGCCTGGAAGGGAGAGAGAAGTGGAGCAGCAGCAGCATGCTCAAGGAGGAGGCGGAGGCAGAACAGAGGTGAGCTGGGGCAGGGAGTGGTTCCTTTCCCTACCCTGATATAACAAGGCCTCACCTATAACACCGTGAGATTTTTTGGCTCCCGAGGACAGCATTATATCAGGGTAGAGGTGTACATGGTTGACTTGCAGCTCTATTACTCCTTTTGTAACAAATCTGTACAGTCTAGTTCTTTACTTACAGCGTGGGACCCAAAACTGGACACAGTAGGCCTCATCTGGAGTACTGTGTCCAGTTTTGGGCCCCACACTACAAGAAGGATTTGGAAAAATTGGAAATAGTCCTGCGGAGGGCAACAAAAATTATTAGGGGGCTGGAGCACATGACTTATGAGGAGAGGCTGAGGGAAATAGGATTGTTTAGTCTGCAGAAGAGAAGAATGAAGGGGGATTTGATAGCAGCCTTCAACTACTTGAAAGGGGGTTCCAAAGAGGATGGATCTAGACTGTTCTCAGTAGTACCAGATAACAGAACAAGAAGTAATGGTCTCAAGTTGCAGCGGGGGAGGTTTAGATTAGATATTAGGAAAAACTTTTTCGCTAGGAGAGTGGTGAAGCCCTGGAATGGGTTACCTAGGGATGTGGTGGAATCTCTTTCCTTAGAGGTTTTTTAGGTCAGGCTTGACAAAGCCCTAGCTGAGATGATTTAGTTGGTGTTGGTCCTGCTTTGAGCAGGGGGTTTGACTAGAGGACCTCCTGAGGTTCCTTCCAACCCTGATATTCTATGACACTTTGTATTTACCTAGCTGTGATAGAGACTTGGATAAAAAAAATGTAGGTAACTTTCAATCCAAATAAGACAGAAGTGATTCTTTTTGGTTGAGGACAGGATCTACACCAGTGGTTCTCAAACATTTGTACTGGTGACCCCTTTCACATAGCAAGCCTCTGAGTGTGACCACCCTCCCCTTATAAATTAAAAACATTTTTTATATATTTAACACCATTATAAATGTTGGAGGCAAAGCATGGTTTGGGGTGGAGGCTGACAGCTCACAACCCTCCCCCCCACCACTCATAATAATTTCACAATCCCCTGAGGGGTCCCAACCCCCAGGTTGAGAACCCCTGATCTAGACAGTCTAGCAGGTATAGTGCCTGCCCTCATCAATGAGGAGGTATTTCTGTATCTTTGATTGCACCTTGAGTCTCCAATGGGTTTACTTGGCAGGAGTGTCTCTTTTCATCTACATTGGTACAACAAGCCAAATGCATCCCTGGTTTAACTCCATTGACTTCCATTGCACAGGCATAAATGACTACACAAAGTGCTAGACAGTGAAGAACTCATCCCAGAGTCGATGTATCAAAGAGATATTAAAGTCTTCCATCTCCATAGCCAGTTTCTTCATAGCCACAATACCCCATACCAGAAAATTGCCCATCCTTTCTAAGACAGAGGAAGGGAGAATTTCAATTTGTTCACAATAGCATCTTGACAAGCCTCTGGATTTTGTTATAAATTAAGGACCCAACATACCTGTCTGGTTCTACTGATTGAGAAAGTACTGGATGGGGATGCAAGCTAGAGAAAGCAGAATACTGCCCCTTTTCCTTATCATGGGGAAGCCATGATGGCCCAAGACTATGCGATCAAGTGTCTACAGGCATACTGGGTACATGCTGGGGAAGGGAAGGGAAATAGGCAAGGAATCATCCCCCTCCAATCCCATGTGGATATAGTGCATAAAAATGTACATTGACCCTTTCAGCATCTTACATTGCTTACCCTCCACATTAGAACCATTACAACCAACCCTCCAGATTATAACCTCCCATTTACCCCTTCATTCTCTCATCTATCCAAAAGATTTGGGGCAATGGCTGGCAGGAAACCCATGCGAATATAGCTCCTGAGGGATCTGTATTCATATGATCAGGGGAGGAGGACTGGGAACAGTATAAAGGCTATGGGCCTCTGTCCAAAACCCTCAGCCTTATGTAGCTGTCCCTAAGGCTACCAGGACTTCCTAGGCTTGGAAGGCCAACTTCCCTACCTTTTCTGTGGCAGTATGGATGCAAATTATAGGGAATCGTTGATGATTTCAGCAAGCCCTTCACATAGGAAGAGTACAACCATCTCTCCTTGGTATAGTTGATTGAACTAAAACAAATGCACTGCCATTAATTTGTTCTCCCAATACTGCAAATCCTCTGGGCAGAAAGTTTGGGGATTTGGGAGAGATGGAAACAAAGGTTTATTTATGCCTAGCCTCTTCCTGTTCACCCTCCAAATATGTGAGGTGGCTGGCAGTAAAGGCCAGTTTCTGATCTCAGTTACATAGCTGTAAATCTGGAACAGCTCCATTGACTTACAGAAGATTTACACCAATAACTGAGAGCAGCATTTGGGATTCTTTTTATTTTAAGAAGTCTGGAGGTCAGACCATGGAATAAGACCTGGGGGTATTAATATTCACTAGCCTCGCCTCCATTAGTTTCCAATGACAGTTATCTTTACCACCGTTCCAGCATGCTATTATTAATAGTGCAGTAAGTTTGGAAAGCCAAGTCGACCCATCTTCTCAGAGGTAATTAAGTAACATTTTCTCAACTCTTGGTCATTTAAAGCCCCTAAAGAACTGGATCATTGTTTTCTCCACCTTATCAAAGAATTCTTTAGGAATTTTGATAGGGAGAATATTGAAAACACTCTAGGCAACCAGTTTCTATGAAATGCACTTTGCCTGCCTAACCAACCAATACACAACCTGTTCCAAATAGGAGCTTCATTTTGCAATTTTCACAATAAAGGAAGAAAATTTGCCTCATCTAATCCCTCTATTGAATTTGTCACCTGAATCCCCAGATATTTTCTTCAAAGAAAGAGCTGTTTTATATGGGTAGAAAAGAATAGAATTTCTTTTATATGAATTTAATCTCTCCTGGGAGAAGTTCTGGGTTTTGTAAATTTACTTTATAGCCAAAGCCCTTATTAAAACTATCTAATTCACTTATTTGGGTAATGATATTGGTGGGTTATAAATACACAGTAACATGTCTCTCTCATATAGGACCAAAAACTGGACCCATCAAAGATCCCAATGTCTTTGCTGGGACTAGATGAGGCCTATAATGCAATAGTGTTTTTCCTTAATTGTTATGTTGATTCCTGAGATATTTTTAAAATTATTATTCCTGATTTTTTTCCAGTCATAAATTTAATTCCCCAATCAAAAAAGCCAGCCTTATCTGGACCCCTGTTTTAAATGTGATTTCTGTAATACTTCAATGTATTAGCACATTAGCCCCTGAAGGCCAAAGTCTCCACTGTATTGCACCTTGCATAGTAGTTATGTATACTTGTGCAAGGCAAATAAACACATGTAAATACTATTAGTATTCTTCACTCACATTGGTGGTAGCATTTTACATAGGTGGAGAATCAGGCCTTGAGTCCTAATAATAATCCCTAGCTCTCATCATCCACTGATCTCAAACTGCTTACTGAGATTATCAGTACCTCATGTTGCAGATGAGGAAACTGAGGCAGAGGGGTATAGTGACTTGCCCACAGTTACCCACCAGGCTAGTGACAGAGCCAGGAATACCACTCAGATTTCTTCAGTCACAGTTCAGTGCTTTATCCACTCGGTCATAGTGTCTCCTTATAGATACTATCTCCAGCCTAAATATGGATTTTAATCCATACATTTTTATTCATTCCAATTTGTTCTGGTTTTAATGTATTAAATCAAATGTAGGTTTTTTAAAAAAAAGTTAAAAATTCTTGAACTTTCAGAAAAGACAAAAAATGTATGAAAGTATGACAAACTTTGCAGATTCTTCATGGATGCTGGACTCTCCCAGACTCACAGCTACTAAAACGCCTTCTGCCACTTAGCAAAGAGGTTGTGCCCTATCCTGTGTGGTAACCAAAGCACCTGCCCTGAAAAATACACTTTTTCATAACAGATCAGCCGACCTCCTCAGCAACATGGGTCACCAAAAGCACATGACTCCTTTACTGTGCTCATTCTTCTGGATCCTGAGTCAAGGTTAGGTCTTGATCCTTCCCCTCAAGGTCCTCAGTGGACTGGGACCAGATAACCTCCTTTCTCTTGGGAACATTGATTGTCCTTGACAGCACCACTGCTCAGAAACAATGGAGCCCTCTAAATCAAAATGAACCTTTTCACAGCAGCTGGCCAACAGCTATGAAACTCACTTCCGCACAAACCTCTCCACATTCAGGCCCAAATATAAAATTTATTCCCTCAACCTTACTTTCCCACTTTTCATTTCACTTAGCATTTATGAGAGAGAGGGGGAAAAGACACCATAATTTACACCCCCTCAGGGGAGGAAAGGAGAGAGCAATATCAAAGATGAGTCATTCTGCTTAGATTATTTTTACCCTGTCAAACACTCCAAATAATTCAGTGATGGCAGTAGTATATCAATTAAAATTGAATTGACCTTTCTGGTTTTTTTTTAAGATCTCAAAAATGACTAACCACACTTACAAAAATTTGAACAACAAATTTCTTCTGCCGACGGAACCTTGCATACCAAGTTTCAGCACAGCATATGTGGAAATAGCCAAGATATTAAATCATGAAAATCAGGGTCCTCTCCAATCCTCACTGAACATCACTATTTCAGAACCCATGTTTGTTCCATTAAACTCCCATCCATGAGAGTTTAGCATGCAGAATGAGTGCAGGATACACAGAAGCGATTCACACTGATGATAAGAGAGCTGCCGAGTAGATTGTAAAGGAAAATTATGTCCTAATAACGGATATACAGACAGACTCTTAACTCAGTTCACAAACCGTGATAGTCTGATATTATTAACCTGATTCATTTCAAGGAATGGTCACGTTATGCAGAGATTATGTATATCGTTTATATAGCTAAAAAGGCCATTAGCAAAATACAAGCTTTGGAGGAACCAGCGGAATTCAGTCTACATACACACAGTAAGCACATTTTCTAGTTTTCAGTCAAGCAGTCATTGGCAGTGTCAGTGCTTGAAAACTGCATGGCTCAGACGTTTCTAAACCCTTTTAATCCATTACAAAGGGCTCCCTTTATTGTTGCTTTGTTTTTCTTCTGTAGCCCCTCAGTATGGCTGCCAGTGTGTACTCCTGATAAGCAGTGAGCCATGCAGATGTTGTTAGGTTTCCCTGCATACAGTACCACACGACGTGCCAATGCCCATATGTGGGACACAATGTGTCACAAACAACCAAAAAGGGTGACACTCCCTCCTCCCCTTGTAGCCCTGGAAACTTAAAAGCATACAAGATTAATTTTCACGGGCCATATTGTACCATCTGTAGAACTCCCTGTTGAAATACATGGAGGGTTCTGCTTAAAAATTGATGGTACCATGTGGCCTCACAGTATTAATCACATTTTTTATCTCCTTAGGTTCAGGATTCAGTACTGTTAATGCAAATCAATAAAAGTTAGAGAGTACCAGATCTGTCCATTTGAACATATGAGGAAGAGCAGGGTTTAATTCACAGTGAAGGATATGGACTGTGTTTTGCAGGACTGAAAGCCCAAAATGTTCCCTCGCAGTCCAGAAATCCACACAAAAATTTGCAAGGGCAAATTCAAAACACTCACTGGATTGGAGAAAAGGAAGATAGAAGATGTCAGGTCCTTAGCACAGCAGAAAAGTAGCAGCTACGATAAAATGATATGTGAAGTCCCATTGTTATATGATATGAGTATATGTGCCCCAGGATTTAAAAAACAGGGAAGCAAAGAAACAGAGCTTGTGTTGCTTATTTTATGGTCTTCCCCTGTTTCAGGACCTTTCTCTCAAAAGTAGAATTTTGACCAACCCTCCCCCACCCTTTTTTCCCCATTATGATGAGTTTCTGTGTTAGAACTACAAAGCCAAATGCTGTGTTTCTGTATAATATCTCATCTACACCTGACAAGGTTGATGATACCAGCCTTTCAGACACAGGTGAGGAGGAAACATTTACCGCTTTGCCCTACATAGGGCTGGTGTTCTGTCAATCTAACTTTTAGTGTTTGTTGGGCCCCCATAATGCACATTAGAGTGACCAGATAGCAAGTATAAAAAATCTGGACAGGGGGTGGGGGGTTAAATAGGTGCCCATATAAGGAAAAGCCCCCAAAATCAGGACTGTCCTTATAAAATCGGGACATGTGGTCACCCTAATGCACGTAGTCCCAAAAGGTTCAGCTCATTCAGTGAAACATCTAAATTTTGGCCTTACTCAAACCAAATCTCTAAACCTTTAAGTAGCTTTTAAAAGAGAATGTATCTGTACCATTCAAGAACACCTCCTAGAATCACTCGGATACAGGGGGCAATGGAAGGGGGAAATCAGAAAAGTATCATCAGCAGTTGAATTGGACTTGCTTGCGTTAGTATGACATATCAATACATTTTTTGACCTGATCTGTCTTTTTCCCTTGCTCACATATATTTCTGCACTCCTCAGATTAGTAGAGCAAATATACAAAACTAAAGTACTGAAGAAAAATAATGGTGGCACTTCAGACGAGCTAGTTAACTTCAGTTTCTTCTCCACCACTTTCTATTCCACGCTGCTGATTGGTTTGATACACTGTGCTTCAAAGACTTAGTTTCACAGAACATTACGTGGGATCAGGAAAAAGGTGTGAGTAGGGTGACCAGATGTCCTGATTTTATAGGGACAGTCCCAATTTTTGGGTCTTTTTCTTATATAGGCACCTATTAGACCCCCACCCCCTGTCCTGATTTTTCACATTTGCTGTCTGGTCACCCTAGGCGTGAGAAGGGAATATACCAGGGAGAAGGAAGGCGGAACTTAGGCACATGGAAAGTGGGGACTGAATTAGACAGAAATAAATGGAAACAGAAAAGAAAAAAAATAACAAGGAGAGATAAAATATAAGATGCTAAATAATGAATGTGCAGGGGAGAAGGGAATAGGTAATGAGCATGGGTGCAGTTGTGAATGTGGGTGGGGGGCTGAATAGCATTGTAAATAAGTATAGAGAATGAGCAACAAATGAGCATGGATTAAATTTAATTAAATTAAAGACATTTTAATTTCACTGTTTTTACACTAGATTTTATATGTCTGACATTAGGAAGGAGAAATGGTCTCTGTATCAATTTTTAATAAATACTAATTGTAGCGAGGCGGTGTGGCTCCCCTCCTCCCCAGGGAGGGTCGAGCCCCGCCAGACACCAAAGGGGACGGGGCCACAGGGCAGTGAACCCGCCCCTCAGAGGGTCAGGAGGCGATCCAGAAGTATAAAAGCTGACTGTCAGCGCTCAGTTGGAGCCCAGCTGCCGTCAGGAGCAGACCTGCCAGAGGGAGCTTGTGACTGGGAAGCTGCTGGGGCCCAGGGCGGAGCTTCCCTGCGCCCGCTATGAAGAGGAGCTGCCGGAGCTGCCCTGTCCCTGCTGTTACCCCGAGGAACCCCCGGAGCAGGCCTGGCCGGACTTCCCAGAGGTACTGCCGGACCTACCGCCCAGCCCCCGCCGGGAGGGGCCCATGCTACTGGACTTCCCAGGGGCCGACGTCACAGACCAGGTAGACCCAGAGGGGGAAATTGGAAGTAGCCTGGGGGCAGCTGACTCCAGCCAGGCTGCAGATATACCTGAACCCATGTCAGTGTGTTGCGGTCAGGAACCCCACTGACCATTAGCGATGATGGCCGCTACTGGGGCCCCGGGCTGGAACGCAGTGGAGTGGGAGGGCCTGCGTTCCCCCTGCCACCCTCTCAAGGGTGGCAGATTCCCCCTCCCCCTGGGCCTGAGGAGGCCGTTCAGATTAGTCTATATTGCTCAGCCCTGCACCAAAGGGCCTGAGCCCCCTGAACCTTGCTCAGCCCTGAGTCAAAAAGGTCTGAGCCCTGTGACTTTGTGTTTGGTGCCCCACCCAAACCGCGGGCTGGGCCCCTGCAAACTGTACCACTGCTCAGCCCTGCACCAAAGGGCCTGAGCCCCCCCAAACCTTACTCAGCCCCGAGCCAAAAGGGTCTGAGCCCTGTGACTTTGTGTTTGGTGCCCCGCCTGAACCAAGGGCTGGGCCCCCGCAACTGTACTGCTGCTCAGCTCTGAGCCAAAGGGGTCTGAGCACTGTGACGTTGTAGTGTTGCTCACCCTCGCCGCTGAAAGCTTGAGCCCTAACGAACTTTGTATTGTTGCTCTGCCCTGCAGCCAAAGCCCGGAGCCCCCAAGCGACTGTGCCGCATCGCTCAGCCCTGAAGAAAAGGGCCAACTCAGACTACGTGTAGCGAGGCCGATGTGGCTCCCCTCCACCCTCAGGGAGGGTCGAGCCCTGGCCGCACCCGTTACATAATCTCAAATTACATTTCAAAATTAAAAATATTACTAACATTTAATATTAAAGAACCACATGAAGTCTTTTAAAAATATTTATTAAGCTCTTCAGTTCAGTACTTGTGATATTGAATTTTACATACATTACCTGTTTACTTTACTCCTCGTGCACACAGCTTTACGTTGGCCAACTTCTCACCTCCCATCCTGCCCTATAGTGCATAGCCAGTTCAGCCCCCAGCCTATACCTTGTTTCTCAACACATCTCAAGGACCATGGGCTCTACAGTACTCTGCCCAGGCCTACATTTCCGTAGTGACATCATGAAGGGGCGGGGAAGTATTTTAAATATCTGTGTTTTTAAAAATCAGCTTTGTCTAATCCATGATCACAGGTGCTAAAATGCTTTAATCATGGCTGTGCATGACTATAGGGCAGAACTAAGTTTTTCTGTGCACCTTAATTGTACATCTCCACAACTTCACATGTTTAATTTCTTTTAAGTGTAACCTTAACTCTGAATTTCCCTGGTTTGTAATGCTTAGGATAATTAGTTTTTTACCCTTAAATTACTGATTTAGGCCCTCAGCCTTAAGAGGGATAGCTCAGTGGTTTGAGCATTAGCCTGTGTGACAAAGTTCCTCCTCTACCTTGGTGGGTCCTGCGCTTATTGGCAGATTTGCTCACCTCAGTGATCTTCCCCACAGTCTGGATCAACTCCTCCTGTGTCTGATCAGGAGTTGGGAGGTTTGGGGGGAACCCTGGCCGCGCCTCTACTCTGGTTCCAGCCAGGGCCCTATGGATTGCAGCTGTCTATAGTGCCTCTTGTAACAGCCACATGACAGTTACAACTCCCTGGGCTACTTCCCCATGGCCCCTCCAACACCTCTTTATCAATCACACAAACAGGACCTTCCTACTAGTGTCTATAACGCTGTGTACTCCATAGTCCTCCAGCAGCACAGCCTCTCACTCTCAGCTCCTTGTGCCTCTTGCTCCCAGCTCCTCACACACAATTCCTCTCCTCTAGCTCCTCCATCCCTGACTGAGTGAGCTCCTTTTAAAAAACGCAGTGCCCGATTAGCCTGCCTTGATTGGCTGCAGGTGTTCTAATCAGGCCTGTCGCTAATGGATTCTAGCAGTTCCTGATACTTACATTCCCAGTGATGCAAACGTGCAACAAGTACTCCAATGGCCCCCTCTCTAAAGATCACCGATACAGTGGAACAGAACTACTCACAGTACAGTATATTTGCCCTCTGTCAGACTCCTGTACCACACTGGCCTGGGTCTGTCACACCTGCTTAAACTAGAGTTGTGAGCTCAATCTTTGAGGGGGCCATTTAGAGATCAGGGGCAAAAATCTGTCTGTGGATTGGCCCTACTTTGAGCAGCAGGTTGGACTAGATGACCTTCTGAAGTCCCTTCCAACCCTGATGTTCTTAAAAAAACAAAAACCTTAATGCTATTTTGTCTTTTTTTTTTTTTTTTTGGTCTTAGAATATCATACTGTGACTAACACTGGGCCTGATTCTTCACTGCCTTCTAATTTACGTAGTCTTTTACATCTAAATCTAGTAGGTGCAAAATGCTAGCAGTATCACTACATGAGGCACAATGCTGTAGAGAATCAGGCCAACTCTCCATTTGTTTTAACCCTTGTCCTTTCCTATCCCTATTCCTCTGTCTGTAATTTCCTGTGTTTGCTTGATTTAGCTTGCAAGCTCTCTGAGACAGGAACAATGTGTTTTTTATTTCTGCAAAACACCATGGAAATGTATGCTGCATTATAAAGAATAAGTAATGATAATGTGAAACACAGCAGGCTATATATAAATATGCAAAGTATAAGAGGCCCTGACAAAGCAGAAGTGATGAAAGGAAGATGCTAGGACTTTCAGTGGGGCTTGTTGAGAAGAGTACTATACCACAATGTTTTCCACCAGCCTGACCAAAGAGTATGTGACAGAATAATTTAGTGTACTATTTCCCTGTCTCACTAATCAGACCAGTCTATGATCTTAAGAACCCTCTGGGCATATATCTAGGGTTAAAATGAGAGTATTAAAGGAGTCATGTTGCTTTTTTATAACCCTCTTGCCATCTCTTGAGGAAAAGCTACTAATCCACTTAAACAATTACCTTTTAGAAGAAGAGACTAAAATCTAAGCCTGTGAAATATATATGAAAACCTTCTGTAGAAAGGAAGTGGAATCCAGCCATTACCAGACATGTGATGCCAATGAATAAAATCATCACTAGTCTAAATCTGCTCTGTATTTTTATTCATGTCACTGTTGTACAGGGGATGAAGCCTAAACCTAATGAAGGAAATAATATTCAACTGATCATGGTTAGAAAGAGAAAAAGAGAACTCTTGACTTGTGTCATATTGGTACATTTCAAACTTCCCTTTGCCATTTCTTTCAGTGAATTACTACACTCACTGTACCACTTACAGCCTTCTTTCAGCCATCTACAAAGAACAATATGCCAAAGTCCTATTCTGATTGTGAACAGAAACAAAATTCGCCATTTATAAAAAGATTATCTGCAGTCATGCCCAATTTTAAATTAATGTTAATTTAAAATAATTCTAGTAGCCAAGAGATATATTTTTGTACCATGGTCACTTTTGGTGCAGGCTTCTGTCATGCCTTTTAAGAGGTAACAGCACAATGGAATGATGTCTGGACTACTGAACAGCTGTTAGCTTGTCCTGTCTGTTTCTCTTGCAGCGGTGGTACTCAGACTGCGGCTCAGGAGCCAAAAGTGGCTCTTTAATATGTCTCCTGCAGCTCTTTGAATCACATGATATTAAAACACCGTGTGATTTAATTATTAACCAATCAGAGTGCTTTTATTATGCTATTGTAGTTGATCATATAATAATATTTAGTCAGTCATTTTGCTGAGAGAATTAGAGAGAGCGAGAGCGTGTAAATGAAACAACACATTCACACTACTGTGGCTCATTTCTGTAATGTTGATCACTAATTTGACTCCTGAACCACTGAGGTCTGAGTATCACTGTCCTAGAGAAATGTTTTCCTCTGGGGAACCCAACTGTTCAATAGCCATCACAGATTTTTCATCCCTGCTAGTGAGCCCAGGCAAAATCCTTTCCCCTGATCTTCCTTGCCCAGTGTGCCCCATATCAGACACTCTATGCTATAGGAGTTATTGTTCTGGCCTAGTGGGGAAAATAAGCCCTCTATTAGGTGTTTCCCCTGTGACCTGGTCTTCACTGTTCTGGACTGAGAACCCTAATTTAACCTGCATGTTACCATCTGCTAGTGCCAACAATGTTTCTGAAAATGATTGTACCACCACCACCTGTACAAACAAGCAACTGCTCTGTCTTCAGCACTCCTGTTTTTATTCAGGCAGGTGCGATTCCTTATTTTCAGATCTTTTTTGCATTTTGTTAATTATTGGGGGTCACAATACACCCAGCTATTTAAACCACAGAGCACTTGTCTGAGGGTACACATTTGATCTTTGGATTTTTTCAGTTGTGATTTCATTCTAGGTTCGTATTTCTGAAATGGAGCAAAAACTCATACAGCACAAATCTAATGCATATAATACCAATTTGCTGAATGTCAGTGTATACTGACCTTCTATTACAAACACTGGCAGATGGCCATTGCTTGAGTACTCAAGAGTTGCTTGAATAGAAAATCAAGCAATGGTTTAGCCTGTATTTTTGTCTCTGCATCAGTGCCCATGGCAACACTCAGTGATAGCTGTATGAATTTGATGCCTCTGCTGCTACCATTTACTTTCCAGCACAGTAAAGCCATTGGTGATCCCAAGGCTACCATATTCTGTTCTGTCAAAACTACAAAATATCAAGGCTGGCCTTCTGGTGAGAAGTCAGGAGCACATTGGCTGCTTGGCGGGAAGCTTAGGTTCAGCAGCAGCTGACAGCTCACAGGAGCTGGGGAGATCTTCAGAGAACATAGTAGTAGCAGCAGTAGTAGTTATTCTCATAGATCAACCACAGCCTTGTGATCCATGAAGAGGGAAAGAAAGTCAGCCAGTTTCCTATAAATTCCATGCAAAAATGACCATAAATGCATCATTATAACAAAGGAATCAAATGCTCAGAAGTCAGAAAAATAAAGTATCAGATGCTGATCCTGCTGTCAAATCTGTGGAGCCACCCACTGCAGCTCCATTGACTTCACTGAGGCACTGTGAAGGCATAAACATTAATTATTATTGTGCATACAGCGTACCATTTTTGTATGGCGGAGGTTTGAGCTGAGCTGTCCTCTGTGAACTGGTCTTATTCCTGAATGTTTACGGTTATTTTAGATCCCAGTAATGCAGGAGGTCAGACTAGAGGACCATAATGGTCCCTTAAGTCTATGAATCTATGAGTTCAAATTATTCCCTCCAGTGTGCATTACCTGGGATAGCCACTCTTCTGTCATCTCTCTCGCTTTGTGTTACAGATAATTTGAGAATTTCGGAAACTACAAATGCACATTCCAAACACATTGTGGGTGCTACTGGAAAGCAGCAAAACTGTCAGGATGCTTCTGAGTCCAGTATTGACCTCTTCTTTTCTCCTGGTCCAAGTTTCTTCTCCCAAAGCTGAATGGTGGGTGTGCTCATACGTAGAGTGCTAAATTCTGCCCAGTCCTTGCACAGGTAAGAGTATATATTGTGTATAATTTCAATTGGGCTGAACACCCACCTCCCTGCTTGTGGGTGCAGCTTGCATTTTTGTGCCGGCAAAATTAATTGTTGGCACAAGGGAACAAATCTGACTAGTTGCCCTTCTACATATCTGGTTTGAACCTGCACCTGAATTGTGACTGCCATGATACGAGTTCAACTTTTTAAACATTCTTTTAGTAATGGCTGGTTTTTAAAAGTGTTTAGAATCTCTGACATTCCCACCCTAAACATGGCGATTGTTTTTATTTATTTTACTATTTGTGAATTTTTGGACTAACCTCCTTAGATGTGCCTATGATATAACACATCTGCAAGTGCCTACCTCCCCAACAAACATCATTTTGGAATGGGCATCTCCCTATATAATACAGATTAATTTTAACCCTAACAACAGCCTAATGGAAAGAGCGTGCTGCACGCTAAATGCCAAACACTTGCTGAAAGCGTTCCTTTGTTAGAGTCCCATCATTTAGTCAGCACCAGCTTCGAAAAAGATTCCACGGAGTTAATGTTTCCATTTCTTTTAATTCGTTAGTAATGATGACAGAGACATAACACAGCTGTGTTGCAGCTCCAAGGAGTGAGTGCAAATGTTGCCCAGTGTTCCTCTAGCTCTATCCATTCTTCGGCTCGGAAGTGGGGCTGTACAGCATGTTGCTGTTCAAAGGATATGGTGACATTTTCCTTTCTTTGGTGGAAAAGTTCTTTTAAAGGAAGTCTTTTTTTTTTAAATGTGACATTTTCTCTGCAAAAAGCTGACCTAATTTCCTCAGAATAATGTAAATGGTGACATACTTGAAACATTCTGCTGGCTAATGTATAGATAAAGCGGAACTATTTTATGGTTCAATTATCCCAAGGTAGTGATGGGTCCCTGTTGTGTTGTTACTCCATGCACGTAGTAGGACTGGTTCTCCTTAGTTACCCTTTGTCGGTAGAACCTTCATTGCAGTTTTGTTACTAAGAAAGCATTTAGCATTGTTAGTTATAAGAGCTACATTTAAGATATTATCCATGAGTACTGTGTCTGGCCTAACTGTTCATAACAGCTACCCCCCACTCCATCCATGACTGTCTCAAGAGACCATGTTCCCTAGGAGGCAATAAACCTTTTATTCTGATGCAAGAGGATGGGATGGATTGAGGAACTGGTAGTGGGTCACCAAATTTGTCATTTTCTTATCACTGTTTCAAATCAAGCCTAGGGAAGTAGTGACCAAAACTTTTACCACCAAAACTTTTACCACCAAATGTCTGCCCAGTAGCCTGTGTGAACTGGCTCTGTCGAGACTGGACATCTGTCCACATTACAGAATCACAATCACAGTGGGCAGCACCATTACTGGAAGTCTTAGAGGCCAAGGATTTAACAGGCAGGAAGAGTGAGCTCCATTCCCTCTCTTATATGGGATTCCCCCTGACTAGCACTGAGACATGTTGCTAGGACTCCGTGAGGGAGCTTACACTGCAGCTACCTGTTCTATGCCTATTCTGTAGATAAAAGACTTTGGGATTGAGGTTTGTCAATCCAGGACCTTCCAGCTTAATTACATTTCTTTAATTATTTACACAGGTAGCACAGTATCCTTCCACCAGTCTCCTTGAATACAAGCAAAGCAGAGTAACACTGCTGAACTTTTCATTTTATGTACCATGCTGAGGCACTAAGCCTCACACTGGTATCCTAATCAATCAGATTCAAGAGCCATACAGAGTGAATGTGATGTGACCCATATTAACCTAATATGGGTCTTTGACCTCTAGTGATTGGACCATGTAATAGGCAAAGGCAGACCCATAAGCCTATCAACAAACAGAACTAGCCTGTTAGTTTGACCAATAGTACCTTGCAAATTTAGCCCAAGAGCCTCAGGTTCATTCCCCAAAATTGACTCAACCAGTCGTGGTAGTTACAAAGTTTGTTAATGCAGATTGCACTGGGTTGAATCTGACTTGAGAATCCAAGAACCAAGGAAATCAATTGCAAGATCTACTCTAATGATCGTGATGATGTTTGGGTGCATTTATGTGGTTATACAAACAAGCACACAATTCAACCACTTATTAGTCAGGGGAAATTAACGTAAGTCCGACACAGCAATCTTTTTGATCTTTGAATTCTGTTTTTCTTTTAGAGGGCCTCCTGTTACATTTTGTAATTCTGTGTATTTCATGGAACAAAAAGTTCACCATTTAAAAAATGACCTATTCTGAGTCTATGTTCTTTGAAGAAGGTAGAGTTTGCTGTTATACAAATACACCATCTTCAGGACGAGAATCTCCTGAGGTGTCATATTTAACAGGGATAATGAGGATAACAACCTCACTGTGAAATCACATTCAGGAAAAGAACAGCAGCAAAGTCAACACAAAATCAAAAGCAAAACACAATCAAAACCACAGTTTTATGCACCAAGAAAAAAACCTGCAATGCAAATACCTTTACCTACCTAACAGGGATTGTTAAAAGGAATCATTAGTTAATTGCAGTAAAATGCTTTGAAAATGATATATAAGAGGTAATTATTGTTATTCCCAGGGATCTGGTAGATGAAACCATCTACTTTGCTGTCTGTTTCCACAAAGCTACATAGAAGGAAAGTTTCTAAAATAAAAGGAGAAAAACATTCCTGATGGAAAGGAAAAAGGTGTGCGCCATTTGTAGAACAAAATAATAAAAAGCTACACATCAGAATAAAAAAATTAACCAACAGGAGTAGCGTGCAATTGAACAGATCCTAATAGGCGAGGGGGTTATTAGCACTGAGTGGATGCTGCTGAGTTAACACTGAAGATATTAATTTAAATAAAAATCTCTAAATTACATTGTATAATTGCCCCTCTGGGCCATTTTGATGGGAATATGGATATGTCAACTTTCTGCACTGAATGTTTCAACTATTTTGTGGCTCCAAATACTATACAGGAAGTCTGAATTGGTTCTATACCTCTGAACACGATGGGAGGTAAAATTTTCACTTTATTACAGAGTTTGATACAACCATATAATTCCGAAGTGCTCAGGAATTTCAGTGATAAGAATCCTAAATTATGCCTGTAAACAGAACTTCTCATGTGCTTTAAAGCTAAGTGTTTGCAGGATGAGAGTAGGGTGACCAGATGTCCTGATTTTATAGGGACAGTCTCGATTATGGGGGCTTTTTCTTGTGTAGACTTCTATTATCCCCCATCCCCTGCCCAATTTTTCACACTTACCTTCTGGTCACTCTAGATGAGGGCCCTACTTTGTAGCACCATAAAGCATACTTCCTGCTTCTTCCTGAACTTCATCAAGATTCTTGATTAGTCTTCAGTACTGCAACGTTTCACAGCTGGGGCTTAACCCTCTAGCAGACTTAATTTTTCCTTAGGTTTCTTTTTTTCCTGATACAACAGGTAAATTATTACCTGCCTTAACTATGAATTATTCTGTAAAGGAACCAAAAGTTCCCTCCAGTGTTTTGGCATAATTCCATTACATACTATTTCTGTTTAATATTAAAATCTTTCCCGGATGTTTAAATAAACTGGAAATCTCTTTGGAACTACATACTGGGGAAATAAGTACATGCACACAAATCGTCACTGTCCAAATACATTTCATTATTAATTGTCCTTCAGGCAGAACTTGACACACTATACAAAGTGACTATAGAACTGCATGTTTCTCTCTGGGACTACAGTTTATTTCTTTACTTGTGCATTATGTTCTTTTTATTTTTATTATTATTATTTACAATAAAAATGATAAATGAACACCATAGCCCCTTCCCAGGAAGCAAGCAAAAAGGGATTTCCAAGGATTCTAATTAAAAGCAGCTTTTCAGAGGTTAATCCAATAAACTACAGTATAAAAGAACTTGCATTTGCTTAGGCAAGTGGATGCACCAAGGTGATGGAGTTGGAGAATGTAATGACACTCTGCTCCTACTTATTGAAAAATATGTTCCTTTGTTGTTTAAAATGGGAACTTTCCTTTCTTGTGGCTGATGGTGGCTGTTCCCTCTTTGGGACTGGGCAATTCCTTGGTCTTGTTCATGGGATGATGGTTCTAATTCAGACCATGGTGGCAGTAATACAAAATCATTACCATGTGACAGCTTGTTTATTTGCCTGTGGGAAATGAGTTGATGAGCTTAGTTCAGGTCCAAGCAGACAAGCACTCATATCATGACTGGTACCTTCAGACAATCTCAGCAGTGAATCTGCCAAGAAATGTATGTGCATGGAGACTTTGGACCTGAATGAAAGCTCCTTCCAGTCAATAGAAAACTTCATTGGCTTCGGTGGGTGTTGGACAGGCCCTATGGGCACTATTGTCCTCACATGTGGTCTCCATAGATTATGAGTGGGAGTGGTAGGGGGAAGCTTTGATCACGGCTTTGCAAATTCTGTGCCTGTATTGGGGACTACAGTACTACCAATGGTCTCACTTTCTGAGAATTACATTTCACTTTAAATGAAATGGCTCTTACCTTTAGGCCAGTGGTTCCCAAACTGGGCTTTGTGAACCCCTGGGGGTTCACGAAATGTTACAGGGGGCTCTTGAGAAAAAATTTCCTAATGGTGGCCAGAGCTGTCCCTAGGGACCCCTGGCAGCACGGGCCCAGCAGCCCGGAGCCCCTAGACTTACAAGAGCTAAGCAGATCAAAAGCAAGCATATCTATCACACTGAGGAGATTTAAACTTCAAGACTCCTTATAAGAAATGGAAAGGGGAGGTGGATTTTTTTGCTGTTATTAAAATTAAATAGGCAGCTAGTGTTGTTTTTAAAAGTATTATGAAGAACTAATTTAAGCTTTGTTGCAACGTGAGTTGTTTGCCTGGACTGCTCAAGACCTGAATGCTTGTGTAGGAGGAACTCTTTGAGTTGGCTTCTTAAATACCTTCATGATGTTTCACATCTGATACTCCTTGATGAAATATAGGATCCTTGTCTTATGAAAGGCTTATTCAAAGTGAAACAAGCTACAAAAGTGAGATCTTGGAAGAGTGTTGCCGTTTTCATAATGTAATAAAAATATTGTAAGGATAAATAATTAATAATAAATAGTGTGTAATAAGCATGTCCTAAAAACAAATTTTATATTTCCAAGATCACTGCTTTTATAAATTTATACTCAGGTAAAGGAGAAAATCCCTGGAAATATTCATTTTTAGGAGGAGGTTCGTAAGACTTGACATTTTAGTGAAAGGGGTTCACAGGTTGTTAAAGTCTGGGAACCACTTCTCTACGCACAGCCATATTGCAGCATGCTCCCTTTACAAGGCATATCAGGAATGCATTCTCAGGCTTATGCCAGAAAGGAGGTTTGATGTCCATATTTATTATTATTAATTATTGTAGCACCGAATTTTTTTTAAAGAAAGTATTATTTTTTGAGGGTGCAGGGACAGAGGAGCAGCAGCAGTGGAGTGAGCTGATGCCATTTCAATCTTAACTCTTTTTTAATTAAGTTTTTGTTCAGGATTTTCCCTCATTTTTTTGAATGGGTACCAAAAATATTTAATTGGGTGGGTGTATAAAGTCCACTGCTGACTACAATGGAGAACTGGACACAATTTAAGACAAACTGGCTACGTGGACGGGACATGGGAAGGTTTGTAGGGAATGTAGGAAAAATCCTCCTACAGAATTCTGTCTGTCTATTTAAAGTACTTGTATGGCGCCTATCACTACAATATCTAAGCACCTCACAGACTTCAGTGTATTTATTCTCACAACAGCACTCAGGTACTCTTATCCCCATTTTACAGCTCAGAAGTTGAGGCACAGAGAGGCTAAGTGACTTGCCCAAGGTCACACACAAAGCCTGTGACAGAACAGGGACTTGCTCCCAGTTCTTCAGAGATCTAGACTAGAGCTAGGACCATCCTTCCTTTCCTTTCCAAAAGTCAAATATCTGTGTCTTGGAGAGCAAGCTCTGATGAAAGAACATCAGTTTGGCAGGGAAGCCAGAAGGCAACAAAGTAGAAGAAATGTAAAGATTCTTGGATTAAAACAACCTTTCTGTAAAAGCTTATCAGACAGTGCCTGGTGCAGTCTTGCTGCATTACATAGCTGTTGGCAGAAAGGAAAACTGGCATATAAATCTGAACGTACTTCTCAGACCTCAGAAATATTATTCTAACAAGGCAGGAACCACAATCTCATTCAGAGTCCAAAGGCATCTGTCAAATCAAGACTAAAATGGATGGTTCAGGAGCTTACATTGCTATGCACTCTTTTGAAGAAAATACAGTTCTTTGTCTCTGTCCCAGGGCTGCAATGCTGTATTTGGACAAGAGGAACGCTGACAGTTTCCCAGCACTGGAAGAGATGCACTCAGAAGTTTCTCATGTTTGTATTTTCCATAGCATCTTTGACTGTGATATATGAACTGTCTGCTTTCAGGATTTAGTCTGTATTGACAATATTGGACTATAAAAAGGACTCACGTATTGACATGAAGCTTTGCAATTGTTAAAGCAGCAAAGAGTCCTGTGGCACCTTATAGACCAACAAACACATTGGAGCATGAGCTTTCATGGATGAATACCCTCTTGGTCAATGCATCCGACAAAGTGGGTATTCACCCACGAAAGCTCATGCTCCAATATGTCTGTTAGTCTGTAAGGTGCCACAGGACTCTTTGCTGCTTTTACAGATCCAGACTAACACGGCTACCCCTCTGATCCTTGGCAATTGTTGTCTTCCCTGGAAAGCCATCTGCCTGCAAAACTACAGTTTACATGTTGTAACTAGCAAATGAGGCTGTTCTCTCCGATTAGCTAATCCCAGTGAGAGATGCTACAGAAGGAAATAATATAAATAACATGGTCAAATTAGCTTTGTAAGGCAGTTAGGGGTTAGTCTGAAATATTTTGGTGACTGGGGTCAGTCTGTACATCTTCCTTCCCAGAAGCAAAAATCCCTTCTAACCAAATTATTGTTTATTGGCAGTACTACACAGACCTGGTAGTCAGAACAAATGGGTTCTAGTTCCATATTCAGAACTCCCTTACTGTGAGGCAAGAAACTAACTTCTTTGAGCCCCTGGTTTATCCACCTGTAAAATGGATATATTGTCTGAGGCCACTGGGAGTCTAAATTAATGACAACCATAAAGCTCTATGAGATTTCTTGGAATTAAAAGGTGTTGTGTAAGCAATATTGCTCTTTATTAACATTAGGAGCAGTACTTCACTTGCAAGAGACTGTAAAGGTTGTTGCTTCCACTGGTGGTGATGACCCATATGGCAGGATTGCTGAAGAGGGGAACAATTTTAGTGACCTGTTAAAACTTATGGGATGAAATCCTAGCTGCATTGAATTGCATGGCAAAACTCCCACTGAGTTCAATAGAGTCAGGATTTCACCCAAGGTGTGGACAAACCAAAGCCTCAACACACACACACAAAACCTCCCACACATCCCCAGGAAGAAATAGTTAGTTAACATTAACCATTCGGAAGTATTTTTCCTCAGAATAAACAGAAAAACAAAAGAAATTGCTCATGGCAGTATACAGTGCAGCTGCAGGAGAAGTGGAGGCAAAAATGGATTTGGGACCTTTCCACCAGCTCCAGCTCTATCCCTTCCAGTCTGTGTCACACCCACAGCCAACTTAACACACCTCCTGGTGGGGGGTGTGGGGAGAACATTGCATCGGCAGCTATGCCAGTTTTATGCCAGCCCAGGATTCCCTCTGCAGCTCCTTAAAGGTTGTCTTATGGTGCTAAGTGACCAGTTATCTGGTCTTTTCAATATGTTTTTTTCCCAGATGTTTCAAGATATTTTGTCATGCCTTGTCATACCACTGAATGACAGAAAACACTATGACTGGTAAGCACAGATCTGTTCGCTTTAGGCAACGATGTGGAAAGCAATGGTCCAGCGTCCCAACAATTCCCCCCAAGTTCCCTCCCTTGGATGTAACAGACAGGGCTCTGGGGCATAAATATTTATTCTGAACATAGTCAGGGATTAGAGTTCATTATCTACAATTACACAAATATTTTGGACTCTAGACACTATAATTCACCATAATTAAGTGACACTTCATCTCCAAGTGCAACAAAGAAATTATAAAACTCCTTGGTTTACCAGCAGTGTCAGTTCCCCAAGTGTAAGGTTGAATAATGTAAGGCAGAGAACAAGCAGAAAGAGGCTGAGTCCATAATATTTCTGGGGAGAAAAAGCTTGCCTACTGACCCTTATGCACAAATGATCTATGTTGGTCAGTCAGCGAGAGAACTGCCTTTGTGTCAGCTTTAGAATGGCCCACATGTGCACCTCACTGTCATTGGTGCAGGTGGTGACAATGACAGGTTGCCTTCACTAAGGGGATAGAAGGAAGACCGCACAAAAATGGATGAACAAATAGCAAGATTGAAAGAGAAAAACAAACACACTCCTGAGTGCAAAAACCCAGAGAAAAATGCATGCAGAAAGTCCAAGCCCAATGCTGCAAGGTGCTGGAGATTTTCAGCTTCCACTGATTCCAGTAGAAGTTGAGTGTGCCCAGCACCTAGTAAGATCACAACTCAAATCTGAAAAATACAGTCATAGGGTAAAGGCAGATTATTGACGAGAGAAACCAAATTCAATCATCATATCTATGCTGCTTCTCTATTCTGTAACTGAAAGACTATTATTAGTTTCTCTCTCTCTCTCTGTTTTTAATACATCTTCAAGCAATGCCTCTGTAAAACATTCAAAAAAAGTAAACACGAGCTTTAGGCCATTTGATTATCTGTTTCCCAGAACACTATGTTCTACCCTACTTTGCTCAGTATTCCTTTAATACTAAAAACAGGAGATGACAAACTGGTTTAATGAATCTGCACTCTGGAGATTCCCCCTTTCTGTCCCCAATAACGACCCTGTTGTTCACCCTAAGCTGCGTTGTGGTGGCAGAAAAACAAGTGGCTCCAGAAAAAAAAAGGAGTGTGGAAAAGTTTCCTTGAAACACAAACACTTCCCCCACCCTGTCCTAATTGTTAAAAAATTGCTTAGCAAGCCTCCCATCTGCAGCCACGTTAACAATTATTTTATTTTCCATGCAAGATTAGCATCTGAAATGGGAGGAAAACTGGCGATGAAAGTATCTTTGAACAGGTGAGGTAAACACTGTGCAGGATAAGAAGAAAGGTAGCATACTGCATAAAGTACAGTGACAGGCAGCATCCAGGAAGTTTCTTTTGTGCTTATGTCTTTTCTGATATAGCTTGTTTACTTCAAGGTGCGTATTCATTCACACAGATTTTCCTTGAAGTTGCAAGAAGGTGACAGGAGTGTGACGTGTATGTGTACGTGTTTGTGTGTGTATACACTAAAGAGTATCAGGCCATACCATGAGGTCCAGGAGACTGACAACTTATTATGATGAGCTGTGTATATATTGAGTGGAGAAGCCCTGCCCAGCGACAACACCTCATTGACATGAATTAATTTATCCACATTACCCCACCTATGAGGTAGGGAAGAATAATTCCTGTTTTAAGGATGGGAAACTGAGGTCAAGAGAGAGTAAACGACATAGAATCATAGAATATCAGGGTTAGACAGGACCTCAGGAGGTCATCTAGTCCAAACTCCTGCTCAAAGTCACACAGGAAGTGTGTGGCTTACGCTGGATGTCCTGAGGCTCAGTCCAGTGCCTTAACCTCAAGAACATCCCTCCTCTTCTGCTTGCACACATGTAATTTAAAAGAATTTGGCTCATCAAATTAGCTCTGATGAATTAAACCACTGATCCAACAATCGTAGTTACCTGCTTTCTGTAGTGGCCATTAGCTGATGCTTCAGATGAAGGCAAATTCCACTTGCCTGCTTACACTGTCCATCTCACACACACACCCACACACCCCCTACATGTCGCATGCACCCATCCCCAGGCCATTTGTGACGTAATACACACGAGTAGATATTCCTGCCTGCTCCACTCTGAAGAATAAAAATTGTCTGCCCTTCCCTCAATATATGTAACTACAAGTGTTTAGTCATAATACCCAGCCTCTATTAAAATCCAAAAACAGTCTTTGGGTCAGATTCTCATTTGCACCAAGGTCCCCTTACACCACTCTGGCAACATAAAGGGAGAATAAAGGCCTTTAACAAATATCTGCTGTGGCAGTGAATTCCAGAGGCTGATTACATGGTGTATGAAGACCTATTCCTTTTTATTTGTTTTATGGCAGTATACATATAACTATCTAAATATTATTTACAGCTCAATGACCTGACCCCCATACATTATACTGAAATCAGCTCTCCCTAATATTAATTTGTTTCCACAGAAATGTTTGGTACTCAAGTCCAAAACATACTGTAATGTATATTTTCCAGGCTTATGTTAATTTATTAAAATCATGAGATTTATTTAATCATCTCTGATTAAAAATTTAGTAGAAATACAGAGTTCGTACCATACATCCCCTTTGAAACCAACCTTAGCAGCAAGAGTCCTAGGAATATAGGTAGATAGTATCAGGGCTGAGACATAGGTGGACAGGCCTAATGGTTAGCAAGGGACTGGAGGGCAGGTCCCTACGCCTGCCAGAGTTCAGAATCAGGAGATCAGGAGCTGAAATTAGACCAAATACCAGAATCAATCCAAATCAGGAAACCAGTATCAAGAAACAAGAGCTGGTAGCTCTGGGTGAGCAGGCCAACTTCAAAGCAAGACGGAACCCAGTTATACAGACAACTTCCTGTTCATCCTTCTGGTTTAAGTAGGAGAAGTGGACCAGTCAGGAGCTCTTGTGTTCCACCAATTGGAGCTTTCTATCTGAGCTGGGCTTCAAGGAGTTCTGGTTCTAATGATTCAGTAAACCATTAGGTGGAGGATTGGAGTGTGATAACCCCCCAGAAACCCCGTGGAGCCTGATTCAAGACCTACAAGTCATAACAGTCCTTTGAGAATATAGAGAGGTCCAGTAACCTGTAGGACAAGGCCCAAGAAGAAACACATGAATATCTACCATCTATAAGTGAGAGAGGTAGAAGGCTCTGGGAAAAGAAAAGAGGACTACACAGAAATAAAGCATTGTGAGCCAAAAAGAGGAGCAGGGAAACAAAGGGAAGATCCAGAATAAGAAGATGTTTCTCAGCAAGCAACTTGTCTGTGTGAGCTTGTATATTTGTATCTCAGCTCACATGCCCTAGATAACCGAACAAAATGAATGATATATGCAGTGTTGTTGTAGCCATGTGGGTCCCAGGATATTAGAGAGACAAGGTAGGTGTTGTAATATCTTTTATGGGACCAACTTCTGTTGAGGAGATTCACAGAACTCTTCTTCAGAGGCTGAAGAAGAGCTCAGTGTAAGCTTGAACGCTTGTCTCTCTTATCAACTAAAGTTGGTCCCATAAAAGATATTACCTCACCCACCTTGTCTCTAGAATGAATAATGTCCTACTTGTATTACACTTGCTGAGCTCTGGCACATATGCTTTCAAAGAGCTCGGCTGTGCATTATACACACAGCCCTGTGCTGAAGGTAGTATGGACGGCATGGGAAGGAGGAAAAGTAATTTACTGCTGCCCAGTTGAGTGGGGCAACATGCTCTTGTGTGCTTCGAGAGGGAGTTGATTAATATCTTCACCTATTCCTTGTCCTTTTCTGCTCCTCTATATCCCCTTTCTGCCAGTGAGCTCCAGGGATTAATATTGCATCAGTAACCCCCATGCTGCCTCATGCTCTGGGGAAGGGATTTGGGGCACATGTTATACAAGCAATGCAAAGAGGAGGGAGTGTGGAGTCCTTATTCCGCCTTCGCTCCCTACCACTACATGGCTGTGTAAGGACACAAACTAACCCAAAGTGATTTTCAGTGAAAAGGCTAAAACAATCTCTTTTGTAAACAGACAAAATAGGCTGGATCCTCTGCTGATGTAAATCAGTTTAGCTCCATTGAAGTCAATTAAGCTTTCCTGATTTACACTCACTAAAAATCTGGCCTCATATGTTGTATTCTGAGTAAATCCCCAATATTGTTTTTCTTTGTATCTTTGCACTATTTTCATTACACAAAACATTTGAACAACAGAAGAGCTGTAGCCCTCTCACCATTTTCCCTTCTCAAAGTAGAGGAGATTATCCACAGCAGGAAACATGAACAAGCAAAGTAGCTTTACACAGTAACCATGATGTCACTTACACCAGTGTAAGATCAGAATCAGACCCAGCAAGCACAGGGATAAACAATAGCTTAGAGTTATTTAAAAACATGCACTAAGGTCAGGAATACTTAGCACTCTATAGGCAGTGGAGCTTACTGTCTGATAAACATATGTAGCTCTTGTTACTTTGGAGAGTACAAGCTACCTGCAAATCCAAAAAGAAGAAAAAATATGGACTCGGTACTGTTGTTTTGCCATTGAGTTTATCACAGTTCAGCTTCCCTCTTGGGAGCTGCAAGTGATCATGAAATCAAAAGTTCTCAGTGGTATTTCACAACATTTTCTGCAGAATGTAAAAGGCTCTTTTCTTGTAGGCAGATGGACAGAGCCTACAGGACCATGTTTACTGGAGAGAAACCAGCTTTGAAAAGTTTCAACAGCCGGCATGGTATCTGGTCCATTTCTATTGAAATGAATTCATTATCATTAATTTTTTTCCCCAACTGACAGTCAATTCTTCAATCGCTCTTCAAATTAGGATGTTACAAACAATCAAAATGTCTCTGCAGGGGGTTTGCAACATTTACAGGAATATTTTAGAAGCAATGAAAAGAGCTGACACCACATAATTAATGTATATAATAAACATGAGACATAGTGGACTTTTAAGGAACATCCTTTTCCATGCATTAGATGCACAAAGAATGCAGAATAAGAGCTCTATTCCTTCACCATGTCATTTTCTAATATATTGTGCTTTGTTGTACAAGGCCGTTTATTGGCCACCTATTTACTTCAAAGAGCTACTGTTTTTCCGCATGGGGTCCGCTTTTGTACACAGAAATGTATCCCTTTAACAGCTCTGTTTCTCTTAAACAAGTGTTTGTCAATGTATGATTAAGAGACAGCTCCAGATTGTCATACCCTCTTCCCAGAATAAGGTATTTGCTTGATTTCCTGCAAATAAATCAATTGTTACAAGGGATTAATAGGAAATAAGGAAGTCATTACTGAACATCAGAAAAATGTTTTTGTGGCTTTCAGTGCAGATTTTAGCGTGCGAGCTTGTGACCTTCACCTATTGTACACTTTGTCTGCATCTGCTGATTAGTGAGTTTGTTAGTGTTAAAACAAGAACTTTTCTCACTTCCTTTCTCACTTCCATAGCAGCAGAAACACTATTAAAATACAGGTATGTTTGTCACCTTTTAATCCTTGCCATGAAAATAACAGTGATGTACAATTATACAAACTAACCTCATTATCTCTAGACTGATTCTTGCCTGCATATTTATACCTGCCTCTGGAAATTTCCACCACATGCATCTGATGAAGTGAGTATTCACCCACGAAAGCTTATGCTCCAATACTTCTGTTAGTCTATAAGGTGCCGCAGGACTCTGTCACTTTTTACAGATCCAGACTGACATGGCTACCCCACTGATAATTATACGTACTCATCTTTCTACAGTGCATTGATGTCCATGGAAGAAAGATACCAAAGAAGCAAAACATAATGTTATTATCATATTGTATGATCTCACTATTTGAGCAGAAGGAAGGGATGACAAAAAAGCACAAAAAATATTTATAATCATTTGGCATCTAATGGATGCATTGCAAGTACAGCAAAACAGCACCCCTATGGACATATAATCTCTTGCCTCATGCAATGTAGTTACACCTCTACCCCGATATAACGCTGTCCTCGGGAGCCAAAAAAATCTTACCGCTTTATAGGTGAAACTGTGTTATATTGAACTTGCTTTGATCCCCCGGAGTGCACAGCCCTGCCCCCTGGAGCGCTGTTTTACTGCGTTATATCTGAATTTGTGTTACATCAGGTCACGTTATATCAGGGTAGAGGTATATAAATCATGAACGTAGACTGGGGGAAGTAGACGGGTATTGCCCCCCTCCAAACTGCATGCCTCGGGCAGGTGTGGAATTTGCCTCCCACCTCCATGCACACAGTCCCATTGGCCTGACTGGAGCTGCCTCCCGAGATATAGAAGTCAAACTACGCCTCTGATATTAATGCTTAAATTTTAAGTGCATGTTTAGGGTTTGTTCTCTGTTTGCAAAAATGAGTAACTCAAAAACAGGTTTATCACTGTGTGGTCTACAGGTAGCATAACTATTTCTTTGTAGACATTTGTCGTCAGCGTAGCATTGGCACGCCTTTCACCGGATACTGCTCTGTTTGCTTTGGCAGATCCATGTTTGTGTATCTGGCTCTGGGCTGGGTTTGTAGAACAGGTGCAGAGAGGGAGTATGCTGCCCTCACTTCAAGGGTAGTGCAGCTCCCATGTTGGTTTGCACTGCCTGGGAATCCACTTGAGGGATTCTGGCTGTGTCAGGCAGATTTCTTGTTGGGGAATTTGGACGGCTTAACATTCTAAAGTGTAACTTGGGCACAATCTAGTATTCAGCCAGTATACTTCTGAGTGTCCAAGTGTCCATTTACACATGCAGATTCATTCCGTAACTATGTGAACATGCATGTGGACGGTGATTGGTTGGTTGATTGGTTTTTGCAGCTTCAGCCTGCTGAAAACTTGACTTATAGGACCCCACCATACCATTCTGGCTATCTATTCAACATGGGATTCCTGCTCATGTTTGAGTGACAGATGAGCAGCAGTACAAGACCCTATGACAGATGGATAAGATTGAAATATGATTTTCCAACCAAGTATATTACTGAGTTTATTATGAGAAATTAACTATCTTTTACTGAAACTTCCAATAGCTGGCTGATGAAGTGATGAAGAGTTGAAATAAATTTTCTATATCTGTAGAAAATATGTATTGGATGACATTTTTCATTCACAATCATTTTCTTTTCTTTCTTCCTTTCTAATTAAAAAAGGTCTTTTTTCCAAAAAGCATTTTTAATGAAAAATTTTCATTTTGTTTAAATTCTCATTTTTCCAGCACCCTCCTCCCATCCTTAACTTTTCCAGATTTTTTCCCTCCTTGACCTATTTCTCTTTTTTCACCTCCCCCTATCTCTTCCACCTCCTGATTCCCCTGTCCTTTTTCTCCATCTTGTTTCTGGAAAAAGGGGAAGGAGAGGGAAAAGAGGAAAAAAGGAGAGACACAAAGGGGAAAATGAGAGGGGACTTTTTTTTTTGGCAGTAGTTTTACACACATATTGCAAGTTAACATTATCTCCATAGTATTATTTCTAAAATTTAAAGCCTTTTTCCCCATATAATTTATGTAGCAATGCAAAATGGTTTCCCCCACTTTTTTTTTCAGTTGTCATATCAATTTCCTTTGTTTTAATACCATGTTACCTGTGTTTGCCTTGTAAAGTGTAACCTTAGTACATTCTCTTTATTTCCTCAGTTGTGCTAAGAAGAAATATTTAGAAGCTGCTCCTTCTTAGACATGGCATTAATGAGGCACCAACATTTGTTATCAAAGATTTGGTGGTTTTGACAAGTGACTTGGCTGATCACAAATGTGAGCTTGGGTTGGAGGGAACCAGTGTTCTTGAAATGTGGGAGGTGAATTACCCCTACATTCAAAAAAAAAATAAAATAAAATAAAAAAATAGAGCCAAGTTTGATGAGTTCAAATTCACAGCAGAACTTTTTAATATTTCCTGAGGTCCTAATCAAAGCAGCATCTTAACTGGTCCCAAAAGGAAATGTAAGATGAAAGAAGTTGACATTGATGCCCACTCTACCTTGCTTGATTCCTACTTCCCACCCACCCCCCACCACCCTCCGCCTTTCCTTTTGCCTGTTACTAAAAACGTCTCAGTGGATAAGAATTAGTGCTAGGATATTAATGCAAAGCCACAAACAAAAACCCATTGCAGTATATACACCACCTTTAAAATTTTAACATATATTAAATTAAAATCAAGGAAATTGACATAGACTGGATGAAAGAAGATACAGCACCTCTAGCTTATGCCAACTAAAAATAAGAATTATTAATGAAGCTAGGCTTTCTTCTGCTGTGCACATTAATTATTTATGATAATAATACTCCGCACTGCCATATTAAAGAATTTTCTGCACCCAGCTTCCCAGAAAACTCCATCTTCTAAAACTCTCAACATGTTAAAAACCACAAAAGAATGCTTTCCCTTCAGTGTATTTATTATACTGGAAGATGAATATAGTCTTGGGTTATTAAACTGGAATGAAAAACACATCTTATTAGAACTTACACGGTGATTTTTATTCTCACTAGTTTCATATAAACTTAATGATGCAGACTGCATTTTTATGCTCATCTATTTTAAAATGGTGCCTGGAGCAAAAAAAGCTTCCATTAATGCCAGTTTGGTATTTCAAATACAATTTGATGTAATTTACTTCAAATGTATGAACAGAGAAGAATAATGTTGAGAGCATTTTCTGGATTCAGTTGTGGATTAACTCATGGCAGTGATTTGTTAAAACACACATTTTCTGTAAAAAAAAAAATCTAAAATGCTTTTCATAGAGCAAGGCAAAAACTGAATATCTTCAAAGTATTATATATATATATATATATATATATACACACACACACACATAAAAATATTCATTACAATATATTGTAGATTCAGCACAACATAATAGATTAAAGTAACAGGCATTTTACCTGATATGTCAATTCTAAATTCGGCCCAATACGAGTATTAAATGTGTTTCAGAGCATTCCTGTCTTATAAATATTAATGTTTAAATGAATCCTGAAAGTGTTATTTCAATCTGAAATTTTTTTAAAAAATAAAAAACTTTATATGAATATATTTTTGTCTTGTTCTATGAAATCATATGTATATACATTACAATATAAATTTGACATATAGAACTCTTTTGTGCTGTCATAGTAATCTTTCCACAGCCTCATTTTGGCCCTGATCCTGCAAACACTTACTTTTATGTTTCATTTTATTCACATGGCCATTGCCACTGAAGTTTACTTTACTTATGCAAACAGTTCCATTGAATTGTGTGATTAATATTAAACGTGCATAAACATTCAGAATTAGGGCCTAACCTAGGGCAAAGAGATTTAGGTCAGCAAGAAGAGAGTAAACAGCAAAGAAACTTGTTAGCAAAAAAGAATCTTTTATCATGAAAATGTATGTATGCTGATGTGTGTGTATGTGTGTATGTAATATTAAGTGTGTACATAAACACATTCCTTGTGCATATACACAGCTTTGATGTTTGAAATACATGTAGACTCTTCTCAAGGAATCACAGTTTGAAAAATAAAATAATTGTTTGTAGAATATATCAGCTTTGCTTTTTTTAATAAACTCCTACCAGCGTTACACAGCTCTTGCTATTTTGAGGAATATGAGAAGAAAAAAAGAAAACAGTAGATTCACCACTTTGTAGCTGTTATTGAATCTATATTTAGCTTCTTGTTTTGAGATCAATAAGTGATTAAGGGTGAGATTGAGGGTGCCTGAGAGAATTATATGCCTGACTTTTATCAAGCATATATGGGAACTGAATGCCTAAATCCCCAAAGCATATTTGAAAATCCCACCATCAATAATTCCCAGGAATATTTTCACACATCTTTTCTCTCCAGTGTGAGATATTACTTGTACCAAAACTGGATATGTTAACATGTACCAACTCAACTATCATGGCTCCTGCCTTCTTTCCTTAATGTACTGTGGCCACATTTGGAAAGTTCCCTATCACCTGGAAGCACATCACTGTAATCAGCATTACAACTAGGTGATGAAGTTTAGAAACATGGTCCTGCTGAAGAGTTAAATTCTGAAACAGGGATATGGTTGAGAACCGCAAATGAGCTGGGATCAAGAACATATTGAGGCATCATGGAAGAACTATTTAGTTACAATTCTGAGATATTTTCTGTATTTGTTGAGAGGCAGATGTGGACAGTTTAACTGTTTATAATATTTGTAATTGCAAATATATAGGTTAAGTTGCATGTTGTGCCTCCAGGGGGAGCTACCAAAGCTGCCCACAGGGCTCTAATGTGCTACTACAGCCTCACTCCCTTCTGCCCCTAACATGTTCCCATGCTGAGACTTGTAATGGGGCCTGCACTGGGTAAACTGTCCCCTGGCTGACAAAGCAACTTATCCTCTATGTGCCATAGCCCTAACATACTAGGTTTCAGGATGCAATGGTTGGACAGTGATGGTGATGGTTTGGGTGAATGAACCAATGAACCAGAGTTTAGCAGACAAGTAGCAGTCACTCACAACGGTGCCAAAATACAGCTTTGCTGAACTCCCGTGGAGATTGGAACCCATGCAGTGTGTCTTCCATCAGCCATTACCATCAAGTGGCCTCCATCTTCAGATTACAAGCAGCTCACTATTAACCTGTTTGGAGGGCTGTCAAGATGACAAATGTTTGGGCAGCATCATAGACAGTGCTGGAAGATGCTTGAAAGAGGTGGACACTTGTATAGCAGCAGCTGCTGCCATGGTTTGGGCCCTTCAGCAGCTTCTGTGGAACCTTGCAACATCAAGCTTGCCATAAAGCTGCAGATCTGTAGAACTATAATTATCCCAACTCTACTGTACAGAAATGAAACATGAGTACAGAGGAAGGCTGAAGAACACCAGGTTGACATTTTTGATCCTCATTGTCTTGGCACCTCATATGGAGCAGCTGACAAAGACAAGATCAGAAATGAGGGTATTTGAAGCCAAACTCAGAAACTACCTCCATCAGCACTTGTTCGGTTTAGGCAGCTTTCTTGCTATGCATATATTGTTAGACTGGAGGACAACCAAATTCCAAGGCATGTGTAACAAGGAATGCCACTAGCTGACCGGCGATCACATGAGCACCAAAAATTTCTGTGGTGCAATAAGATTGCCAGTGATGGGCAAAGACTGAATATCTAGGCAGAATATCTTAAGGACCTAGCCAGAGATCAATCTGGGTAGCCCGCGATCTGCAAGGAGGCCACATCTCTGTGGGATTTGCCATAATGATGAAGTCATAGCTTAACTAAGATTAAGCACCAGTCGCCTAACCTGCCGGGGCCCTCTGGTCAGTACAATATAAATATTAAATAGTTAGTTGCTGAGGAAACGGTTGCACTCCCACAAAAGGATCATGACTGCAAGTGAGAATTAAGCAGATATATCCTAGAGTGTGAGCTGTCTGGGGCAGGAACCACTTTCTATACTACTTGCTTGTACAATTATAAGGAAGACGGGTCTTGACCCTTGATCGGGTTGCTAGTTGCTACTGTATTAGAAATAAATCAATAATAATGGACCTCTACACAACACAACATCATGAAAACATCTTTAGTCATTTTAAAAATTACTGTTAAACAGAAAATACTAAGAACTCTTTCTAAAAGGAAAGTACTAGAAAATTTTCCTGGAGGCATCACTGACTCACTAAGATTTGGTTCACAAATGCTGCCTACAAAACCAAATTGTTGTAACAGAGAAAGTGAACAAACATATTCATGAATCTATTGGCTTTCTCCTAAGGGACTTGTCTTCCTCTGTGCATCATCTAATGATGATGAAAACTCAGTTTGTGATGTTTGTAAAACCGAAATAGGATACCTAACGGATAAAAATCACCAGCATTTCTAGTTTTCCCATTAGAAATTGTTTGAATTCTATTTTTCCCCACCTAACAATGTGTCAACCAAGTTGTTTCTTTATAGATTTCTGCAAGTATCACATACAGCTTAATAGATACAAAAGGCAGAGGAATCATGCATATAGGTTAGATGTATGATGGGCCTTGCAGAGGTGAGGAGCGTCCAGGGGAAAAAATGAAGGTTGCTGATCCACAAAGAACGGGGGAGTGCAGGGAGCTGAGTAAGAAGTTCAAGAGAAGAAAGAAGGGTCTTCAAGTCTTTGGAACAGAGAAAGCAACCTTGACACTGGGGTCAGGGATGAATGTGGTGGAAAGACTATGTCTGTGGAAAAATTGGGCCTTGTGACTAAGGTTAAAAATAATTACTAAGAGGCAAACAGGTTTATTTAAATATGTTGCAATCATAAAAACTCTTTCCCAATCTATCCAAGTCTCCCCTGAATGTGTCTCATTGTGAAAGAACACTCTGCCAAAGAGATGGGACTCCATACTGTGCTGCATGCTATTTTTGTGTGCATGCACAGAAAAATGAAGTTTTATTCCCAAGTCAGATAACCTAGGAACTCTGTGGACATTTCCAGCATAAAAAAAATGACTGTTTCAATAACTGCAGAGCCTTTGGAAAGTCAGGTGTAGAAAAATGCATAGATGAAGTTGTTGGGAGTCCATCTGTCTCATGAAAGATCTTGTTTTAGTGCCTCACAGCTCTAGGTAATAAGTATGAGGGGAAAGGAGGGATATTGGCCTTTTGCAATCTCGTGCTCTCTGTTTCTAATAAAAACAACCATTATGAGGTCTGCAGCAGAAGCCTCCCAATTTGATATTAAATTGATATAGTTATCACTAAAGGGGCATGTCTCCTTTCATCTTCTCCATAACAACCAATTATGACTGGCCCTTGACAACACACTCTTTCTAATGTGTATCAGGTGTGTCCATCACCTCAGACTTTGCTACCCTGGAAAGAGTCAATAAGAAGGAGCAGATTTGCTGATCCTACAAACTACTGAGCCCCTCACCTCCACCTCACATTGTTGGGGTCCCAAGACTGGTACAAATATCTGTAATATGTAAGTGGAGCTACTTTTTGATCAATAAGACGGGGAATTCCTAAGGTTTAACAGCACAAATAAAATCTATCATTACAAATACAGCCCAACTCTGTTCCATACAAGATCAGCCATTGCTAAATTATATCGTAAACATACAGGAGCCGATTCTCAGCTGATGTAACTCAACCATGCTACAGTGGCTTATGCCAGCTGAGGATCTGGCTCAGTATCTATATTAATCCCATGAATACTGCTAGTTGTTCCAGATACATGCATGTTAAAATGCCTGCCTTGCTGCAAAAGAAAGGAACCATTCCCTGATACGCAACTGATTTCAGTAGAAAAAATTATGACAGTACAAGAGTGACCCAAAATGCCAGCAGCAAATAAAATAAAATAAAGGGAAATCAAGTTCGCTAACAAGAAAAAGTGTTCATGGTTGCGGGAAAATTTGCACTGAGTCTATAGGAATGGATGCATTTATGAGCCTGATTTTCTTCCTGCACCAAATTTACATTGGGGTAACTCTTTCTTCAGGCCTTCATGAATTATTCTGGTATAAGTAGAAAAAAAAATCAGATCCTCCTTCCCATATTGCTTCCTCCTAATGTCCAGATTATTTTCCAGTCAAGCAACCTCCATTAACCCAAAGCCTAGGAATTTGTACTGGTTTTAACTTGTGTTGGGTCAGACCCTAAACCCTGCAGCTGAACATCCCTGAACTTTGGGAGATTCTAAATCCATACCCATATCTAAATGCACACTTTGCATCTTAGGATCATGTTTAGTTTCAATACTAAGTCTTCTCTCTCAGCTGTGATGTTTATAGAAGAACTGGAGAGCAGAAATGGGGCATAGATCAGCTATCTCTGGCCTCTCACAAATCCCTCAATATCTGCATAGATCTCAGTGGAATCCATGTGACAAGGGGTGGAAACACTGGTCTTTTCCATGGGAAGTATTCCCAGAAAACTTGAGTTTCCTTTTCCCTAAGAGCGTTAATCCTGTGTAGTGGAAAATGGAACCTTGTGGCTGGGGGAAATGTAGAACTCTGAATTTACAACCTGGGAGATAAATTAAGAAGGAAATTATTTCAAATATTTTGCTCTACAGATTCATGTGTAATTTAAGGCTGCCATGTGTTCTGTTGATGATTTCTGGTTTAAAACAATGCTTTATTCATTTAAAAAGACATTTCAGTTAATCTCTCACCTCCAGTATTTCCTGGTAGTACTCTTTACTGAGTGTGATCTGGTGAGTGAAACTCTTGCTGACATAGCCTGACAGGTTAAAAATATGCATGCTCCGTCCACTCCATTTTCCTGCTGCGGTGATGTAGTAAAAGACTAGTTGCTGTCAGATTCAGTAATTTGAGACTCATCTTACAACCAAGTATATATGCTGATGAAAAGCTGCTTTAGCAGCAGAGAGACTGCTAATTGTTTGATTATACAGGTCTTCACATTAATGAAGCACTATTCCATGGATTTGGAGCATGGCGTGCAACCAAATTACCACCCCAGCGCTCAAGCTGTGAAATCTGATTATTCATTAGCCAGTCAGTGAGTGGTATAAACATCTTTTCTTTTTTCAAACAGTCAAATGAGAGTGACTTCTTTTCCACCACCCCCCTCTTCCCTTTAAGGATATGAGGGTTTAGATTTTATCAACAATCAGAACCTACTCAAGAGTTTAAGGATTAGCATGTTATAGGAAATAAGGTTCCATAAGGACATGCATTTTTCTCCAGACTGTGCCCTTCTCATATCATTTATCCTCTGTGCTTGCTTAGTCTTGCCCTCCCCTGAGCTTGTCACTGACTGACAATTGTGGTGCACTCAATGAATTGAGAGTGAACTATGTCCTCCCTAATTGACAAGAGTTACTAAAAGATAAGAAATCAGTGAGGAACGATGATACTGCATCTGCTTGACAAAATGGAGCGGATTTGGGATGACTACTCCTGAAAAACTGTTTCAAGCTGTTTTTAGAATTAATGTATAAATCTTGTTCTTTTATAGCTGGGAAAATATCAAAAATTCCCTCTCTGCCTAAAGTAAACGATAAGTAATTTTACTCAGTTTAATTGGCCTCCCTCCCCCGCCACAAGACATTTCTGTAGAGCACAGACAGTCCCCAACCTAAGGGAGAATCCAGCTACAGCTGGTCTATTTATTCAGTAAATGTATCTGGGATCAGTTGCAAAATGAGATGAGTGGAAATCCTTCCTCACATAGAGAAGAAGTACTGACATCTCCAGCAAATGGGATTATCTGTAATGAGATTACACACAAAAATATTAAGATGTGAACTGACACTACTAGGAGATACAAAAGAGGCTCCTGAGACACCAGAGAAATGAGATGTCAGAAGCAGAAGGTGGAATTGCTTCCTTGAAAAAGTTTTTCATGATAATGATAATGATCTTACAGTTATAATAGTGTCTTTCATCCAGGAGGATCACCAAAGAACCTTACAAACACTACACTGGAATCTCTTAGCCCATCACTGAAAGGCATCCACCTGTGGGTGAAATGCAGCAGCCGTTTAACAGTGCACAACATAGTCATTCAACAGTAAATTAAGATAAATACCATATGAAGTTGAAACTGCAGGGAGAGTTTAGGTTATCAGAATGTAATTACTCAAATATGAATTTTGGATGCAGGGGCATATGACAGAGGCATCTTTTGTTGTTTGCCTGATACACTGCTATATTTAGAGTGAGCAGACAGCAAGTGTGAAAAATCGGGACAGGGAGTGGGTGATAATAGGCTCCTACATAAGACAAAGCCCCAAATATCGGGACTGTCCTTGTAAAATCGGGACATCTGGTCACCCTAGCTATATTAGAATTAGTTAAATAAAAGTTCAGGGCCAAATGCAAAAGTTTCCCTAAAAAGGGGCACAAAATGAATGATGTAAAAGCAAATAAAAAAGAGAGGAGCTGTTGAATGTTCTGTTATTGCAAAGCTTTGATAGTACACTCAGTCACAACAAAGGCTTTTCTTGAAAGCAAAGTGCATTCACTTCCATTGCAAAGCACACACACTGATATATAAGATTGACACACATATATTGAGATATATAATTTTGAGGGCCTGACCTCGTATCAATTAAGAGTCCCATGGCACACTTCGCAAGAGTGGTATGTGCCTGATGTAGCCAAACACAAGTGCCATTCCATAGTGTACACTCACTGTATGAATGTAAGCCATGACAGGTATTGGGGTGGCAAACTTCTGAGTCATTTAAAAGGAAGAGGGTCAGTCTAGAGCTAGACTTCCAAGAATTGCCAAGCAAAGAATATACACACATCACAATTCTTTTAAGGAGAATGAGTAGAGCAGCAGAGGGCTAGTCTTTGTTCATCTTCAACTTAGAGAGCAATAGTTACATTATGAGAGATCTTTTGTACCTTCAATCATTCAAGCTGTAAAGCGAAAATGGTGTTTGAATAGATTTACAGATTGTGCAAAAAAAGAGATAAAGGAAATCTTCCTTCCGAATATGTGTGCCAAAAATGAAATCTGTCCAGATGAAGCTTAGGGTGTAGCTGGAAGAGGTTACTGCTCTGTATAAAATCCTCAGATACAAATTTTCTGTCTCAGCACGCTAAATTACCACCATTGTTCTCAGTAGATTTTATTAGTCCTCTTGTCATTGTTATAAATGGAGCTGTGACGGGGTGTATCAGCCCCACACTGGTACAGCAGGGGTTAACCCTTCTCTCTTGGCCAAAGAGGCCACACACATCCAGCTTTGCTGGGCATGCTCCAACTAGAAGCAGGATATAAAAGCCAGCAGAGCAGCTCTTGACTGACTGCCAGTGGGGAAGGAGGTGTGTCCTCAGCTCCTGAGAGAAGACTTCCTGCACTCCAAGATGGAGAGGCCGGCCAGTCAGAGATGGACCCGAACACACTGGCAGGGGATGTTGCGGAGAGGGGAGAGACCAGAGAATCCCAGAGATGGAGGACTCCAGAGACTCGGGTAGGAAGTGACTCAGGGAGGTTTTGCAGGGAAACGGTAACAGAACCGGACCAAGGCTCGGTATGTTTCAGTTGGACCCCCGCTGAGCTGGTGGCAGGCAAACCCACCGCCGACAGGGCCCTAGGTCGGGACCCAGTGGAGGGGGTGGGCCTGGGTCCCCCTATCCTGGCCACCCCCCACCCCAAGGTGGTGGTCCAGCTCATCAGTAGAACAGACTCTGGCCATTCGGCCGCATTGCCCTGGCAGCAGGGACTGTAGTACTGACTCTGGTCATTGGGCTGCTCTGCCCTGACAGCAGGACTGTGGCTGTTGGGACACATTGCCCTGCTAGCAAGGGTTATGGTATTGATTCTGGCCGATAGGCCGCACTGCCCTGCTATCAAGGGTCTCATTAAAGACTGAGGTCCCTGAGCTGCATAGCCCAAAGGCCCTGTGCATCCTTCAAACTCGATTGTGGAGCTGTGATGCATCTCTTCCCCAACCCTGCACGACGGTGAGGTGCATTAGACCTGTGACAGGAGTTTAACAGAAAAACAAAATATATTTAGTCAATATGGCATTGCAACTAAAGTCTGCAAGTCATATCTTTTGAACTTTCTGGCAGTGAGGATAGTTAAACGTTTTGTTCACTCTGCCAAGCCAACTACAAGCACCAATGCCTAAAGGATAACCTGATCTCAGACTTATGTTCCTGTGGACCTGAGATTAGCATCAGATACTATTTATTTTGTTATACTGCCTGGGCCTAGATGGCTAAGTCAAGTTTACTATATTACAGCTATTGCAATAGACTATAAAGTAGCTAACTGCCCGCTGTAGACCCAAATATACTGTCCTCCAACATCACTTTTGTTTTCAACAAAGGATAGCTGGGTTCTAGCCATGTCTCTGTCAATGGTTCACTGTGTGACTGAGCAAGTTGTAAACTCTCTGTGGTTCAGTATCCCCAACTGTAAAATGGATAATATTACATTACTTATCTTGGTAGGGGTGGATTTTATTTTTCTGGCACTCCACAGGGTGAAAAGGGAAAATCCAGATCTTCCTAGCATCTCTCAGGCACCACAGGTTGTTGACACCTCTACAAAATTAGAACCATTTTACTTGCTGCTGCTGTTCACCAACCCTCCTCCCAGCAATCTTTTGAGTGACAGATACCCACACTACTAGAAATTCTCTTCCTCATTTCTCTGCCATGTTTAAAATGTCTGATTTCTTGTTAAATGCCATGCCAGCATGCTTGCTTGTGAACAGTGAAAGAATCCCCTTTTTTCTCTTATTGAACTTATCAGCCAGTAGGACCAGCTCTACAAAAGAACTTTTGCTGGCATAGTTGTGTTGATTAGGGGTGTCATTTCTTTTTCTTTTTCTGGCTCTGAGACCCAACATAACCTCAAAAGCACTTTTTTGCGTGTATAAGCTGCACCTACAGTAAGAGGGTTTTACCAGTGTAGTTATGATGATGTAGCTAGCTCTGCAAAACTTTGAAGGGGAGACTAGACCTAAGAGATGGTTTCTGGTTCCAATCATTAGCCAGTTAAATCCTGGACTGCCACTCTCTGCAAGGAGCCCAACACAGATGCCTACTTCCTTTAATATTTTTGTGGTTGTTAATGGAGGAAGTTCAGTGAACTTAGATCCATATCAGATTCAGAGCTTGTTGCCAGAGGCAAAACAACATCTTTTAAATGCTGATAACAGCACTTCCTATGTCATTTTCATGGATTTTTTTCACAAATTTCACCACTGGCCAATTATTATTCCCTCTGTGTTTTAAGAGTTCAACTTCATTGACAAGTGGACCTCTCTCCTTACCAATGTTAGAAGCTCACTAAGCACCATGAACCAAATGCTGACTTAAAAGCCAATACAGCATGTTCACCTCAAGATAAAAACTTTGTGGCCATCAATAATAAGTTGTCCTGGGCAAGTCCCACTGTGTCCCATTGTGGGCAAGTATCCATTTCCTATTTAAGGGAATCCTACCTATTGCCACTGCTCTGTAGCATTCAACAATTTTGATCTCTGGCTATGCTACCAAACAAGTGCTTGTATCCAAAACAGAAAGAATCTAGCAGCTTTCATCACCCAAACAGAGGCTTTCATTTAAAAAGTAATGCCTTTCAATATCCGCTTGGCCACCAGCTGCTTCTAGAAGATTAGAGCTTTTCTCTGCCTTTACTGGCAACTGGCATAGATTTGTTTGCCTAGTTTACATTGCAGTGCATTATTCCGCTATCTGTAAGCATGATCAGTGCTGGCTTCCAATATTTCAAAGCCTGTGCCATTATCATCTAACACTGATTATGGAAAAAAGCTTCTTCCAAGAAGCAGCAGTTGAATTTCTATGAGGTGTATTTTGTACCTGTGTACTTCATCAGTGGGGTTCTGACTGAGGCACACAACCTCCCAAACATTTGTGCCTAAAGTTAGGCATCTAAATCTGTATTTAGGGTTAAGTAATCCGAACTGGAGCTGCTGAGTATCCAGAACTCCTGTTCACTTCACACGCAGCTTGCCCTGCCTGGCTTCTTTCACTAGAGCTTTTTTTAACAGTACCATATTGCCTGGCTACTTTCCTTAGCCTGTGTGTTAGCCTGTGAGTATTGACATATGTAAGAACATAAAAACATAAGAACAGCCTTACTAGGTCAGACCAAAGGTCCATCAAGCCCAGTATCCTGTCCTCTGACAGTGCCCAATGGCAGGTGCTCCAAATGAGAATGAACAGACCGATTATCAAGTGATCCATGCCCTGTCACCCAATCCCAGTTTCTGGTTAACAGAGGCTAGAACACCATTCCTGCCTACCCTGGCTAATAGCCATTGCTGGATCTATCTTCCATGAATCTATCTAGCTCCCTTTTGAACCCTGTTATAGTATTGGCCTTCACAAAACCCTCTGGCAAGGAGTTCCAGAGATTGAGAGTGTGTTGCGTGAAAAAATACTGTGTGTTTGTTTTAAACCTGCTACCTATTAGTTTCATTTGGTGGCCCCTTATTCTTGTATTATGAGAAGGAGTAAATAATACTTCCTTATTTACTTTCCCTGTACCACTCATGATTTTATAGACCTCTATCATGTTCCCTCCTTAGTGACCTCTTTTCCAAGATAAAAAGTCCCAGCCTTATTAATCTCTTCTCAAATGGAAGCCGTTCAATACCCCTAATCATTTTTGTTGCCCTTTTCTGAACCTTTTCCAATTCTGATATATCTTTTTTGAGATGGGGCAACCACATCTGCATGCAGTATTCAAGGTATTTTCTGTATTATCTATCCCTTTCTTGATGATTCCCAACATTTTGTTCACTTTTTTGACTGCCGCTGCATATTGAGTGGATGATTTCAGAGAACTATCCACAATGATTCCAAGATCTCTTTCTTGAGTTGTAATAGCTAATTTAGATGCCATCACTGTATATGTATATAGAGGATTATGTTTTCCAATGTGCATTACTTTGCATTTAACAACCTTAAATTTCATCTTCATTTTGTTGCCCAGTCACCCAGTTTTGTGAGATCCTTTTGCAGCTCTTTTCAGTCTGCCTGGGACTTAACTATCTTGAGTAGGTTTGTATCATCTGCAAATTTTGCCACCTCATTGTTTACCCCTTATTCCAGATTGTTTATGAATATGTTAAATAGGACTGGGCACAGTACAGATCCCTGGAGGACACCACTATTCACCTCTCTCCATTCTGAAAACTGACCATTTATTCCTACCCTTTGTTTCCTATCTTTATATGTACTTATAGAAGGATCACTTCATCTCAAGGTTGGACCACCAAGTCTCGGTCACCCTGGAAGAAACGTGGAATATCACAAATCACTGTCACTTTACAGTTAGACAAGATAGCCATAACAAGACAAGCTTCCTTTAAGTCCAGCCTATGTCACAACAAAGCTTTACAGCAAACTATTTGGCTCTCACACAGCTCATTCAAGAAAACATTCCTCAGCTTGCAGAAAATGAACAAACCTATTGAATGTGCTTCTTTTGCAGAGAATTAATGTCAGAATATCAGCTTCACTGTGATTCTTACAGTTCATCCTCATTTTGGACAGCTGTTAAAAGTGGCTAATTTGCAACTACAAAAGGAAAATGTTGAGGGGTAGATATACCGCATCACGGGGTGTCAGGTCATATGTGATCAAAAGAAAGGGCAGAGGCTGTACTGCAGCCAATTAGGTCCTATGCTGATGACCCTTACTATAAAATGTGGTAGTACTGCCTAATGACTGGAGTCAATAAAGTCACCCTTCCCCACAGGACAGTGTGGCTTAATGGCTGAGTCAATAAAGATGACCCTTCTATTCAGGGCAGCATGGCCTAAAGGCCAGAGTCAATGAAGGCGCCCGCTTCTGGGGTGTTGTGTAGCCTACTGGCTCATTGGAGAAGTGGAGTGCCACCTAGGGGTGTGTGGCACCCAGGGTAGTGGGACTGAGGCCCTCCATGCTCCTCCGAGTCTCAGCCCAGGGCCCTGGGGTTTGTGGGGGTGCTTATCACCAAGTTAGTGGGGAACCTCCCAAAACACTCTGACTGGTTCCCCAGTTCACTCACCAAAGAAAAGTTTAAGTCCTTTGGGCTGATTCCTACCCATTCTCCCTCAGAAATGCTCCATGGTACTTCCAGGTCTCTGGAGTCCTCAAGTGACGTAGCTCCTGCCAACACAGTCTCTTCTCTGGGCTCATCAAGCAACCTGGAGTACATCTGGAGCTTTGCGTGCTGTGGCTCTGTAGTAGCTCCCTGGAGAGAGTCTGCATCATTCACCCCTACCCCTTCAGCAGCGTGCCCAGTCTGAGTTGGGCTGCTTCCTTTTATACTCTGCCTCCAGGCTGAGCGTGCCCAGCAGAGTCGGAGGGGCGGGGCTTCCTCAGCCTGAAAAGCACAGTTAATCTTTTTGGGGCTGGTGCGGGGTAGGTACACCCTGTCACAGAACATTTACATGTATGTGCATATAAGGTACTATCTATTCCGCCCATGCAAGGGCAAGATGGAAGAAAACACTTCCATGCCCACATTTGAAAAATAGGCCCTATATAATATCTGGTCCTCTAAAATAGGAATTTTCTTTTTGGACAGAAATCAAATGACACGTTGAGGTGACATTTGTACCACCAGAAGTCATAAGGCTCCTCATTCCATTTTCCTTATGCTGTGTGGTACTGTATCTGTCTCATGAAGACACCCTGTAAACCATCCGATTCAGACACAGGTGTTGGAATATTGCGAATTAGCCAAGGTCAGCATTAACCAGCTTTAAGGCTGGAATTCTAAAGCTTATCTCCACAGCCCAAAAGGTAATCAAGTCCCTTTTCATATCTCCGTAACCATTTCTGTGGTCATTTGTTACCATGGTGAAAGATGCCTTATCAAAAGCTAAGGTAGATGGACAGACAGAATGGAGCTCATTCAGGTAGATCTGTGCATCACCACTTCAGAGATGTTTCTACAGCATACAACCTCAGTTCAAAGCAGTGGAAAGAATTAGGGTCTTTTAAAAACTTCCTCTAGGAGTTCTCTCCAGGACAGTTAATTTGCTTGCTTTCATAACAGATAATTTTTAGGCTCTCTTTTAGGTTGGTTGTTGAAAATTATCAACAGCTGACATACTAGGAAGAAGGCTGTGATGAGCCAGAATAAAATCAGTGTGAATTATCTGATCTCCACCATAACTAAGTGGAGAAAAATTATTATTTCCCTAATAAAAAAAATATTGATATTCCAAAACCAATCCTATTAGTTTAACAAAAGATGGAAAAATTACCAAATAATACCATGCAGACCGTGACTATCTATTTCCATGTGTCTGCAAGGAAGCTGAGATTTTTCTTGTCTTTGCAGTTTTGCATTTGGAGATGTGTCAAGAGTTTGTGTAAAATCTAAAATAAGCACTGAAAAGCACAGAAGCAAATGGTGCACGGCCCTTTTTTTTGTCATGTGCTGAAGTAACTGCCAGCAGTGGGAAAGAAAGGAATAGGAATAGACTCAGGGATGGGAGAACCTGTGGTCCACACTGTTTGGTTCTATTCTACTTTGGAGGGTACATCAATTTGGCATCTAAGATTAAGTGTGCTAATCATTCAGAACCAACCGGGCTTCTCCACAAGTAAACTGACTTGCAGATGTCCTAAATATTCACCCAAAAGTTTATTTAACAAGATGTGACACCCTGGCACCCACTTATAAGGATACGTTTTGCACAAAATATGCCTTGTGAGGTATCATTCTAAAAGTCTTGATCTGCAAGATATTAATATCTCATGTGCTATCATCATTTATGAAGTTTGGCTATGTATATTACTGAAACGTTGTAAAGGTGAAAACACCTACAAGCAGCCTTTCAGGTACAACAGTAAAAAGGCCAAACAATGTTAATGGCTTATTGAGGAAAGGCACACAAGCACAAGGATTACACCAGAAACTGTTTGCAATAGAAACATCTCAGAGATAGCACTACACAATGGGAACTGTGTGACCCAGGTCACAGCAAAAGAGCTTTCCAGCACGTGGGAAGATGATATAAAAGGGGAAAATGACATCGTGATGGTACCTCATTCTCACTACAAGAACACACCTGGAAACACCAGAGGAACAAAGACTGAACCTGTGTATGAAAACCTGGGAAACCCAAGCTGAAAAGCAAAGGTAGCTTGTGTCTTAAGAATCTACCAACCTGTTTATCACTCAGAGTGAGGATCTTGCTAATTCATATCCTACCTATCTCATATGTTAAGCTCAGTTTGCGTTTTTGTTTATTTACTAAGTAATCTGCTTTGATCTGTTTGCTATCACTTAATGTCTTAAAATCTATCTTTCTGTAGTGAATAAACTGATTTTATATTTAAATCCAAACCAGTTAGCTTTGTCTTGGAGTGCTTGGGGAAAATCTCTGCTTCGTTACCACAAGTCTGCATGGTCTTCACATTGCGGGAGAGGCAGACCGGGTATTAAACCCATATACTGGCCAAATTTGACCAGGGCAGGACGGTACTGCTCTGGGGTCTGAGGCTGGGAACATGGTGGTTAGAAAACCTGCACGTAACTACAGCTGCGTGTGTCCCTCCCTGTATGAATGCTGGTGAAAATGCAGGCTAGTGGGCTTTTCAGCTTATCACAGCAGTACAGTGTGAGAGGGAGCCCAGGCTGGAGGATCAGAGGGCTCAGTGATACCCCAGTTCCAGATAGCACCCTGGGGGGAACCCATCACACAAGGATTTCACAAATTTGATATTCCAAAGTAAAAATGTCAACATGGCTGAGATAGCACCAAGGCAAGCAACTGTCTGTAGAAGCAAAGTGGTTAACCACCACTTGTTGTTCAATGTTACTATGAATTACTCCGTGGTACTGCTGCCTCCTTGTAACTAAGCTGTAAGTTTAAGGCCATGAAAAACAGTGGCAACTAACTACATAGTGCTGTATAGAAATGCTATTAGGTTATCTCTAAATAGCTGAAAATAATAGAAGCCACTAATATATTGCTAGGAGGCTTCTTCCAGGGCACAGCACAGTAATTGCTGCCAGATTCAGTGCAGTATCAGAGAGCTCCAAAGATAAAAACAGTCAGATGAGAGGGAGCTCATTGAAGGAGAGCACCCAGCAATGGAATTTTAGGTGTGCTTTACGTCAGTCTTCTGCAAGTATATCCGCAGTATGAGGAGGGCAAGCATGTTTGATCTGCAAGACAAGGGAAAAATACATTCTGTCCATCTCAACTCCTTCTGCAGTTGGGAAACAGAAAAATGTACAATTGCAAAGCTCTCTTTAAGAGAGAAGGAAACTTTGAAAGATTGGAGGGACAGTACCTTGGTAAAAATAACTCACCCTTTGCATTTATAAGTGTCAGTGGAGTTTGGATAAAGGAATGTTGCTAAAAACAACAGAACTCTTAAAAGATTATAGACCAGATTCTGAGATGTAGCCAGCCTCCACAGCAGCCAGCTGAGGAGGTGCTCAAGGGAACTAGTTGCATCTCCCTGAACTTAATTCTATGCAGGTCCTAGCATAGATCAGACAGCCTGGAGACTGCTTTAATCTGTGCCATCTGGCGATGGCCTCCAAGGGGCCATTCACCATCTAGTAGTGCTCTGACAACATAGCCAGCAAGCTGCAAGCTGAAAGGAGAAGGTGTAGGAGCCATCTGGGTGTGTCCTACACCCACTAGGGATCCTGCCACAAACCAGTGTCAGCTTTTTACTTTGTGCCATTGAGGGAGTAGAGGTGGCTAGAAGAACTGGCTTTCAGATTCCTATGCTCCTAACCAAATCCTCTGTAGTCTAGTAATGCAATAGTACCCTCTTGACTGAACAATAGTTGTTTAAGAAATGAATCTGGATTTCAAAATAAAACATTTTGAATTATACAGTCTTCAAAATGATAGAAGGAGCCATTGTTTCCTACTGTCCCAAAGGGATAAGGTCCCCTTTGAAGGGATTTGGTTTTGCCGACGAGCACATAGGCATCCCCACCACAGTGAAATATCTTAGTACTGTAGTAAAAAATCCAGTCAGGAACATGTCCAAGGATTTTAAACTGTGCCTGTGAGAGTACAAGGAAAAGGTTACTTGAAAAATCTTGACCATCACATGTAAAGAGTGAAAGTTGTTCTGTAGAACTAGCCATAAGAACGTAGTATTAATCATACCATATCAGACCAATGATCCATCTAGTCCTCTGACAGTAACCAGCATCAGCTACTTCAGAGGAAGGTGCAAGAAATCCTACAGTAGGTAGCAATGGACATAACATCTCTCCTCATCTCCCCCTCCCCCCCCTTCATAAGGCTAAATATTATGAATAGCCAAAAAGAAAGAAGGGCTGGCGGAAGGGTACAAGTCAACATAGAATAAATAAGTAAACTTCTTTAACTTGTTTAGTTTCTGTACTCTAGGGATATCTGAATAGCTGGTGACTTTACAAACATTACTGTATGTGCTGCAGTACTGAGGCCAAAGGACCTATATTAACAATGGGGTTTCAGCCGTCACTCAGAATTGTCCTGGCTTTGAATGGTTTAAGATAGATCTTTAACTTTATTGTAACAGGATTTCTGTATTTAAATTTGACTGTTTTGCAACACTGTTGTAAAAAGGAAAATAAATGGTCTTATAGAAACAAATGCAATGCCTCTAGCTGAAGTTTCATGTGTTGATTTTGTTCTCATTTGAAAGTCTTACAAAGAGTTGGACAGTTTGAATGCTGCGAGGCTGCCCAGGAACCTCTCTCCAGCTCATGAAGTTAAGTTAAGCTCTTATTAAACTCAGTTGTTATTTTTCTAATGAATTCTTAATTACTATTTTTTGAAACAATCATCCTACACTTCACATTCATTTTGTCTTTCCCACCTCTTCAGGCAGTGCATTCCTGCCACATGTAGGCAAAGCGTGGGAGGCTCCGAGATCCCAAGCAACTGAAAATTTATGTCACACTTTCAAATAAAGGAATGATCCTTATTATAAAGGGAAAAACAAAGTAACACACTGAGATAAACAAAGAAGCACAAACAATGCAAGGAACCTAGTATTAGCAGATGTTGAGCTAGCCATTAATTCTCTATTTTACATTTAAATCTATTGCTGGAAAGCAAGCGTTGGAGCACCAAGGAACAGGAAGGAAGCAAGGCAGCTTCTAAGCATTTTGCATTATCTCACTGTATTATAACTTTTGAAAAGAGACCGTAGTGCTGGTGGAAATGCTCCTTTGATGCCCCAAGAAGGCAAAGGGCTCTGTTTCCAGAACAGGTATGGCCAGGGTACCAATTTCCCTATGTACTCCCACACCAGTGCGCCTCAGGCTGAGGCCTGGAAGAAGTGACTTGAGGGAGGAGAGAGTATTTCCATCTTTGTCCTCATTCATTCCTTGGCCTTTCTACTGAGAGTGCCATGAAGACACAGGTGGGTCCACTCTGGGGAACAGGACTGAGACCATCAATTCACAAAAAGAGCCCTCTAGTGGGAACTGTTTAGTCACTGCTGATGTGAGGCAGATTTGAAATGGGGCTATAGAGGTAAAATGATCAATATCCTGGCTATAGCCAATCCCAGGAGCCATCTACTCTCCGCAATTTATCATAATTTACAGAGAATATTTTGTGGGGATTTCCTATGAAAATTCAAGTTTCTATAGTGCTCAACATGCTTTTATTTGTGAGGTGTGGGGTCTGCGAGTTGCCATTTAGGCTGCACTCTATGGGTAGTGCAATATGCTGCGAGGAAACCTATACTTGTTGCTTGATCTTTGTATAGTTATTTGTTTCTCCATTTATATCTAATATCTTTAGGAGGGTAATATAGTTTTAAAAATGCTCTTGATGTTGTTACCCATTTTTCTCTGCAGAAAGACAGGATTTTCAAAACTGTGAATATGAAAATATTTAAAATGTGTGTGCCATGCACATCAGGTTCCCAACTGAACAGTGGTTTTAATAATGCTGGGCATGTTCTTGGGACAAGAACCTATCAAACTTCAGAGTGTTAACCAAAAAATTCTTCAGTAATCAAGACAATTAATACACAATCCACAGACCATGCAACAAGAGTTCCTAAAAATCAAATCCATAGTTACTTGATACATCCTTGGCCATTGTATTTTAGGCACCAATTTTTGGAAATATCTCTGTGTGAACAGAAAGTTATATAATGTCAAAGGAAACAGAAAGCAGATATGTGCTTTGAATATTGCAGTCACCATACTGTAATAATACATTGTTTGCAAGCCATAGTTGTGAATGTTAAAATGTGGCTTTGATAACTAGGATAATAGTGCTGTATCCACAATATATTAATTACAGATGCATTTGTACAATTCTTTTTCCCCCCATTTTCCCCCCCAGTTATAGAGATAATTAATGAAAGTATAAGTACATAAAATTAAAAAATTATACAAGTGAAAAATTGATAAAGGCACTTAAAATGATCAGTGTTCTAAAAGAATATGTAAAAATCATTGCTGTTAAAGTTTGCAGATGACACAAATTGGTGGAGTGGTAAATGATTTAGACCAGGAGTCAGCAACCTCTAGTATGCGGCTCGCCGGGGTTTACCTACCACATCTGCAGGTTCGGCTGATTGCAGCTGCCACTAGCCGTGGTTTGCCGCTCCAGGCCAATCAGGACAGCGGGAAGCCGTGGCCAGCACATCCCTCGACCTCCATTGGCCTGGAGCAGCAAACCACAGCCAGTGGGAGCTGCGATCTGCCGAACCTGCGGACACGGCAGGTAAACAAACTATCCCGGCCTGCCAGGGTGCATACCCTGGCGAGCCACATGCCAGAGGTTGCCAACCCCTGATACAGACAGAGTAATCTGGATTGCATGGTAACCTGGGCTCATTTAAACATGTTTTAATATAGCTAAATCTATCTGGGAGCAAAGAATGTAGGTCGCACATTAAAAGTGGTGGACCATACTTTGGAAAGTAGTGACTTGGAAAGGGACTTGGTAGATAATCAACTGAACATGAGCTTCCACTGTGATGCGATGGCTGAAAGAGCAAATATACTATTTGGATATATAAGCAAGCGAATATTGAGTAGAAGTAGGAAGGTGTTAGTACCACTATCGACAGCATTAGCAAGACCATATAGGAATATAATCCAATTCTGGTGTCCATGCTCAAAAAATGATGTTGACAAATTGGAAAGATTTAGAAGAGAGTTACAAGAATAAGCCAAGGCCTGGAAAACATGGCTTACGTGACAAACTAAAACTTAGTGTATTCTGCAGCAAAGAGTCCTGTGGCACCTTATAGACAACAAACGTATTGGAGCATGAGGTTTCGTGAGTGAACACTCACTTTGTTGAATGCAATGTATTTTGTTGACCCAAGAGAAAGTTAAGTTGTGACTTGATCACAGTCTGTAAGTACCTACACGGGGAGATTTCTACAGTAGAGAGCTAGTTAATTTAGCAGAGAAAGGCTTTGCAGGATGCAATGGCTGGAAACTGAAGCTACACAAATTCATAAGGTGTAAATTGTGAACGGTGAAGGTAATGAACCAATGGTTTACCAAGGAATGTGGTGGATTGTCCATCACTGAAGTCTTTAAATCAAGACTGAATGTCTTTCTAAAGGTTATGCATGAGCTCAACCAGAAGTTATGTGCTTGATGAAGGAATTGGTGAAATTGTATTCCCTGTTATATACAGGTCAGACTAGATAATCATTATGGTTCTTTCTGGCCTTAATATCTACACATTTATGACATATGTATCAGTAGAACAAGTTATATGAATTATTCTAAGACACAGGGCCTGATTTCCCTCTCACTTACACTGGTGCCAACCAGGAGGAAATCCTGGAGCTACACCAGTGTAAAACCTACACTAGTGTAAAGTAAAACTGGTGTAACTAAGAGAAGAATAGGGCTCATATGCTGCATGAGCAAATTAGAAGCCATTGTAAAGGTCTGCAGACCTCCTTGTTACATTTCAGTGGATGGTAAAACACATTTGAAGGGAGCAGAGCTCTTTTATATAGTCTCTCTCATTATTTATACTATAAAAATCGTTTGCTTAACTCACAACATCTTCAGAGCACGAATGTGAAATGAATGGCGAGAATGGCAAGCAGTTAGCAGTGCATAGAACTCCCAGTGTTGTGGAAATAATGCAAAAAAGACTTCTATTTCATGAATCATTTTAGGTACACTATCCCATGTTTGAGGTTAATAAAGTACAATTGTGACAGTACCTTCCATAAGGCTTTATGGAAATACGCTTAGAATGTTTCATGCTACATATGCCATGTAACATATTTCCGTAAAGGTTATGGTCTATTGAATGTATTAATCCTATTTGTATGCATGTATCATACATTTGGTAACTTCTTGGGAAAGGAATATGCAAGTTAAGTGCCCAGTCAGGAAGCTCTTAACAGACAAAAAACGCTTGAAAAACTCCAATCCACGTAAGAAGTCTACCTGAGGATGTTCAAGGTAGCATGTGGGTAATGGCTGCTACCTGCAAATCCTGAGTCATGCATGGGCATGTGACTTGCCCATGTGATTCCAAATCTCCATTTTGTGACTGGATTTTACACAGGGGGAGGAAGGGGTGTCTACCCAGAAGAGAAAGTCTATTTAAACCCTTGGGAGACCCCTCCATGTGGTCTTTCGGCTGGGCTAAAGAAGCAGTCCACTCACCTTCCAGGTACTTTGGGAAGAACTGGAAAAGGAGGTGGAAGTATTGCTTGAACACGCAAAAGGGTACATTAGTCCGTAAAAGAGGAGCATTCTGGAAACTGGTGAGTCTTATCTGTATTTCAGTTTTGTTGACTAGATTTGCGCATTTTTTTTTTCTGGGTGATTACTTTTTCTGTCTGTTACTACTTGTGAACACTGAAATCGTCTACTTTCTGTATTTAATAAAATTAGCTTTTCTTACTTATTATTAACCAGCGGTATGTATTTAATACCCGGGGAAGCACAACTGTTGCATATTTCTCATTCGTGTTAAGTAGGGCAAACAATTTTGAGTTTTACCTGATAAGCGTTTAGTATTAGGGTTGTAAAACGAATTTATTTGGGGTTTAAAACCCACCTGGTGACCTGCAACTTGATTGCCAGGATACTCTGCTCTTTTTCCCTCTCAAAGCTGCAGGTTTACCTGAAACAGTCTCACAGAAGTGTGTTGCCTTTAGCACTCAGATGCCCAGCTCCCAATGAGCTTTAAACCCAAATAAATTGTCTGTTAAGTGCTTCCTGACTGAGCACTTAACATTCCTTTCCCAAGAAGTGACCAAATGTTCTAACTAAGGCTACTTAGAAATTAAGCACGTATACAGCCAATGTTCATAACATTCATAACTTCAAATACAAAAATGATACATGCATACAAATAGGATTAATACTTTCGGTAGATCATAACCTTTACGGAAATATGTTACATGGCATATGTAGCATAAAACACATTCTAAGCATATTTCCATAAAACGCATTCTAAGCATATTTCCATAAAGCCTTATGGGAGGTACTGTCACACTCTGGCAAGCACACTTCTGTGAGCTGTTTTCAGGTAAACCTGCAGCTTTGGGGCCAGTAATTCAGATCCTGGGTCTTTGCTGGAGCAGACGAAAGTGTCTGGCTCAACAAGACAGGGTGCTGGAGTCCTGAGCTGGCAGGGAAGGCAGGGGTAGAAGTAGTTTTGACACATCAGTTGGCATCTCCCAGGAGGGGTTTTTTGATCCAATCCATCACAACAATATTAAAAGATGGAACAATACCAACATTACTCAGAGAGATGGAATTTAACTTTCATTATAAAAATGGGCAATTGAGAGAGGAATAGGTTTTATAAAGCTCTTCAATCTCTTCTTTTCCCCAGGCCTCATAAACAAATACATATCTATATACTTCCTGCTGGCTGAATCGAGGAGCTCCTGGATAAACATACTGAGGTCTTCAGATCAGTTTAATGAGGGATCAGGTCTAAATTTGGCAGGATTTCCTATCTTGCTTCTTTGCTGTCTCAAACTGTTTTGATCTATGTGTAAGAAATTCAGTTTCGGCAATTGAAAGTCCTTTATCACTGTAACTAATCTCCTCACTGACACATTCATTCAACCAGGATAAATCCAATATTGACATTTGTATCTTGGGGAAAAGAGGTTAAGTACTAGATGTAAAATAAACTCCTAGACCATGCCAAACACTGTACAATATCTAAATCAGGTGCAGGCTTGTCTTAGTCTTTTAGAACACAGATGTTTTTTGATCACATCTGCATTCCACTATTAGTCCACTTAATCAGCCAAATGAACGCTGTTGTTAACATCTATTAGTGTCTGTGATAGTCTAATTCAGCTGTTCCAGCTTTTTTGTGGTCCACGGAGGACTGGCAGTTCACATGCTGCTTACTCTGTTCCTTGATCCACCAGCTAAATGGCATTAAAAGACAGCTTGAAATACATTAAATACTGTCTTTGTGTTAATTTTCCATGTAAGCATTTACTGTTGCTGCCACAGGGATGTTTTGTGATCACCAGAGGGAGATACAATCATGAATGGGAAGGATGAGGTCCACAAGACAATCTCCTTATTAAAATGTAATCCTCATATGTGTCTCCCCCCCCCCTTTTTAATCCACTTATCCAGTTTCTAGAGGTCTACTAACAAAGGGCCAGATTCAATTACTGTTGCATACTGAATAGTACCTTCATCCATGGGTAGTCCCAATGACTGGGCCTATTCTGTGAGATAAGATATTACTCTGCTTGAGTAAGAGTGGCAGAAACTGGTGCAAAATAAGTAGTGCAAAAATGTAGAATGTACTTACAGGCTGCTTTTGTTTGAGTTGGAAGGGCAAGGGAGGCATACAGTGAGATATATTAATGATGATGATGAAAGTATACTGATATACTGTTCTATATATACATATACACACACACACACACACACACACACACACACACACAGAGCATGGGAAATTTTTTAGGGGATGGTCACAATATTCAGGGCTAGGTTCCATCATTTCTACTTTGTGAGTGGTCTCATTGAAAGTACCAGGATAACTCAAAGAGTATGGTACTTGTCAGCAGGAGCCACTGTTGCAGAATAGGACATTCAGTTATTACCAAGGTAGGCTAGATTTGAACCTATTACAAAGAGATGTAAAGGTCTTTATTTCATTTCAAAACATCTGAATGACCCACACGCAAGTATTTTATCCCTTGTTTGACATTAGAAAATGAATATATCTAGGGACTTGGTACTGAAAGAACAGTCACTGCTTCAGATTTAACCAGGTATAGACAAAAACCTGAAAATAAACCAAAGTTGAGGAATATGTCAAGACTCATTGTCACTGCTTGTTCTGACCATCTGACAAATAGAAACCAATCATCTGCATATAAAAGCTAATTTTGTAACATGAAAGCTACCTCCTTCCCATAAACCAAGAAGTTCATCTATCATTAATAAGAGCATTAGTTATGCTATTATATAGACCATCTTTCCACAAGTTGAACTAGCCACTCAGACTGAGCTTGAACTGTTTATCTAACTCCTTTTTTAAACTATTGACACCAGCTGCCCTGAATACTACCTACCTTATGGTTTGTGTATTGGACACAAAGGTCTTATCCTAACAGAATGCAGAAGAAAATTAAGTTAGTAATGATGTTTTGACCACTGTACTACCTTGAGCAAATAGGACGCCAGGTTAGAGAGACAACAAGGAAAATAGCGGTGAGTATAAGAAAAGTCCTAAGATCAGATACAGAACTAACGATAAAGACAAACATCCTCACACCCATAAATTTGATTTCCATAATGGAGAAAATATTGGCAATATAAATTAGAACTGGAGTAGTATTGAGACCACATCTGACCCAAAATAAGCAGCATATCTTTATTAAAGAAACATTATGCCCAACAAGACTAATCAATTTGTCAAGGAAATAACACCAAGACTCAACAGGGAAAGCTGTAGGCATTGTTTACCTAGCCAGCACCACATTAAAGCTTTTGATCCAGTACCACACAAAAGACTGATTTACAATAGCAGATTATAACAATTTACACAAGAGAAATTTTTTAAATTCTCATGTGAGAGTGATTTAACTGCGTATGCAAAGCATCAGCATGGGGGCCACAGAGTGCCAGCCGTTCAAGATGGAAGGAGGTGACAAGGGGATGCCACAAGGATTTCTATTAAGACTAGCTTATTGCAGATCATTTTAATATATCTTGGACAGTAGGAATGGCGAGAAAGGTGATCATATTTGCAATACACAAAGGGAGGGGAAATCAACATTTTAAATGATTCACATAAAGTACCATGGAGCTAGGGCAGATAAGTAGTTTATAGAAATTAATGCATAGAGGTGTGAGGTCATCCTGATATTAAGGATAAAAAACAAATACAGCACACACTCTTAAGGGTATTTTACTGCTAAACACTAGTGAGGAGATGGAATCAAGGTGAAGCTGGACAGAACAGTGAAACCTTGGCAAAAAGCTTTAAAAAAATAGTAAAATGTAAAGCACCACACGATGTGATAAGGGGAGTTTTGCTCACTGTAGGACCACAGAGATTAGGCCCAAAGGTCTTCTTGTCATGGATATTAACAATCCCATGCCAGTTCTCATAAGAGTAAACATCTGCCCCAGAGACAATGGCCATATTTCCCCTTGTCCCACACAGCACATTGTGAATCAGTTGACTGCCCCATCCACTGCACAGGGGGTGAATTTTCAGTTATCCTTTATAGATATGTAATTGTAAAGTACTTTGTGATCTTCTGGGGTGAAAAAAAGCTATATAATAATTTACTATAAACAGAAGGCTTGATTGTAAGTCAAAGGAAATTTTTCTAGCAGTATAATAGCAAAGAATCATGTGTGGTACTTTATATTTAATATTGGTCTCCTTTAATGTGAAGGGTATTCCAGAGATAGGGAAGGGCAGGCAGACAGAATTATTCTGAGTCCTTAGTCACTCACAAGGCTACAAGAACTATACTCTTTAGAAAGGATGAGAACAAGGCCTACACTGTCCCAGAATTTCCCTTAAATCAGGATGCAACTTTAGCTTTTCTCCACCTTTGATGTACCTTTTCTGTTTGCAATGAGCATTTTCCATTTGCAGTGCCTTCAAAATTCTGGAATGAAGCCCATCTGGGGGCCTATTGCCTTCCCAATCTTCATTAACACTAATGCCATTATCACCTGTCCTGGAGTGACCCTGAATTCCCTCAGCATTTCATTTCCCTGGGGAATTTCAGTCTCTGGTCATAGCTACTTGTCTGTCTTTGTGATCCCAGAGGCAAAGAATTCATGTCAGTAGTGTCCTCTTTACCGGTCACCAACCTAGAAACCTCACACTGTCTTAAAAGCCTCACTGACTCCTTCACTCATCTTTTTGTTCCTGATATATGTTTTTAAAAGCTCTTAAATATATGTATTGCTTCTGTACTCTTCATTGTATCCCCTATGCTAGCATTTCTCAGATCTATATACTGTCTAATTTCATCCATTAAACTTCCCAGTCCTCACCCTCCTCTTTCTAAGCTGTTGTTTAGTCTCCCTCAGATGTCTATTTCATGAAACAACAACTGATTTTCCAGTTAATTATTCATACTCGTCTCATCTCTTTCCTTCAAACAAGAGCATCATTCTGATGGGCTTACAATGACAGAATATCACAAGGCAACAAAACAAACTGAACTGAGGCTATTCCAGCTTTACAGGGGTATCTATCAAAAAGCTCAGAGGCCCCACTGGTTGGAAAGAAAAAAGTTTAAAATAAAACCAACTCCCTCCCCAGTCAGCAATAGGAGATGTTGTCTTCTGATAACATGGCAGGGCAATAACATTTTATTTCTGTCCTGTACCTAACTAATGGGAGTATTTGGCACTGAGCAGAAACAAACTAAGAAAGAAAAGGGGGGAGGGATTCTTTCTTTAGCTCTGGGTCTTTGACAAACATCTGAGGCAATAAACAGGGAGTTTTATGGGCTAATTGCATTTTAATCAATTTGAGCTCTTAACTGCATTGGAGAGGCTGCTAACTTATATTAGAATCATGTGTGGTTTTACATGAGTCCACACCAATAACAGGTTTATTATAATGAAGCTACCACTGCTACCATCAACATAGGCTTTTACTCCTGAGGAGTGTGCAAGCAGGAAAAACTCTCCTGACCAAAAGCAAAAAAAGAAAAGTAGAATCCTTCTAAATAAAATAGAATGATTGTGCTTCTCAACATGAGCTAAAAGGGGAAGCACAGCTGCTGCCAGCAATCCCACACCCATAGAGCCCAGGAAAAGAGAACATGGCAAAACAAATTTAGAAAAATATTTGTTTGTTAAAATGGAATTGTCCTCCTATACAGTCTTCAAGCAGACTCTCTTTCCAGGACTTTTTCTTAAGCAGTAGATGTAGGAAACTCACTCCTCATGGCTGTGTGTGTATGTATGCATCCCTCAGAATGTGTTTTGCCTTTAAATGAACACTTGGCCATGAAACAGCAGCTATGGCAATAGACAGACATCTATAGATATAAATTTGTATACTGTATGTACAAGCAGCATAGAAAAGCTATCTGTCTCTAAACTGGACTGGCAGCTGCTTGAAATTTTCCCTTCCACTTTCCATAAGGTCTCAGGTGTGGGATTCATGAGCCAGGGTCTCAGCTAGAACAGGTGTCTATCGCTGTGTAAATAGCAATTAGGCCCAAATTTCAGACTTTTTCAAATCCCTATCTGAGGGAAAGCCCAGGAATAAATAGTTGCTGTAACGGCCAGGGGTATTGTGTAGCATTATAGCCTCCAGCTGGGCTATTACATACTATAGACGGGTGAAGAATACAAGCACCTGACAGATGTGTTCTGTTAGCTTCATTAGAAAAGAAACAAAGAAACTCCTCAATTAATAGCAGTGGAGCCAAAGAGAAGGGGGGAGAGGAATCATAGCCTGTTATTTAAACAGAGTCAGGGAGCCTTTCACTGGTGCTTAATATGATTCATTAATAAAAACAGCTTTTTGAATGCCCAGTTTAAGTCAAAAGAAATCACTAGCATTTTTTTCCAGAAAAGGAAGGGCAAAATGATGAATTCCAGTTGTTAAATTCATTTCATGTGGGGTTGGTCCTTCTCAAAGATCACTTTGAACAGGAAGCCTAGGTGTTTCTCATATTAAGAGGTAGAGTCATCCTCAGAAATTGAGTGGGTCACATCAGCCCTTCAGATGAATGGCTTGCAGGGGTAATACATTAATTTCCCAAGTCTTGACCAGGAAGCATTTACTGTTGCTTATGTAAACAATGGGTTTGGAAACTACTGAAATGAGGCTCTTAATATAATGGAAATAAATCTGTCCACAGAGTTAGAGAACCCTTATTTTAAAATTGTTATTCCTGCTTTGAGGATTTGAAATACTGGTAAAGCCATGGTAACTGTATTTCTGGGTATCAGCAATCGACTTCTGAATCTCTTGTTTATTTAAAACAATTTATATCAAGATACAGATAGATATAGAATGTATTATACACACACCCTTATATTAAGTGGAACAGAGTTCTACAGCCAGATATATAAATTGCCTCTTGTTCTTTTCCAAACATGAAATTGGGTAAAGCAAACCTGTTTTTATCATAATGGCCCCAATTTCAAAAGCAATGTAATTCAGCTACAGTGCTTACTGCTGTCAGTGAGCTGCAAAGAATAATCAGTCCCCTAGCCATTTGGAGGAATGCATGTGAGCATATCTTGAACCTATTCAAATGTTGTGAGTCTGAAGTTCAATGCTGATAGCACAAATGATGTTGGAGCATTTTCAATGCTGAGGAGTCATCCTAGGATTTCCTTAGTGTTGTATATAACAAGAGGGAAAAGGATGGTAAATGGGGGAGGAGAGGGGGAGATTTCATGTCTCAGTACACACAAAAGAACCACACCCTGAAGTGAGAGAGAACACCCAGGGCAAAGTACATAATTTAAGCCCTGATACTGGAAGCTGATCCCACCTGCAGAGCCTCATTAAATTTATTGGGACTTCATGAAGGCACAGGGGGATGTTCACATGAATCTCCCTGTAGAATGAAGGTCTTAAAGTATTTGGGGATACATTTAACCAAAGATGCAGCAAATGCAAGTGTGGGTTGATTAGTTATTTTAAACAACACACAGAAATGTAACACTGGAATTATTTGGAAATAGAAAATGTCTATTAAAGTCATCTTGTCCTTTTCCCTACCAATTGTTCCCTACAATACATTTATTAATATTTTGTCAAGCCTAGCTGTAAATGTACCAAATGATGGGTCTTCCATCACTTCCCCTGGGAAACTCTCCCACACCTAATAGATCTTACTGTCAGGAAGATTTCCTTTTCATATTCAGCCTAAATTTTTCTATTCTTAATTTCATCTCATTACTCTTTGTTAAACCCCCTCGTATTATCTTAAATAATTCACCTCCCTCTGGAGTTTACACCCTTCACATATTTGTAGGCCTTTATTTTGTCCCTCTGCAGTCTTCACTTAGCTAAGCTATCTATGAGAAAAGATTAAAAAAATTAAATATAAATTAGCCCCTCCAGCCAGGAGGAAAAGGACATATTGGAGATGCTAATGCTGGTTAATTAGGACGATCTGTTGGTTTCTAAAGTATGGGAAATGACTGGATAGAGTCCTACGCATTCAGTTAAAAAACAAGGTCCCTTTTCTGTACTATGTAGAGGAGTCAGTGATATTTCTGAAGAAAAACATAGAAATAAAATGCATAGCTCATCCACCCCCTTCCCTCCCATCTACTATGCTCATCCTCTGCATTTTTACTCACTAACCCTATGACACAGAGGCCCCTTGGTGGTTCACTGCTCTGTGCCAGCAAATCTTGCCTGACATACTCACTACACCTAACACATGACTGTCATGATATATACCCAAAAGGTATATAATCTCATGAATGTAATATGTCATTGGAAAACAACCAATTAGTATTCTTCCATGATGTATCTACAGTCAACCCACAAAGGATTACACAGATGTGCTGGAATTATGACTAAAATTGTTTGAACCAGCCATATCAGGAGAGTGAATAAACAGGGTTTTTCCAGACAAAGAAGTGCAGTTCTGCCTGCTTGAACGTGTCTTTCATATAAACTGAATGAGGTGTGGCCAAAGAAAACCATATTTGCATGACAGGCAAACAAGGTCCTCAGACAAGCAAGTGGGGAAAAAGTGATCACTTTGCAATCTCAAAAAGAGAAGAAAACTGCACCCCCAGAAAGCCTTCCTGCTTCTCGAAGCAGGGTCAATGAACTTTGAGAGAGACACTTTTCAATGGTTTGCTAGATTATAAAGAGAGGGGCAGAAAACCTCTAAGTGATCCTTCTCCTGAGGAGACAAGGCAGACCAGAGCCTGGGACTCTGTCGGGATCCTGACTAAGAGTTAGTCAGTCATTGCTGGAAAAGGAAGATTGGGGAGACAACTACCTTGAACAAAGACTATAGCTTGTTAAATTAGCTCTTAGCCATTAGAAAGCACAGTTTTACATTTGTATGTTTGTAATCCTTTCTGTCTTTATCTCTTATACTTTAACTCACACAAACCCTATCTTTTTGATTGAATAAATGTCTTTTACTTTTTATCTAAACCAACCCAGTGCTTTGACTGAATTGAAGTTATTGTTAACACCAGCCAAGATAACAAGCTGTTGTTTCTATCTCTTTAAAGGAGCAGCAAATGTAATAACTTCTGAGTGCTCCAAAAGAAGGTTGGGAAATTCAGGACTAGGGAGGTGCTGTTAGGGTCATTCTCCATACTAATGGTGGAAGCCAGAGTGTGATCTGTATGCTGGTTGTTAGTATCCCAGCTGTGAGTCACAGCAGCACAGCATTTAAGACACCCAGAGTTTCAGGGCAGGCTCTGACACAAACCCTTGCTGGTCTGGGTTGAACCCCAGAATGTCACAAATCAGCAGCCAGAGGTCTTAACTCAGTCACCTACTCTGCAATTTTTTCCTTCTTCCACACCCCATCAAAGTCCTGTATCAAGGATGAGAGGTAGGATGCAGACCAGTAAAGCTACTTTATACAATAGGCTACTCTAAAAAACCCCAGCACATTATAGCCCATCTGTGGATTGCTTGTGAAGTGTAGCTTTCCCCACCAACATGTCTCCACAACGTTGTGTGACAGGCTAAAAAGGTTGTTTAGTCCCCATTCACTGCCTGGCTTCTCTCTTGAGACAATTCTTGCTACCTGTGAGGATAGTTTTTCTAACGTGAATAACTGCCTATGGAGCTGGACTGAGACCACCATCTCCTTTCCCATAGTCTGCTGTACACAGGGCCGGTGCAACCATTTAGGCAGACTAGGCGGTTGCCTAGGGCGCCAAGATTTGGGGGCGCCAAAAAGCGGCACCGCAAAAATTTTTTTAAATGGTTGAGCAGCCGCTTCTGCTGGGACAGAGAGGGAGTCTGAGCTGCCGGCAGCAGCAGCAGCCGGCAGCCCAGGGCCCACCCCCCGGGTCAGGGCGCCGCCGCGGCAGCCGGCAGCCAGCCTATGCAATTTTCTCGGTTGCCGGCGGGGGCGCCGGCGGCCTGGGCAGACGCTGCGCAGCTCTGCTTTGGGCACGTGGCAGGAGCCCTGCGAGGCGGCGCGACACCAGGGCTTCTGGAGGAAAGCAGGGGCTGCCCCTGGCTCAGCTCCACCGTCAGCCCCAGCGAGGGGCAGGAGAAGAAAAGAAGCCTCAGCGGTGGTCTGGTGAGCGGAGGAAGAAAGAGGACCCCGATGCTCATGCGGTTGGCAAGGTAAGCAAGTGCTTCCCCACAGCTTGGCCTCAGGTGCCTGTGCTCCTGCCCCCTTGGTCCTTGGCTGGTCCCTGCTCCTGCTCCCCTTGTGCCTGGATGGCTGGAGAGAACAGCAGCCTGCAGAGCTGAGCTGCCCCAGCTGCCCCAGTGGCACCCCTGCCCCAGCCCTGTACCCCAGCTCCCGCCCTAGTCCCTCTGAGCTGGAAAAACCCTGGCCCCATTCCCCCCACAGCCCTGACCCCCAGCTCCAGAGCCCAGTCCCTCTGAGCTGGAAACCCCTCACCCCATCCCCCCACAGCCCTTTGATCCCACACTCTGAGCCCCAGCCCTGACCCCCCGACAGCCCTGTGACAGATAGTGTCCCTAACACAGTTATTGCTCTTCGCATCCTCTTGACTCTCCCAGGTTTCTGTGGCCAGTGGTGAGCGAAGCTTCTCGAAGCTCAAGTTGATAAAAACATACATGCGAACATCAATGTTGCAACAAAGACTTGTTGGGCTATCTACCTTGTCACTAGAACATGACATTGCTCACAGCATTGACTTGGAGGAACTTGTTTCTAAATTTGCTAAACTTAAAGAGCGGAAACATAAATTCTAAATTATAACATGTTACTCTGTGACCGCGTATTGTGTATAATGTATGTGATTTTGGGGCAGGGGGGGGCGCAAGATGGAAGTTTCGCCTAGGGCGCAAAATATCCTTGCACTGGCCCTGGCTGTACAGGCATCAGAAGGTGGCAAGTCTTGTTTATCACTAGCCTGAGCCAGATTGAACTAATGAGTTAAAGGCAAAATCTTATGCCAGAATCAATCCCCAGAAATGTATTTTACTCCACACAGAGCCATGTCTTAGGCTCCCTACATGCTGCTTCACTCATACTGCATTTTAAACGTGCCTCCTGGAAATGAGAGAAGTGTAGGTAACTGATCAGAGTCTGTGTGCTCCTATTAAAACTTCTAAGGATGATGTTAATATGTCACAGTATTCCCCAAGATGACTCGGGATCCCTGAGCAGTATCTCTATGGGGACAATATCAGCAGGAACTTTAAAAGCCTGGCAAAGTCCTGCAACAGAAAGGACTATAACTCTAGAGGAACAGGTAGGCTTTTTTTTAGAAAGGAATATAGATTTGGTTCTAGTGAACTACCTAACCAAAAAAACCCATCCACCTTTCCATGCACTAATTAGGAGCCAAATGGTCTGCAGAGCCTATTTCTAAGAGCAATCAGCTGGAGTATGGTCAGCTAACTCAGCAACAAAACTAGAATATTATTTTTCTATATTTTTGTTATTTAAACATTCCTTTCTATCAATGAGAATTTGGAGGATGGAGTAGGGAAAACTTCTCTCTTTTATAGAAGCAAAGCATGCTTGTTTTTTCTCTTTATATTCATGTGTTGCATAGCATTGTGGGAACTGGAATGTTATAAAGCCATGTCTCAAAGGCAACTGAAGTCATGTGAAGTAGGTAGTGCTGGGGGAAGGGTTTGTGAACTTGGATTACTGCTTTAAAAATGTGCTGTTTATATCTTCCTCTATTTCTTCTTCATGGAAACGCACTTTAGAAATGTTCTCTTCAGCAGATAGTGTTTTATGCAAAAGCTACCACAATTTTAAAGTAAAATGTTAGTGTTTGTCAAAGGGAATAGAAAGATGGTACTAGGAAGTGAGGGCTTGTATATATGATTTTCTTTGATGGAAAAAGAAATGGTTTGAAACTCATTGCTTTATATATGCCCAAGCAGCTGGAATGATTTGGTATAGGCATTGAAAGAATTTAAATAGAAAAAGGGGAAATGTAGGGTGCAACATATAAACAATAGCTGATAATTGGTTATACTTCAGCAATATCATATTTTTCTCTTCAGAGGACAAAAAGTGTAAAAAAAATTTATAAATTAGTACTCACCAAAATGCTTTTTTTTTGTTGTTTTTAACTTCAAGCTGAAGTCATATTTGAGCCATATAAGCCTGAAAAAAAAATCAGGAATCAGTATGTGCTGTCTTTATTATTATCATATGAAAGAGAAACAGTACACACATCCTCACCCAAATCAAATATCTCCTTAACCCAGTGACTATTTGTTATTTGCATTGTGGTAGCACATAGGAGTCACATTCATTGGCATGTTCTCTATTGTGCCAGGTGCTGCACAAACAGAACAAAAAGATGGTTCCTATCTCCAAGAGTTTACCATCTAAGTTTAAAACGTTGGGATTAAGAAGGAAGTATATGTGCAGTGGAGAGGTGAGGGGCTTTTTAGTGAGCGTGTAGGAGAGTCTTTTAGGATCTCTGTTTTGCTTGGCTGAGCTTACAAAGGCTTTGTACTCAACTCAGCAGAATTTCTGTCTGTAATGCAATAACTTTTAATACTATATCTGATCAATTCCAAAATGTCAGGGAATGTTTTATGTAATAATGGGCAGAACTCTAATGGTTTGAGGGGAAATCAGTAACACTGAAAGGGGAAAAATGGGAGACATGAAGCCTCTCATCTGATTAGCAGAGCCACAGCTTTCAGCAACTCTGCGGTAGACTATATATCAAAAAAGTGGTGGTTGGTGCCCATTAATGTCTTCCAGCACAATAATATCCCATCTCATTCCTGTTTATCCTCCCAAGAGAGTTTAATCCGTTGAAACTGACAATGACTTATCTCACGCACAGAAAGAAGAATGATGGAAGGTGGGAGGAATGAGGGTGTGCACACAGGCCCTGACTCAAGGGAGGAGGGAAATGGGGCACATAGAACCCTGACTGAGTGGGAGATTTGGGGGACTACATATGCTAGCATGGGGAGTGGTGGAGAAGGTTGGTGCATACTGAGTACCTGGCATGGGAGAAATGGGGGCATAGGGAACGCCAATCATGGGAAGGAAAATGGGGGACTCTGGAATGGTAGGAGTGGGAGAAAGGGGTACATACAGAGCCCCAGAAACAGGGGATTCTGGTATGGTGGGAAGAGGGTGCAGACAGAACCCCTATCATGGGGGTGATTATGGGGGACCCTGGAATGTGAGAAGGGGAAGAGGAGGGACACACAATTCCTGGAGTGAGGTTAATCGATGCTGGCATGTGGCAAATGGACGGGTAGGAGGCACAGGGGAGAGCCCTGGCTGTGGGCGGGGAGATGAGGGATACACAGACCCCCAGGCATGAGATAATGGGACAGGGGAGTTTCAGGGAGTCCCTGAAATAGAACAGGAGGAAGAGTGGCACACAGGGAGCTGGGGTGCGGGCAGGGAGATGCAGGGATGCAAGGATTCCCTGATGTTTGTAATGATCTCTGCCTATACAAGCAACAAAGTGTATGACACCGCGCCCCCTCCCTCCCCCAGCCTCGATTAGTTACCCTTCACAGAATCAGTTGTCTGCTTTGGTGACCTAGCTTCTGGCCAAACATTGGCTGGTTGCTGTTATCTCCAGAGTCAGTTAACACACAAGTTTCAGCCAGAGGACATCACTCAGGAGCTATGAAACCCCTCATCTCCAGCACCCCAGGATCAAGTCCCCATTATAGTATCACACAGAGTGTGAAATTTTTGTTTCAAGAGAGGGGAAAAGGGTTAAGAGGCAAATTTTCTGGAAAATGCTAATAACAGAGCCTTAGTTCACGTGTTATGTTTATGGGTCAACTTTGGTGCAAAAAGGGAATTTATATAGCCTGAAAAGTCTATTTTAATCTCTAGGTTTGTTATACGTGCCTCTTTCATCTTTTCATCTTACTGCATTGCAAATGATTCTAGTTCTATTTCTCTGGTGTATTAAACTAGCGCATTGCCAAGTCTCAGCTCTCCATTCAGGTTCTGGCATCAAAGCCTTAGGCCAATTTTATTTCATTTGTATTTGCTGTCAGAGCAATGTCTTTATTCTAAAATGCCCTTCTCATATCACTTCTCAGGTAGCTTGATGGAAGTTGCAAGCAGGAGGAGGAAAAGCCCTTTTTTTCCCCCCCTCCCCACTCATTTGGTACATATTATTGCTTTTATGTTTTTCCCTCTCTGACCATGGAATGCACAATACACTTAGCTAAATGGCATCCTGACCTCATTCAAATGAAGAGTATGTTTTTTTAAAAAAAATCTTTCTAATGCACCTGACTTCATGTAAACCTTTGTAAGGACTTTTTTTATTTTTTGTGTGCGTATTCATGTTATTGCTCTGCTGTACATTTTTAAGAGCATCACTTACTTCAGACTGCTGGTTAACACTTAATGATTCAATTTTAATCAAAATTCTAGCAAAATAAAAAAAGTGAAAATCATTTAGACAGCTGACAAACCTATAGAATTCCATTATATTAAATTAATATCTGTAGCATTAGTACAGTGAAGCTGAGGGTTTTCCTTGTGGTTAGCAAACTCAGATCTATACACCAGAACATTTTTTTAGTGGGTGGGTGGAAAAGAGGTGATATAAGCTTGGTAGCAGGTAGCTCAAAATTTTTTGTTACAGGACAGACTGCAAAGAATCCATCTAAGAATGACAGTGACCATTTCTAATATACAGAATTATAAGGAGTAAGTCCAGAATTAAGCAATTCCCACGGCTAAGGACCAATGCAAACTAGAAGTTTAAGCCTAAGGAGGAGGGGAGCCATGGGAAAAGTTATAGTTTGACATTGTGTGTTAATCAGTAAGTGTGACTGATTATTTTGCTAATACTCTAGTAAAACTTCAAACAGAACCAGCAATGAACATTCAAATGCTGGCATCTCTGTCTGCCAAACAAAAGAATGCAAACAAGGTTTCTGATATATGCATGTATATTTATAAAATATCACACTAACTATATACATGCATAAACATCTGCAGCATCCATACGTCCATGGCACTATGTACAGTGAAATCTCCCTACTGTCAATGGATCAGTTTATTATTGCTAAGAAAATCTTTATTACTAATAATACAGTCTGTGGTTACTTGACACTTCTCCAAATCTACAGCTTTCTCAAAAAAGTAATTTATCCTTTTTCCGCTCTGTAATTTGAGCTGCATACGATATATACCGAAACACACACACACAGACTTCCCTAGAATACAATTTACACATTAATAAAATTCTTACTGTTGGATGGTTTAGTCTGTAGCCATTACACATTTACAGCAGACCAATGGATACCCAAAAACTGGGATGTGCATATTATGGAATCAGATTAGATTTCTGTGCTATGCACTGAATCTTACCGATGGATTAAAATTAAATCAAATATGCAGACATCACTGCTGTTTCTATATCTAGGAACCTATCAAGTTTTATGTCATATTAACAGGACATTTCATAAAGTTACTAAACAACCACATTATAGCAGCACCTAAAACCTTATAACAAGAACTTCCACTGATTATATCAACAACTGAAACCACAGCATGAGTGCTCTTATATAAGAGATTATTCTTATTCTTAGAACTGGTCAGAAAATGGCAACAATCTTTTTGCAAAAATTCTCAAAATCATTGTTCCTTTTCAAAACCTGTGAAATAAAATTTTTGCATGAAAATAGTTATAAAAATTTGTCCTTTGGGTTTTTTTACTTTTTTCAACCTTGTCCTGCTTTCTTCTTCTTTCTGCTTGTTTTCTTTGTTCAATTTTGCTACTAGAAAAAGGTAGAGGGAAAGGAAAAAACAAAACTGTAAGAAAGGAAAGTTTTTTAAGACTTCAGACAAAAATTGAAAACTAGAAAAAAAATAGTGAAATTTTTCATTTTCAAAAAGACCACTTTTCAACAGAAAAAAAGTTTAATATAAATAATACTAAAACATAAATAGTGTCAGTAACAAAAAATTTAGAAGATATAAGCAAAGTTTCCTAGAATCTGAGAAGAGTGAAGAGCAAGAACCTCTGTGAAGTCTACTTGGAGGTTTTCATCCATATATAGTTTTGCTGGTTATTGTTTAGATGGATATTATAGCGAAAGACAGATATTTGCAAAGTAACTTGGTATCTTCTGGTATCCTTGGACAAGCTATGGAAGCGCAAAGAATTTATTTATTTAGATGTATAGAAATACGAAAGAGGCACCTATTCCTGCTATAATTTATTTATTTAGTATATTATAAAAACTGCATTTTGCTTTGCTGAAAACTGTATGAAACTTGCAATAATACAAAAAAAATCCATCCACTCATTTGTTTTCATACGCTGATGTATCAAAAAAACAACCAGACCGTTGTAAATTCTATCTACTAATAAGGAAACAGCCATCACTCACCAGTCTCAAGAATTTTTCCTGTGGCCAGCAGAGAGGTTGCTTCTAGCTCTCACACCCTGCAATGTTGAGAATATGCTTCTGAAGATGCTCCTCCAGCCAGCTCCTCACAAATGTAGCACCTTGGTCACATGAGCTCTGGGCCTGATGGTGAAATTCCTCTGTTCAGTCTCTGGAATTATCACTTTTCACTTGGAGATAGTCTCAGAAGGAAAATTGCATAATTTGAACTGTTTCTGTCCTTAGAGATTATCATAAAAAAATTACCTCATAAATAAAACAATTGAACACAATAGCCATCATTTTATATGGGTATAATTGATATATTTTACTGGTATCATTGCATAAATCAGTGGAAACAATATATAGATAATGCAAACTTTCTGTTGTTATGCTGCCAGTCAAAAACCTCATTATGCATAGGCTCATTTCCATGTCTAGCTAACTTTCCTGTCTCCCTACCATCCTGTTAGACATAAATTTGATGTATGCAGAACTAAGCTTTGATTGAAATCTAAGCTGTTTGGAACTTTTTAAGGGCCATTTTACATAAAATTCATTGCTTCCGGAGCCACGGCTTTCCTAGAAGCCAATTTTTATTCAGTTCCATGTGTGACATTTTTTGATTGTAGGCATCACTGCATGCTTATTTCCTCTCCCTCCATAGACATTTACACGAGGCCAGATCCTGATCAAGCAAAATGCAGAAGAAATCAGCTAATCAATTGCAGGCTCCACTGCTAGCTTGTCATTATCGTGCTCCTGCTCCTAGTGGTGTACATGGGGCCCTGTAACTTGTCTTAGCTCTCCATATGTTTATTAAGTGCTGTGTGGTGGCTATTCAGTGATGCCTTACTGCTGTGCTTTGCAGCCTTCCACCTCCAAAGAAATGTGAGGTACATAACCTTGGGTTCCATAACAGCTACTCCTGGGCCAAGTCTACATCTATTGCATTATCTGCTGTAAACAGAGCAGAGAATTGCTCCCTCAGTGTTCCTCTGAGCCATAGCAGCAGATATTGGGGGGAGAACCTGCTCACCACACAGTTCAGATACATAGAAGGTTTCACAGGAAGCAGAATGTTAAGACCTGTTATAAAGAGCTGCACAAAGAAACCATTCGCGGTGCACAATCAGTCCTACAAAACCCATAAAACCAGTGTGTGTATTTTCTTGAACGCTGCCACCTGGCACATTTTCTATTAAGTATTTACATAAATACAGACACAGAGCATTCTTGCAACAACAGGGAGATCCAGGGCTCTTGTGGAAGGTACTCATGGGCCACTGAGGCGGGAAATTATTGTGGGGAAGGAGTCTGGCAGAGGGATTGCCATGGTGGCAGAGAACCTGGAGCAATAGTGGACCAATGGGAGAGCTTGGCACAAGCTGAGAGAGTGGCTGAGGGTATAGGAAAGAGCTTATGAGAGTTGCTGAAGAGCAGCCTCCTTCCTTCTGCACCACTCACTATTCTGTCTCTCTTCCTGCCCCTTCCCTCTGTCCTCTCAGACTGTTCTCTTCCCAAAGTGCTGAGGCTCCTTTCGGGGAAGCAGAGAGAAAGGAAGAAGGGCTGCACCACAGCAGGCCCCAGCGGCTGAAGGGAGGGAGTGCAGCAGCAAATGTCTGCAGCCCAAGAAAATGTCTGCAGGAGTAACAGCACTGCCAAATGTGTGTCACATGAGTTGCATGATACTTGGCGGGTAGAAGCTGTCTTATCCACACATCTGTCAGTGTGAAAAAAATCTTTCCACATGAGGTTACCATGTGCTGTGGTTACAGAAACCACTGTAATCCTGCCATGGAGAAGAGACTATGTTCCGCTAAGGCTACTTACTCTGGGTCTGACGACACAACTGAAGAAATATTGTGAGAGAGAAGATGAGGTAGGAGCAGAATGTAAGTGGCAAGTCTCAGCCTTCATTCCTTCACTTGCATATCTTTAAGAAGTGTAGTTAGTGCAGTTTATGGGGTCAAAAAAATCTTAATCTGCTGGTGTTCTGCAAATCCTCAAAACACTCAGTATTCACAGCTTTGTTTGTGGCTGCCCCAAGGGTTCACCCAAAATAGCTTGAGTTGGCAGGAGGCAGGAGTTAACAACTTCCATCCCAATTCAAACTTTATGTGTTTTGCTGTCTGAAAATTACAGATTTCGAAGCAATTTATTGACTGTAAATTACTGCTGATCTTTTATTAGAATGTGAGCATCTGAAGATGTTTAAGATGGTCTGATACAAGATATTTTACACGTCTTCTAAAAAATATATATATACACAAATCTAGCATTAGATTTCTTGAGACATCCTGTGAACTTGTTACACTCTGTGGAGTACGATGTGTGTAAACCATTAACAGACTATAATCAGTTATCAGTAAATAATCAGGTCCCTTGATATAAACGGGTGGTGATGATAATTTTCTCCTTAAAGGAGGTGTTGTGAAGATTGAGTAATATTTTAACTGACTATAATTAATTGAAATAATGAGAGGATCTGGTTCTCAGATATAACCTCAAGTGAAGCCATGTCATTTCTTAGGCAAACTACACACACCATATTCATATTTTTTCACCTATAACAGATACAAAAATATAGATTGTTTTATTTAATTTTTTCAGATGTATTTATACTTCTAATGTGCCAGGGTCTCTGTGCATCAAATATACAGATTAATGGTATTACTAAACATAAGGGTTTGGATTCTGAAAAATGTTTAATTTTTAATTCATATGGTTTTGTATCCCTTAAGTTTCACTATTAATTTCATTTTCTAATTAAAAGGAACCAAAAACTCAATGCAAAAATCAGCTAGAACCAACAATATTTGCCTGGTTTGTTGTTGGAATGTTCCAAAAATCACAGTTTCTCATGATTGCTACCCAAAAATCACAAATTAGTGACCAGGTTCACTTAGAACTCAGCCAAGTCCCACCAAAATGGTCATGACTCAGAGAAAATATTTTGGGGAATCTTGCCCCAGTTTGGTTCATAATAAAACCGGAATTTGTTAGCTTTTCTGCTTTGTTGGAAAATTTGCACATTTCTGCTCAAAACAAAAGATGGTCAACAAAGCCTGTTGGTCAACAGTTTCACAGACAGCGACAGGGTTAAATGAATCGGCACAGATACTGGATCTTCATCAACAAGAGATCATCAGCCAGTGAAGTCGCTGTTTTATATTGGAATTGGATAAGGCTCAGAAAAGGGCAACAAAAATGATCAGGAGTATGGAACGGCTGCCATATGATGAGAGATTAATAAGACCTGGACTTTTTAGCTTGGAAAAGAGACAGCTAAGGGGGGATATGATAGAGGTTTATAAAATCATGACTGATGTGGAAAGAGTAAATAAGGAAGTGTTGTTTAGTCCTCTTCATAACAGAAGAACTAGGGGTCACCAAATGAAATTAATAAGCAGCAGATTTAAAACAAACAAAAGGAAGTATTTTTTCACACAATGCACAGTCAACCCGGGGAACTCCTTGCCAGAGGATGTTGTTAAAGCCAAGACTATAACAGGGTTCAAAAAAGAACTAGATACATTCATGGAGGATAGGTCCATCAATGGCTATTAGCCAGGATGGACAGGGATGGGGTTCCTAGCCTCTGTTTGCCAGAAGCTGGGAATGGGCAACAAGGAATGGATCATTTGATGATTACCTGTTCTGTTCCTTCCCTCTGAGGCACCTGGCATTGGCCACTGTCGGAAGACAGGATACTGGGCTAGATGGATCTTTGGTCTGACCCATTATGGCCATTCTTATGTACTATTCCTGGACCAAACAACAAACTGACTGGATTTGTGGGGGACCGGAGGACTCCAGATATGATGGTGTTGCCTGCCCACAATAGGAAGATTAGGGACACAGTGATAATTGGTGAGTTTGTCAGCAGCAAGAGATGATTTATTGAGAAAGGGTCTAACAATTGCTGCTTTCAAAAAACTGGCATCTTGCCCTCCCTAACAGTGAGGCTTACAATCAGCTCCCAAAATAGACCAAGCACAGCCCTCCTGGCCTTCACCAGCCAGAAAGAGCACAGATCTAACACATACATGCACCCTGAACACATGCTTGATATAAAGTGACAATTGATAACCAATAGTATTGACAGGCCTCTTGTTGACAATAATTACTTTACAAGAAACTTCCTGTATCAGTGAATCATTGCATAACTTTGATTTTATATCAAGTATCAGAGGGGAAGCCGTGTTAGTCTGGATCTGTAAAAGCAGCAGAGAATCCTGTGGCACCTTATAGACTAACAGAAGTTTTGGAGCATGAGCTTTCGTGGGTGAATACCCACTTGATTTTATGCTACATCAAGGCTCAGATAAATAACTCATCTGTGGGTTTTTTCAATGAATTAATCTGACCAACTTCTGTCAACAATTCTGACTATTTTAGTCAAAACGAACAACCTGAAAATTCAAAACTATATTTGTTCTGCTACCTTGGCACATTACTATGATTCAAATAAATAACAAACAAACAACTAGGCTTTTTTCTATCCAGGATACTCTGTGGACATACTTTGTACCTTTCAAACTTTGTTCTCATGGTTGGTATCTCCAAAACCCCTTGATGAAATCTACATTTTTTCTTAAAATTCATGATTTGCCTAACATTTGATGTACTTTTCCCCCATGTGAAAAAGCATTGTTTCCTGTATATCAGATGTATTTATCACTATAACAATTTACATATACTTCAAGTTAACTTACCTTATAGTTACTCTAGTTACCACAGAGAAAGCACAATTCCTACCTATCTGGCAAATGAACTGAACAGTTCAGTACACTGCTAGCCCTTCTCCTATCTAATCATCCAGAAAATGTGTGACCTCATGCAGGTGAGTCATTGCATTGTAGCTTCTTTGCTGGACAATGGTTGTTGATGAGTTGAGTGACATCCCAGCCGTGTGTTGGCTACTTTCCTTGCTCTTGCCTCTGGGGAGCTAATATCTGACTGATTCCTCAATTTACAGCATGCTTTAGTGACCACCATACAACACAATTCTCATAACTTCATATGCATTAATGATACACATATACTGATAGAGAACTGACTTTCAGTAGATCATAACCTTTCCCCTGATACCTTACAAGGCATGCTTTATATGTGAGATTATGATTATGTGAAAATGAAGAATATGGGGATTACAATACACTCCCCCAGGTATAGAACAGGGGTAGGCAACCTATGGCACGCATGCCCAAGGTGGCACTCAAGCTGATTTTCAGTGGCGCACACGCTGCCCGGGTCCTGGCCACCATTCCGAGGGGGCTCTGCATTTTAATTTAATTTTAAATGAAGCTTCTTAAACATTTTAAAAAACTTATTTACTTTACATATAACAATAGTTTAGTTATGTATTATAGACTTATAGAAAGAGACCTTCTAAAAACATTAAAATGTATGACTGGCACGCAACACCTTAAATTAGAGTGAATAAATGAAAACTCAGCACAGCACTTCTGAAAGGTTGCCGACTCCTTGTATAGAATGTCACACAGCCCAGTACACTGCTAGCCCTTCTCCTATCTAATCATCCATAAAATGTGGCCAGGCAATCCATTCCCAGTCTTGTAAAATTTTAATCTGAGGTTAAAGCACCATATGACTCATTGCGTGCATAAATACCAAAAATGCCTGAGAGTGTATAGAAGGTCAACGTAATTGTTGTGGTGAGACTCAGAAAAGAGGTCACTAGATCCCATGTCCACCCTGCTGCCACCAGAAGATGGAGGTGAACCCAAATAATTCAGATGATGGAACTCTGACTCTCTCTTCTGTGCCAGCACAGTTTAGAACATCTTTGAACTGGAGGAGTTTGGCTGATGGAGTTTACATTTTCCACCACTACAGCTGTATACCAGCTCACCTTCTAAACTCTGCCAGACATGTGGCCAAATTTATAGATTCAGCTGGGACCTGACTGAGTATTTTTAACATCAGATGTCAATAAGATAGAAGCCCTAAAATCTCCACCGTACCCTAGTTTCTGAAGTCCTTTGTATCAGATTTCATCTTATATTCAAGAACAATATCATTTTAAGGTTTCTAGAACAAGCCATTTTTGAGAAATGGATTAAAAATGCAGGATACATTTTCAAATATGCATTGCACTTAATTTTACAAAGTCCAGTCCTATGAAATACTTTATCTAATCAAACTCAACCTTTCCAAAACAATTCTACCATTGTTAGCTAGCAACCATACTGTAAATTTTCAGGTAAAAAGGAGTTTTTTTCCAGGAAGTTGGACATAAGCAATATCAAAAACAGGCTTAGAATAGATGCATCCAACGAAGTGAGTATTCACCCACGAAAGCTCATGCTCCAAAACTTCTGTTAGTCTATAAGGTGCCACAGGACTCTTTGCTGCTTTTACAGATACAGCCTAACACGGCTACCGCTCTGATACTTAGAATAGATTGTGACTTATAACCTCAGCTGTGGAATTACTGCCATGACTCCATTATACACAATATAAATACTCTCTTAAACATTCATTTTGCGAAGAGCTGACACTATAAATGTTAAGACAAACTTAAATTCAGAGATGGAGGACCTTGTTAGATTTGGATGGGACCTGATCTATAAAGGTTAGCCTCCACTTTGCCAGCCTGTTCAAAATAGATAAGAATAGTGAAACGTGATGGAACTTGTTTCCTGCTTTCAGAATTCTAGCAGCGGAACTCTGCATTAGGGTTCAGACTTCCCCTGACTGACTTACAATTGTCATGACAGTTGTCCAACCAAGCTGTTCTTCCAAAACCACAAATTAAAGTTTTTATGCTGTGTATTCAAAAGGAAGGGAGGGGTATAACAGAATAATAATCCTAGTATGTTTTATTAAGGAGAATGATGCCAAGACAATGTTTTTCAGGAAATGCCACCAAAACAGGAGACACACACAGACTTCTTGTTACAGCAGTAGGGATCTTTGATCAAAAGACTTTTTAAAAGATTTATTGGATCTTGATTTAGCTTCCTTAAGAACCACACTAAACAAAGTTCAGTCACATTCCCTACCTCCCCTCCATTTTCTTTTGCATGGTCCAGCATCAGCAACTAACAGAACAGATGAACTGGAGAGCAATATGTATTGTAGAGAATTGCTGCTTTAGTAACAATATAGTTTTCCTTAAAATACACTAGTTCAGTAATAGTGATGAAGCCATGGTACTTTATCATAATTCCATCTTGAAAGACAAAGGAGATATTTTCCAATACCCTTCACTTCCAGAAAGTGTATTGCTCAATATTTTGATATTGCACTTGTGTTGTACTTACTTTATAGAGGAACATTCTTCAGGTACTTTAAAGTGGTCCCAAAAAGTACAAATTAAATACAGAATAATGTCCTTCCACTGATTTTTATGCAGAGTTCTCTATTAATTTTAATGGAGAGTGCCACATGCAGATCAGTGGCAAAATAGGGCTCTACCAAGTAAAGTGCACTGTAAGTGAATTTCAAGAACATAAGGCTGACACACTGATATACTTTTCACATATATTTACAGAACAGAGCACCATGTACCTTTTAATAAGGGTTTGTTTACTGAGAGCCCACTGAGGTTGAAGAACACAGAAACATAGGAACTGCCATGATGGATCATACTAGTGGTCCATCTTCAGAGGCAGGTGCAAGGAAAATGGTAGTGAACAGTTATGAAATGACAAATTTCATCCTAACCCAGGCAGGGGTGATTGGGTTATGCCTTGAAGGATAAGTGTTTGTATCCCTTATATATATTTATCCTATCAAATGTAATGGCGAATGTTGTTAGCCATATAAATGTCTAATCCCTTTCTGAAACCTACTGAGTTTTTGACTTAAATGATACTTGTGGAAATTAGCTCCATACATTAATTATGTGCTGGGTAAAAAGTATTCCTTTTGTCAGTTTTCAATTGGTTGCTTTTCAGTTTCATTCAATATCCTCTTGTGCTTGGATTATGAGAAAAAGTAGACAGGAGCCCCCTATCTACCTTTTCTAAACTATGCATTGTATTTTATACTACTGATGTTCCTGTTATTCATCTCCCCTCTAAACTAGAGGGCCTTGTCTTTTCACTCTCTCTTCATATGGAAGTCTTTTCTATGCCTCTAATAATTTTCATCACCCATCTCCGGACCTCTTCATATTCTGATCTTTTTTTGAGATGTGGTGAACTGAACACAGTACTCCAGCTGAGGACACACCAGAGATTTGCATGACTATTGTAATATTTTCAGTACTATTTTCTATCTATCCTAACATTGTTTGCCTTTTTTTTTTCTACACAGAGTGAGCAGAGGTTTTCATTGAACTGTCGATAATGTCTTTTTCCTGATGGTTAAAAACCAGTAGTGTATATGAGTAAGTCAAATTATTCCCTGAATTTCATCTGTTCTTGTGTAGCCTATTCACTTAGTTTTGTTGGGTCCCTCTGGAGTTCCACACAGTCTTCACTATCCCTGAATAACCAAATAATGTGAGTTTGTCAACAGCAGAGAGTCTTTTCATTTCCCAGCACAAGAGGGCCTCTAAGGCACGGGAGTCTAACAAGAAGATTCCACTAGGTTAAATGAAACAAACAGACAATCTCAGGCCAAGCTTACCAGTGGCATAAACAGGCAAAACTCAAGGGAAGTCACTTGTTGATGTTAAGCCCTGCAAAGAGATTCAGTAGGTTGGTTTTATGCTGACAGATCCAATTATTATACCAGGGATATCTTGTTGTGTGAATTGCTATGGTACTTATCTGGAGAATCCACTTAATCCAACAGCTTGTAAAGTTCCTCCCCTTTCAAATTGTTCAAATCTACATAAGGGCTTGACTGACTTACTGCTAAGCACAGAGGAATGGGGGTGACATGGACTGCTGAGCCACCTCAAATGGTACCACATAAAATGCAAGGGTGCAGGCTTATCTTCAAGGGCATGGCATACCGCAAAGAATATCTATGGCTCCAGGACAAGGACCACAGTTAGCAGCTCTGCTCCTCAGGCACAATGGAACTGTCCAGCACAAGGGTAAAGCTCATTTGTGCGAGCAACAGAGCTTTCTCAGCACCAGTCTGAGACTGTGGAATGAACACGTTCAGGAACCACAAATCTCACCACTTCTTCGGCCTTGCTTTTGCTGATATAAACATAATGTAAACAGTGTGCATATCACATATTATATTTAAAATCAGTTTCTCTCTGGGGACAGGAAGAGAGTGAGAACTAATCGCTTTACTCCAGGCACTTCTGAAAGGTGCTCAGATACTACAGTGAAGAGGATGATACAGGAAGCAGAATAGAATAGAATAAAAGAGTAGAGCTACTGCTCCTTCTGCCTTCCTGCTACACAATTGCTAGGCATGGATAAGAGCATGCCAGACAAACAGTTATACTGGACAGACACAGCCTTTAAAATCATGTAGGAAAGAGTGGAAAGGAAGTAGTGAAAATTGTCCCATCTGGACAACAAAACCAAAAAGTACTAACAGAAGCACCATATCCCTTCTTCTGTCTTTCACCTCACCCCTTCCAGAAAAATAATTCTATCCTCATTGATACCCAGGCAGACACAAAGGGTTCAGAGTGAGTTGCCTGGATATAAATGAGAGCAGAACTTCACCCACGGTATTTATAAGATCTACTGCATTGCAGGTTATTGCCTTGATTTATTATAGCCCATTACAGGTTTTAGCTTCATCCTCTAGACGTTCAAATGGTTTCATTGTCATTAATCAAAAATGATCACTAGTTGCACAAGTTCTGAGGAAAGTGGGCAGAGGAAGCTCAGCAAAGGGTTTATTTTCTTCCGCCCACCTATCTGTCTCAAATAGGAAAGTAGCAAAGTGAAAGCAAAGAAGATAACCCAAAAATTGGGGCTGGAAGTTCCTTTTGAATTACAGTGTTCATAGGGATGCAAGTTAAAGCAAAATCAAAAAAATACTTCCAAGCCTTTTTCATGAAATGTTCCTGAGCCCTGGCCACAATGGGACTGCAACAGAAAGATGACAGTGTAAGAGGCCACATTCGGAGTGATAGCATGAGATTATGAAATCGAAATAGGCAGTAATAAAAGCGAGCAACACAAAGCCTCTCTTAGAAAAGCAGTCAAAAAAAGCCTCTCTTTCACTCTGCATCAGTAGCCGCACAATTCGATGCTGATGTTCTTTTTTTTGTCTGGGTGCGTACGTATCCTGATTCCACACACCCCCCCCCCCACGCCGTTTCCTCCTGATAAAAGAATGGATTCAGCAGCAGTGTCGGCACCAGCAGCCCGAGGGGCGGAATGATGAATACAGAAATGCAGTATCAGCAGCAAGATTAGGCTGTCAGCCTCCAGAGCACTTCCCTGCAAGAGAGCAGATAAGAGGGAAAAGGTGAATGAGAACACTTGTCACAGCAGATAGTGGCTTCGATTTGAAGAAGAAAGAGGAACAAATAGGAAAAGGGAGGTGGTGGTGGAGGAGGGGGAGGATACTGCTTTAGACCTGATCTTTGCTGCACCACTGAGTGGTTGAGTCCTTGTCCTTGACCACTTGCATGTTACCTAGTAAAATGGCTCCTGACATGAAGTGTGCATGTATATTCTGTACAGGACAGGTCCTTGGAAAACAGCAGGAGCTTGGAAGTGGGTGTGTTTTGTTGACTACTGTTTAACACAGAAGCTGGCTGCAGGACCAGTAGCAGCACTGAAGTCAGCTGCTCTTTTAAACCAATGGTAAACCTGCATCTGACCTCTCACCACTCTGCTGGTGCTTCAGAAATATTTATTGACCTTTTCTGTTCACTTAATAAGACAAAATGTAGGGGTTTGCTAATCCTGTCGACGTAATACATTTTATTAACATTATGCTAATTAACTGAAAAGCCACCCATTGATTTTCTTGAAAGGATCAAATATCCATGAACAGAGCTAACAAAATCTAATCTACTAATGGATTTAAGAGAAATAAAAAGAGAAATATGATTGCTTGGGGTCTACTTAACTAGCACTTATTTTTAAAACACTTCTATAGAGTTTCCATATTCTGCTAATGCAAACGGAAGTGAGACTGTATTGTAAAATACACATTTGGTTAATAGCTCCGAACGTGTTTTCTGTTATTTTTGTAAGCAGTTGATAGAGCATTTGAGCTACATAGTCTCCATCACATGTGAGTATTAGATCCCAAGCAGGGCCATCTTATGGTAGTTAGCACTAGCTACAGGGCATTCCTGTCACAAGTTAGGGATCAAATTTTCTGTGTTTCCAGTATTTTAATGGTGTTTTGTTTACAGCAGCAGAGGATTTGGCCCTTAGTCTTTTCATGCTCAAGGGCAGCATTCAGTTTCAAACTTATCAATTCTATATCACATCTTTTTTCTTTTTATTTATTTGTATTATTGTGGTGACTAGAAAGGAGCTGCGGTCATGGACCAGAACTCCATTGTGCTAGGTGCTGTACAAACACAGAATAAAAAGACAGTCCCTGCCTCACATTGCTTACCATTTAAGTATAAGACAAGACAGAGCAAGTGGATTCAGACAGATGAGGTAGCACAAGAACATAATCAGACAATACTGGTCAGCATGATAGGCAATGGTCTTAGCACACCAGCTGCCTAGACAATGCCAAACTTTTGTAGATATCACAGCAAAAGAGTTTTAATGAGGGATCTGAAGGAGGATAAGGCAGTTTTGCAGATATTTATGTGGAGCTCCTCACAAGCATGAGGAGCAGTATAAGAGAACACATAAGGCACTTGTTTGAAAATTTAATGAGTGGGTGATGGAGTCTGATATTACCGGCCAATTGGAATATGGAGCTAACATTTTGAGAGCATACAAATGATGATAGGTAGGCTGGCAATAGGCTATTAAAGTTAAAAGTAGTTTACATTTGATGCAATGGAAAAAAGAGACCCCACTGAGGAGACGGGAAGAGAATGCTGACATGGTCAAAGCAATGAAAAACTGAAATTCTAATGATTCTCAATTCTGGGGGATCCATGCTGAAAAACTGATGGGTAATGGAGGGTCCCTCTCTGAAATTCCATGAGGCTGCAGAGGCCCCACGTTATCAGAATTCTGGGACAAAGAGTGCCAAATTTATTTTGGGAGTAACTCCATTGAAATTATTTCAGTGCAGTTACACTGGAAACTGATTTGGCCTACCAAGGTACAAGGCCATGTGAGGTGTGTGTCAAGGGCACTAAATTAAAGTGAAGAGATGCTTCAAGTACAGTTCTACCATAAAAAGTGACTGTAAGCATGGCCTTGTGGAGTTCTCTCCATGTCACTTTCTCTCATTAACTCCAAATAGAATGTGCCTAGTTTACCAGTAAAATGATAATTCTTCTAACTGCCAGTCCTGTGAACTTGGCCTGGGATCAGAAAGTCACACTGAGTTCTTTCTGGTTCATGCATCATCAGCAATTAAAGTTCTGCAATTTGAAATCAAGTGACGGTCCTGGGGATTGTGCCTGCTCCAGAACAGAATCAGTCTCCCAGGGTGTAGACTAAATATGAAATTAAAGAATTAGTTATCTTAAATTTGGTTAAGGAAATATAGGTGATGTAAAGACTAGCAAGTGAAAGGAAGGCCTTGCAAGTAATAAGTTATAAGGCCAAAGGAATGAAGTAGGGAGGATGTCTGATTCAAAAAATAACTAATGAGATAAGGGGAAGTTTCTAAAAAGAAGTCCTCTGTCCAACTAGGGTGACTGCAGATGGTTTGAAATAAAAGAAAGAGAATCTATCGTAGAAGGAGTCAGCATGTACCTTCCCACTCCACATACTGGTATTATTTTTAAAAGTAAGGCCTATGTGAGCCTAAGTGCAATGAAAAAGCTATTGGTCAGCAGTAAGAAGATGACTTGGGGATAAATGTGGTTATAAACCATATCTGAATTAAGACGGGACATAAGGGTGAACTGTCTCACGTTGGTTGTTGGATACAGTCGAAATTGGCTATGAGATCATTTGTTTCTTGAAGGGTATAAAAATAAACATGAATTTGAGAGTTTTGTCAGACCCTACCTGATCATGATGGAGAATGCCAGGATGAGACAGTTTCCCCTAGGTTTGGCCTATTTATGAGAACACTGATCATGTGTTTATGAATACTTTGAAAGTGTATTAGGTGTAGTGACTGCTTATTCTTTAGCCTGTTACGCAAGATTAGAGCAATTGTATAAAATACCATTTGGATTTTGGACTTAATAAAGGAATTTATGGTTAAATCACTATTGTTGTAACAACTCAGTATTATTATTAATAATAATTCCAACACAGGGCTGTGTTGGTTTTAGGTGTGCACAGGAGTAAGAGGAGTAGACATTGAATTTTAGTCAGCACAGTAAGCCAATATGACTGTGAATACTCAGCAGGAAACAGAGCAGTTGGGTAAGTGTAAGAAGGTACTACTTTTTACATTATAGCTTTTCTACATACAGCGCCCCCCCTTGAATACTGAAATCAAATTGAATTTGCCTCTCCATTTCTGCAGCTTGTTATTTTGTTGCTGAAAAAGGCTTTGTCTGAGAACATGGTTGCCAGTTGTTTCCATTCTGGTTTACATGGTCACGTTTAGTGACATCACAACCACATTCCTGCCACTGTTGATGCCTCCTACTTCTTCAAGAAACATGGCCTGATTCATCACTACATTACTCTAGTAGTATGCGCTACATCAGTGTGACACTGTTGAAATCAGTGCTTTCAATGTCATTATACCACAGACCTTTGTGATAGCTAATTTGCTTAAATGTCTCTTAGGTATTTATAAACTGTTAATAAATTTCTGATTAAACCAATCTGTATGACTCCTCTTCCTTGCATTAGTCTTTGATTTCACTCACTTCATATATATTGGGTCTCCTACCTCTGCAACTCTTGCCCATCTCAGAACCTCAGTCCTGAACTTCCAATACTCAAGCTACAGCTTTCCTCTCAGATCCAAAAATGCCTTGGCTTTACCCTAATTCCTCTACCCATTTCCCTCCTGGCTTCTGAAACTGTATTGGGTCAGTTCATCCCTTTCCTGTATCCTGGTTGCAATTACCATAACAGGCTTCAAAAGTGCTGGCTGACAGTCTCCCTGTTGCAAAGGACAAGGGACAGACTTCCAAAGCTAAACAGATGCACTTGAGGGTATAAAACTGCACACAGTTTATGCATACAAAAATCCAGGGTACCCATGCAAATTGGCACACACACACATGGACTACTAAGAGTTATTTCATCACTCTTTCTGTCTGGAGTGCACATGATGCTAATGAGGGAGATAGTATGACTGTTTGGGGTACATTGCCATCAAAATGATGAAATACTCAACTCTACAATTCCTGTTTCATTGGACCAAACTTGAGAGTTATTTCGCTTTCCTAGTAGCTACCTGAAGTCATGGCTTGGAACACAAGTAGCTGATTGAGGCAACCCAGGTTACATAGAGAGGATGGTAGGACAGGAAAAACTACCAGCTGAGATGGCAAATGTGATGTTGACACCCTTGTAGTTGAAGATATACCCCTGCCCTTTGTTGCCAAGATACACAGTCCAAAGTTCCTGTTGGATTTCCACTGCTTTTTGGTGTTCAGGTAGCAAAAATGGCTAAGGGTGCTTTTTTCATCTCATCTGTCTTTGGTGAAGACATCACAGCCTGTCTTCTTGGACTAAATCAACAATGTCTATGCTTTTATCAGCTCCAGATTGAATATTGTCATATGGTCTGCTTAGCACTGTATCTGAGGACCACTCTGAAACTTCAGCTAATTGCAGAATGCAGCCGTCTGCTTTCTTAGCAGTATATCATGCATAGATCATATAGTAAACAGATGGCCCATAGACTGAATGAGTTTGCCACTGATTTCCAGGTGCAGGTTCAGTCTTGGGTTGGATTTCTAACTCTTCTTATGATGTGAGTCCTCTGTACCTTAGAGATTGCCTCTCTCTGCATACTTTTTGTAAGGAATTAGGCAATATTTCCTGATGGTCAGGCCTAGTGATCAGGGCAGTGGCAGTCAGAGGCCAGCAATAGCACTGATGCAAAAAGCCTGGAACCAGGCATCCAAACCAGAGTCAGGAGTAGAGCTAAGAGTCAGATCCAGAGTTAGGAATCAAGCCAAGGTCAGATGTCAGGAGTAAGACTTAGGGCAGGAGTCGAACCAAGGGTCAAGAATGAGGCACAGGGTAGGAACCAGAATTGAGGCAAGGATTAGGCCTGGAGTGGGATTAGAACAGGAATTGGGAATGAGGGCAGGTGTGAGACATGAACCAGGACTGGATGCGATCATAGGAGACAGGCAAAGAGCTGGGTCTACCACAGCAGCAACAGGAAGTCTGCGTGGTTGCTCAGACAGCCCATCCAGCTCACTTCCTGGCTTAAGTAATGGGTGCGAGCCAATCAGTGACCCCAAGATGACAGGACTTCCTGTAGGGCCTGACTTTCCAGGATTAGTGAGATGCTTTGTCATCTGTCTCCCTTGGTGGTGACAAAGGAGGGTCAGAGACCCAGGGTTCCTGCAGCCTTGGATTCTAGATCCACTCTGTTGGATTTTTACCCCCTTGGTCAACAGTTAATATCAGCTGAGGCATAGTCCCTTGAGTTGCATAGCTGGGAATGTGAAGCAGCTTTTTCACAGTGGAAGGCCCTCAGCACTTGCAATATTTCTGCTCTGGTCAACCTCCAGAGCATTTTCAAAGCTCGTCTCTTTCATCAAATGTTAGTGTATGATACTATGATAGTCTAAGTGGGGATCTTTTGAGGGGGATTCTTTTAGTTTTGTTGTCCTTGTGTGGCAATGTAATTTGATGGGCAATATGGGACTTTAGCACTGTAGTTAGTTCAATCAGAGATTCTACATAGTGCATAGTATAAATTAAATCAAATCAATAAATAAAATAACTGACAGACACTCTTGGATACTTGAGCACAAGATATAAAAAGAAAATGGTATTGCTACATTTGAGAGAACTGCTGGTGTAGAGCAGAGCTAGCAGGAGTGAGTTGGGGTAACCTGCAGCGTTTCTCCTGTCTGTGTGCTTGCTAGTGAATGTGACAGTCTCAGATTTGTTTCCATGAGAGGGAATCCTTGTGCTCTGACATGCCTTTCAAGTCTATATTGACAATGCACTGCAGGATGTGACAGCCGCTAGTCTAGAGAGGAAGGAACAGAGATACTGACCAAGACACATGTCAAGAGGGGAAAAAAATGGGAACACAATGCAAACCACAACAGCATTAGATCCAAAAGACCATATTGTCACTGAATTATCTTGCCTTTCTTTTTTCTTCTCATCTTGGTTTTCCCCCTCCCTTTGTGTGGCTGTCTCAGCTCATTTTCTCAGATTCTTTTCAACTAGGTTAGTACATTGCAGATTTGAATTCAGCAGTCAAACTGAATAATGCTTGAGGAGGAGAAGAAATGAAAACACCTAGAGAGAAGAGAGACAGATTGCTGGGGAAAAAATCAAGAATCTCAGATGATAAGGAATAAGCTGAATTCTCTTTAAAAGCTTAATATATATATTAAATGGATACTAAACAAAAAAAAACACATTCTGCCTAGGCTAGTTGGTTAAAAATAACCCACTCCTTTTGTGCGCAGTTACATCTTCTGAGCTAGAGATGTGCGTATAGTCACTTCTCCTGTCTACCCATGGGTATTTAATGCAGGATTTAAGTGTCCAGTTTAGACACCCATATGTGAACGGTTATAGAGCTGACTCTCAGCTTTGAGCTCACACAGGTGTATATGAATGAACAACGAGGCAGGCCTATCGATGAAACAGTGGTGAAAGCAGTATTATCCTCCCTCTGTGAGTATCGCACTTGAGATGCTAGGGGGTCAGTTGCAGGGAGATCTACACTTGGGTGAATTTGGCTCAGATAGTGATATGGAGAGGGATTGCATTTTAGAAGTTTCCTAAGCCACTGAGGGGCTTTGCAAATATTTCATGTTTATTTTCCATGTGATCTGGAATTTCTTTGAGATTGTTTCCACTTCTCTCTGTTCATATCTGGAAGTGGAGCCAATTCAAGCTTTCCCAAGTTCCATGAGGGGTTTTTTGGATCTCTTATATTTTGGGCATTTTTCTTGTAATTAATATGTTGCGTTTATACAACATTGTTCACCCCCAAAGGCTCTCAAAGTGATTAACAAACATACTGCATACAGGGATATGTACGTTATCACATGCCCATTTCCCTGGAATCCACTCTAATATTCCAAATCACTCAGCATCCTCAAACAATCACTAATTTTTTATAAAAAAGATCTATCCATCAAATACGTGTTTTCCCTTCTATCCCCATAGACTTCTCCCCCGGGCAAAATTCAGTCTTTGGACCAGTAACAGCTTTTCTAGTCGTAAAAAATGTCACAGCATTAAATTCCATTGTCTCCGCCGTGCAGGGCTCTAAATGGGACTTTATATTACTGGGAAGGAGAGATTTCCAGTTTCTCAAAGGGATCTAGCACTTCCATTTAGCCCAGAAATGGCCTGAGATATCAGACTTTAAAGCTGTGACATTTTTATGTTTGGAAAGTGTTCTGGGTCCTTGTGCTCAAGTGGCACAATGGGGACTTAAAGCTGGCTTCATGGGCAGTGTGTGAACTGCCCACTGGGGGAGGCTAGCCCTTGGCCCTGCCCCTTCTGCCCGAGGCCCCGCCCCACACCAGAGCCCAGAGCACTACCACCACCACCATGGCCACTTCCCACACCCTCCATGGGCCATCCAAGTGCCCCCACCCCCGGAGCAGCGGTGGCCAGCACGGCCCCAGCACACCCCAGCCCCAGAGCACCAGGCAGGCAGCACAGCACTGGCTCCGGCTGCCCCAAGTTCCAGCTACAGGCAGCCCTAGCCCCAGGCAGGGGGGAGAGCAGGAAGCCGGAAGGGGTCTGGGGGTGAATCATGGGTGGGGCCACATTGGGCTGTTTAGGAAGGCTTAGACTCTCCCAGCCTGTGATATCCGCACCCATGGCTGCCTTAAACAGGAAGCAAGGGTTTCCTCTAGCGTGGAGACCAGGGTAGAGCTGGCAGAACGGGCTTTACACCACCCAGTTCCCACTTTGGATGAAAAGGGTGGGGAAGGAGCATAGCTGGGGCAGAGCAGGCCCAGAGCACCAGCCCATAATGTAGTCCCGATGAGAACGCTCCAGCCATCATTATTTAGAACAACCTTAGGTTCTCTAAACAATGTAAGGACTGGTTTGGCCCCTAGCATTCCTAGGATTGGGGGAATAGAAAATATATTCGAGCCAATGTTCCATTCCTTCCTCAGCTGTGCCAGGCATAAGCTTGGTGCAACTGAGGATCGAGCACATTGGTTTTAGTTTTTCTCACTTTCTGATCCCCACACAGTTAGAATCAGATGGTACCTAAGACACCTGGATTTACAAGCAAAGAAATTTACAATACAGCCAAAATATAATTTTTAAAAGATCCTATAAACAGTTTCTCTGTAACATATTGTGATATATACAGAATACCTAACAGTGTGAAGGTTTTACTGGCATACATTTGAGATGGCCTCACCACTCGTGAGTAATGTAACCATCTCAAACTCATGCCAATAATCCTTTGTACCACATCATCAGGCATTCTCACTAGAACTAAAGTATAATCTCTGTGTAGATATATCCATGTGTGTGGAAATGCATGTATGTATATGTATCAATATATTTGCGTTCACAGGGTTTCTAACATTCCTGAGTTTTGAGTAAAACCACAATATTTATTTGAAGAGATTAACTGAGCAACTGCTCAGTCCTTTCAGCTTTATTTCTAGGTTAACATTTTTTTTGCCTGAGAATTTCCTTAGGTTTTTAAGTATTCAAAAATTTCTCAGATTTCAGAGTAGTAGTCATGTTAGTCTGTATCGACAAAAAGAATGAGCAGTACTTGTGGCACCTTAGAGACAAAAGCTTATGCTCAAATAAATTTGTTAGTCTCTTAGGTGCCAAAAATTTCTCTGTGACAGTAATCTGTGTAGTTCTTGCATGGTGTGTGTGGACTGTGCTGGGCTGTTAAGCTATGCAGAGACTCTACCAGACCTTGCAATCCACTAGATATGAATCTCACTTTTTTTCAGAAAGTCTCCCATGTTCCTGTCTGGTTCTTCATTTCCCATACCTGACAGCTTCTCCCCTACATGGCATTCCCTCTGCTTCTCCTGCCAGGCCAGATCTACATGTTCCTACCTGTGTGACATGTCCTTTACCATGGCCACCTGCATCTGGGTTATGCATACTTTGCAAAGTTCCCACCAGCTCAGGCACACATTGTAAACTGTGCATCAGACTGGTGAATGTATATAATGCACACATCAAGATGATGTGTGAATAGAATACATATATTTGCTAAGTACACAGTCAGGTTGCACTTTTGTATGTTCATGAAAAGTATTTCCACTGGTAACCCCTTAAAAAAAACACTCAAAGGCACGTCTGTTTATTAAGCCCAGTGAGAGAAGTGCACGTTTTTTATTTTATGGCAAAGATCTTTTGGAGACATAGAGACAAATCAACATTAGAAAAATCACTCAAATGAACTCAAGATAAATATTTAAGCTTCTATATCTCCAAAAAACTGTCTCTAGTTTATTCAAAACTTTGTAGATGAATTCTGCCCTGGAGTAGGTCCTGATTTTATAGGGACAGTTCCAATATTCATGGCTTTGTCTTATATAGGTGCCTATTACACCCCTTCCCCCCCTCCACACACACACCCTGTCCCAATTTTTCACATTTGATATCTGGTCACCCTGCCCTGGAGTGAGATGTGATTTGTGACATTTTAGGGTGATTGGTTTGAAACTGGGGTGATGGTGTTGTAAATCAGGCATGTTATGGCAAGAGTGGTGCAAACACTTATATAATACCAGTATTTTGTAAGCAGAAATCATATGACCTCTGCAATTCTGTGACCATGCCAGTGCAAAGCCAACAACCAGGGCAAGTGCAGGAAGCATTTCCTGCATGGAGAGAAAATCATAGCCTGCATAACACTGACTACTGCTGCTGGGTGGTGCTCTGTGTTCATACCTGACCGTGCTGCTGTGGCTGCTAGTCTAATCAATCTAATTAGCAAAGCTAAGTCAAAGTGGCACATGCCCAACCTAATCAGAAGTGCATGGCTGTCTCAAAATCATTTCGTCATATACATCAAAGATAACAAAGAGCAAGTAAGGAAGCATAGCACATAATGGAGGTCTTCCTTGATGGCAAAGCAAACTGTTTCCAGCTTATATATACACTTGTGTCATCAAACTTGTCAAAGGTGTATTCTTTTGTGTTGGATCCTTACTGCCTAAATGGAGGGAGAATAAAACAATTCCCCAAGAAACAAGTGAAAATATTGCAGCTTTGGCAGCCAAGGACCTTGTCTGGAATTGATATGCATCAATCAGAGTTTGGGGGTTTGTTTTGTTTCGTGTGTGTGTGCGTTTTAACAGAGTAGCCTGTCAGCCCTCGATTTTCAACTATGCAAGTCTCCCCGAACTGATAACACTCTAAATAACAGGTGAGTGACTCCTGGCAGGAAGGAGATTGTCTGACCTCCTTGTTTGCCTTCCCCCCCACGCCTTTGTTCTTCACAAATAAAGGCTTTTTAATAAACTGAAAGGTCCTCCGCTCCTGCCTGATGATAAAATGAAAGGAACCAGTGAGGTATGGTGCAACGTGGCAGCAAAAAAAGAAGCTCATCAGAAAATAACAAAGGTGCAAGTTAAAGATAAGGCAGCTGTCAGAGATTAATCCTGCTGGCCTGATTGTTTTCTTTAATACCGAGGCCTGCAATAGCAAGCGATAAGTTTGCTGAGTAATTTGGTTTTTGGTGAGGAAATAAAATTCAGGTAGGCCTCATAATTGATTTCCTTTTCTTTAGGTTTCTAAACATTAAACAAAAAAAACCCAAAAAACCTACTTTACTACACTTTCCTTTTTTTTTCAGGCGGGTTCCCAAGCTGCGCACTGCTTTCCTGGCTAGGCCTGCATGAAGGTTAGGAAGTTAGATTTAAGGGGAGAAATCGCCCTCTTTCAATTGCATCCACATGAGAATACTTGTGTTTGCTTCTAAAATGAATCCACAGTTTTTGAACAGAATCAATTCTCCCTGAAGTCAGTTTTACTTTACTGACCAATATGCTCTTCATGAAATGAGGACAGGATCACCAAGTAAGCATCAAAGAAGCTTCAGCTTATCACATGCCATCAGTCAGCTACACATAATTAAGACAATAGGCCCAATCCTGCTCCCGCTGAATCAACAGAAGTTTGGGCATTGCCATTAGTGGAACCGGTACTGCACCCAGCACATACAAAGGAGCCAGTTATGCAATCTTTATGGAGGTAGGGGAGCAAGTAATCTTGCTGGCAGTCCCATTGAGATCACTAGGATTACCCTGGTGAGTAAAATATCGGGATTAGCCACCTGAGTAAAACTTGCACAGTCAAACACAAAGAAACTCTCTCTCTCTCCAATAGGCTACAGATAATAGACATTGGCTGTGCAGAGAGGTAAAGTTTACTGGATGGAATTTTCAAAAGCACCCATGGGAGTAGGCACACAAGTCCCCTTGAAAGTCAATGGGACTTGTCCTCCAAACTCACTTAGGTACTTACTTTTGAAAATCCTGCCCATTACCTGTAACTGTCCAAAAGTTATCTACAGCAGAACCTCAGAATTACAAACACCTTGGGAATGGAAGTTGTTTGTAATTCTGAAATGTTCTGTAACTGAACAAAACGTTAGGGTGGTTTTTTCAAAAGTTTACAACTGAACATTGATGTAATACAGCTTTGAAACTTTACTATGCAGAGAAAAAATGCTGCTTTTAACCATCTTAATTTAAATGAAACAAGCATAGAAACAATTTCCTTACTTTGTCAAATCTCTTTTTTTAATTTCCCTTTTTTCTAGTAGTTTACATTTAACACAGTACTGTACTGTACCATATTTGCTTCTTTTTTTTTCTGGTCTCTGCTGCATGCTGGCATACTTCCAGTTCCAAACAAGGTATGTGGTTGACTGTTTAGTTCATAACTCTGAGGTCCTACTGCATTTGGTTGCTTGCATATATACAGCACCACATATGGCCACGGAAAGTTCAAAATGGCTTTGCAAGCGCCTAGCAATTAAAACTGACAGAGAAAAACTTACACAAGGAAAACCTCTTTTTTTTCATGAGAATCTGTAGCAATGAGGCAAAGCGACTCTCAGATGGAAAGACCATGTGTGTGTGTGTGTATGAGCATGCACACACACACACACACACACACACACACACGAGGCAGCAGCAGAGTCTTATTTATTGTGACAAAATGAACAGCCCCCAGGATGCTCATTGAGCAGCTAATTTCTCATCTTATCTATTATGTGAATGAGATGGGAAAACAGTTTCCTGTTTTTCACAGATATCGCTAACATGAAAGATACAGAATGAATTCCCTTGAAAGCCATGCAGTCAGATCCATCCTCAGACTCATTAGTTTCAGTGGGAAGAATTAATACAGGCAGGGCTGCTCATTGATGGGAAACAAGTCTATAAACCTGTCTATAGAAGCAAACATGTTAACACCGTCTCTAAAATAGCTGAAGAGCTTGGCAGACACTTCTTTTTATATACATGTACATATATATATATATATATATATATATATGTTCCTTTGTTTGGGGACCAAAAATACCATTGCCATTTCGCTTAGGGGAAAAAAAGTCACAATGCAGTTACCTTTGAGGAGAAGGGGAATTTACACTATGGGGGATTTATTCCTTCCTTTAGTGAAGGAATCCTTTATTTCAATTTTGTCAGGGGCAGAACTAGTCAGGGTAAAGCTAAGAAACTCTGGGCCCAATGTTATGAGGTCTCAGCATTCTGGGTGTATAGATGGGGCTTAAAAAAGCCACATGTCCAGGGCATATTAACGTGCCATCAACTTCTCCAGAAGATCAGCTTTCATTAAAAAGTCCTTTTCTCTGGTATATATTTAAAAATAAACTTCCTATATCTGTAGATGGGCAACTGTAATGACTCTATGGCTGCTCACAGCTCTCGTGAGCTGCAGCAGAATAACTACTGTGACAAAGTTCCTCCTCTACCTTGGTGGGTCCTGTGCTTATTGGCGGATTTGTTCACCTCAGTGATCTTCCCCTCTTCTCACTCTCAGCTTCTTGCCTTCTTGCTTCCAGCTCCTCTCACACGCTCCTTCTCCTTTGGCTCCTTCCTGCCTGACTGGAGTGAGCTCCTTTTTAAACCCAGGTGCCCTGATTAGCCTGCCTTGATTGGCCACAGGTGTTCTAATTAAAGTAGCTATCTCTACTGCCTTCTAGAAAGATCTTAATTGGCTCCAGGTGCCTTGATTAACCTGGAGCAACTGCCATTTGGTTACCAGGAACCTAGGGATTTGTTTAGCCTGGGGCTAACATACCTGTTTCTCAGTACTTTACTGTAGCCATCTGGCCTTGCCCCACCACACTACGTAGAGTTTTGGCAACTTTTAGGGTATTTCTGTCTATATTACTCTGCTTTGCACCTCCTTGCATTTCCCAGAAGAGGGCAGCATTATTATCTGTATTACCGTACTGCCTAGGAGCCTTAGGGCATATCTAGACTTACTGATAGATCGGCACTGCTGCAATCGATGCAGTGAGTGTCAATTTAGTGGGTCTGGTGAAGACATGCTAAACTGATGGGAGAGCACTTTGCCATCCATTTGCCATCTACGTCCCCGAGAAGCATGAAAAAAGTCGACTGGAGATGCTCTTTCATCAACACAGCGCAGTGTAGCCACCGTGGTAAGTGGATCTAACTGCATCAACTTCAGTTACTGAAGTTGTGTAAGTTAGATCGATTTACCACAGTAGTGTAAACCAGCCCTTAGTCACGGATCAGGACCCCCATTGTGCTAGATGCTGTGCAAACACAGAACAATAATCTGGACCTAGGGCTACATAAGTGGAGAAGACATCAGTCTCAATGCAGAAAGCAATAAACATGGAAATATCAGTCTTATGACAACCTCTGTACAGTGACCCCTTTCCCCAAAATAGATATTGTCAGTGACTCACAGTAAATTGTGTAATATCAATTAATTTTTTTAAAACTGTATTGAGTCATGCACAGTGTAAGAACAATAGATCCCGAATAAGCAATGATAACAGGAGAAAAAAGGCAAAGCGGTCACTTCAGAATCATTCAGTAAACTTACATACTGACACATTAGGCATCCTGTTTATTATTATGTTTCGTCGAGTGGATTGCTTTGGTGCCTCGACCCTTTTATTACAGATCCTACATCGACCATCAGAAATAGAGAAGGCCAGATTCTCAGAGAATGCTGAGTGCCAACAGTTTCCATTTGACACCACTGTAGTTGTGAGTGCTCTGATAATCAGGTCTTTTCACAAGTCCTCTACCCAAGTTCTACGGAGGGGAAGTAAACTATTTTTTTGCCTTCTTCCTGCCTCTAACACTGCTAGGTGGTATTGGAAAAGACTTAAGGGGGAGATTTTCAAAAACACAAATGGGAGCTGGGCACCCATCTCCTATTGACTTTCAATGGAAGCTGGGTGCCTATCTTTCTTTAGCTCCTTTGAAAATCTCAACCTGAAGCAGAGGCTCAATGGATGCTGGAACTGAAGCACTGTTCATTCTTTACTATATCAGGTCAGAGATCGCAGGAACATGCCTAGCCAGGATACACATTTTATTTCATGCAGAAATCCACTTCTGACTTTTTCTCAACTGTTTCAAGTGGATTCCCATGGCCAGATCATGGTCACACAGGAGGAAATGGCTCTGCTCGGTGTCCATGTCTAATTCCCTCATTTTAAACTTTTGACCCCGCCCCACTCACATTCCTATTTATCATTTGTTATCCTATGAAATCAGTTGTTTTCTTGGTTCTGTGGCCCCTGCCTCAGTTGAGGAGGCAGGCCCTTTATCCTAATTGGATACTCTCTCCACCCTCCCCAAATGCAAATAGGCTGGAGGAAATGGCAAAACAGCAGTGAGATTAGTATTTGACGCTACTGCAGCATACTTCCTTAGCTGATACATTTTCACCTTTGACAGTCACTGGAATAATCCCAGGTTCTGGTTCTATTTGGTGTCTGGGTAAAGATTAGAAACAAAGCAAGAGAAGGAGAAGAAGAAAGGGGGAAATAAGGTTAAGAAGATGAAATGAAAATCTCTATTCTGGTACACTGAAAACAGAAACCTCAGAACCATTGCAGCAAACCACTCTGCAAATGTAGAAGAAATGAAAATAAATACATCTTCAAAGTCTAATGAAGAAAATTCCAGTGTGTTGAGACTTAACTGATATAAATGAGGATCATTATCTTCACTATTCCACTCAGCATAGGACAAGAAGTGTGGAAAACGAAGCCGTCACTGGGGATGTAACTGTGTGAAGTACAGCCTTGTCATTGGGAAATTGTCCCTTGACAAAGAGACTCATTCGAATGTCCAGTAATATAATCCTGCATGGACCATGAAAGCTGAGAACATCTGCACACCTCAGCTGTCCCAGTTAGTGGGACTTCTTCCAGCTGACCCAGTATAAGGAGATGGCTTTCTGGATCTCACGCTGACAGAAGGATTGTTCCCTCTCTGGAGGAATTAAATTAGAATGGCTTTGTGCTGTTCTCACCTACTTCCAGACCACTGGCCAACTGGACAGCATTAGAAAGCTGCTAAGGAAGCTTGTTCAGCCTCAGTAATCTTCCTCTCCTCTTCATTACCCACTTGTGCCTTTATGGTCTGGCAATGTCTCGGTGGAGTTTTGCTTCAGCACTAGTAGCTCCGAAAAACTGAGCAAACAAGAAGTCTAGTGGCTTACAAAACAACGCACTTATAACTTATTAAAGGTAAGGCTTTATTTATTGCTCAGACCATGGGGGAGTTTGGTGCACATGAAAGTGAAGAACCTATTACACTCCCAGGTCCTTATTTGTAAGAATGACACCACACATCCTGAAAAAGTGCAACCAGGGCAAAATACAACAGCCCATCTTCTTAGCAACACAGGTCTCAACATCATGCCAGTGCTCCACTCTTCACACAAGCTCCCTACTGAATACAAAAACTAGTTCAAGGTCTCTGTCATTTATGGGATTAATCTCCACCCACCTGAGAGATCACTTCTCCCTCTGTGATTCTGACTTCCCACGACAGAACCATTCCACAGTCGGTCAACAAGGGAGGCCTGTGACTGCAGTAGCCAAAACATTCCCAAGAGCTGAACTAGATGATGGAACTCACTGCCACAAGAGATAAGAACTATGTCAAACCTCACTGCATTCAGAACAAAAAGCTAGCTCTTTTTTTTCTTAGCTTTCCTTCAGCAAATTCTTTTCACACCCACTGCTAAGATGATGGGCACTGTAACAGGGTAGTGGGGTTCTCCCATTCCTCCACTCTGTCAGTAGATGTTAGAACCCTTTGGCATGGTTCTTTGAGGCAGCTGTGGCTCCTTAAACTCCATTCTGGCTATAAGGTGAGTGTAACCCTTGGCTAAAAAGAGCTGGACACCAAGACAGGTAGAAAAAGTATGTCTTCAATTCAGAGTTAACCTCAGCTCTTACTCAGGTGTAGCCTTTAGCCCGGCTTCTGTCCACTCAAAGACCTGAGTGCAGTGGTTGTGGTACTATCTCTTTAAAATTAGTCATGGGTAATGTGTACAATAAAATGGCTTCTTTTAAGTGATCTGTTTTTATCTGCTCCTGAGGCTTTTGTGTAGATGTGGAAGCATTGTTTTCATCTCCTCCAGTTCTCAGCAGGATTACTAACTAAAGATAAAGATGGGGGTGGCTTAGCCATGTTCCCATTTATTTTTGTTTTAATGCTGTTTTCTAGTTTAATGGAAACTTTTACTTTCGGTTTCATTTGTGTGTGCTACTCACTGTGTTCTGTGTCTCACTGCTCTGTCCTTCAGCTGGGTTCTGGCTGGTCTGTTGACTGCAGTTTCTTGTCTGTGTCACACGTTGCAGTTTGCACCATTCACTGATGCACTGTGCCCCTGGCAAAAGCAGCTGCCACTTGCCTCATGCAGAATGTGGTCAATTTTGACACCACGTCTTTCTGTCTAACACAGCAGCCAAGAGTGTCTTCTCATTAGTATGCTGCAGCCTCTGTGCTTCAGGAACTCAGAAAGAGACCAGGGCCATAAATTTCAAACCACAACTCTCTAGATTAGTTACATGACAAGGTGGCTCCTACAGACTCTGTGCCGACATACTCAGGGTTTGCATGCTGAGAGTCTGTAGGAGCCATCTTGTTATATAAGTCATAAAGAGAGCTGTGGTTCAAATTTGATATTCTTGGTCTCATTCTGAGTTCCTGCAGCACAGAGACTGCAGCATACTCAGGAGAAGCCACTGTTGGCTACCTGTGTTACAAAGCACAATAGAGGAGCGTTACTTGATTTAGCTGGCGAGGCCTGAAGAATAGGCCTAAAGTCCAAGTGATGCTTACCCTTAGGCTGATGACCCACCCACTTTGCAGTGCAGCTAAACCACTCGTGTGCTGACAGTCCTCCAATGCCTTCCCACAGTTCCCCTCCCGTGCCCAACAGGACAGATAAATTTCCCCATCATTCACTGGGAAAGGATCGTAGAGCGGTTCAGTGTACTGCAGTGCTATGCCCCCAGATGTCCTAGAGACACATACATGTAAATGCAGCACTAGCATGGATGCAGTTGAGTGGACACACTCAGCTATGTCATTGCAGTATTGCCGTTCACACACAAGGTAGGCCAACCCCTGTGCTCACACAATGCTGATCACCCCATTTTACTGCAGTGAAGGTGTACCCTTAATCACAGCGAGACACAAGGAACAGGGTTAGGCTGGTGTTCATGTTGGGTTTTGTTTTAAATACAGTTTTATCAGTAAAGTCAGAACAAGAAAGGAGTGGCTTTTTGTCTTTACAACACACATATAGGTTTAATTTGGAGTCTGATGGGGGTTCCTGCATTTTACAGAGGTTATATAGTTACTTAGACAGTCAGATAGGTTGGCCAGGTATGGATCAGGCAAGGTCTGTGCAATTTGACTCTCAATGCTACACCAATACACTAGTCCTGACTCTCCTGAGCAGTAATTGTTCACTGTCCCAGGGGGCTTTAGGGAAGTGTGGACAAGTCACCTGGAGGTAGTAGGATGAAATCACCAAAGTCATTTGCACTTATGATGCAATCAGGATGATGAACCCAAGTATCCCGGTTGACTTGATGTGACCCAGCTTTTGAAGTAATTCAACATACTGCCTCACTTGCAGACTCACATTTTTACTACTTGCACAAACCATTCTGGAACATGTTTCTGAAGAGATTTGCTATAGGTGCTTGTACAAATCCTATTTACCAGCACTCTGTGGAGCAGTTAGCAGACCTTGAAGATCAAGCCTCTAAAGATCCATGATAATCAGTGCTAAAAGATCACAATGATCCAGAAACACAAGCTTGGAAAAGGAGATCCATTGGGACAAATCCTTAGCTGGCATAAATCAGCATAGCTCCAGTCGATGGCACTAGGTTGACTCACAACAATTTACAGTCTGACCCTACAGACTGGACCTCACAGCCAGCAAGTGATATGAGATGCTGCAGTGGCAGAAACCAACAGGGCTGCTGAAAGCAGAAGTTCACATTCAGAACAAGGTTCCCATATCGTGACCTCTGTTTGAACGTGACTTTGGTTTAGTTTTAAATGTGTGAAAGGCAAATTTGCAGCCTACTTAATGTGAGTGAACCATACTGAGAAGAAAGGAAGAAGGGAGATGTCCAATAAAGACCAGAACACATTATTTTATTAATTATTGATATAGTTCCATAGAGGTACATGATAATTTGCAAATAAAGGAAGACAAGGTTCCTGCCCTGAGGAGCTTTATGATTTAAATTTGACAGAGACAGCACAAACAGGTCTGGAGAACTCGAACATCTAGAGTTAAAATAGTATGAATTGAAGGGGGGGAATGAAAGGGATATGAACACTCGTGCTTCAGAGCCCAAGCCAAACTTTAACTAATGGGTCAGGAAGAAATTGTCTCTGGGGTAGGCTATTTCAGAATTGCCTGTTGCAGGGGGTTTGTTTCTGGGACTGGCTGATGTTGGAGGCAGGACCAGCTGTTCTGATCCATAATGGCATACCCTCAATAAGATTCAGATGTGACTAGACTAGAACAGAGCACTGGACTGGGCTCAGGAGACCTGGATTCTGTTCCCAGCTCTGCCACTGACTTGATGTCTGACCTTGGACAAATCTTTTCACCTTTCTGGGCCTCTGTTTTCCTTCCCATCTTTTGTTGATCTTGTCTGCATAGCTTATGAACTCTTCAGGTCAGGGACTGTCTCTTGCTATATGTCTGTATAGTATCCATCACAACAGGGAGCCGATCTTGGGTGGATCTCTAGGGCTAATGTACAACAAAATTATAAATACTACCCAGTAAGGATGCAAATATATAGAGAGAGGCCAATGGACTTCAGCAAAAGATCTCACTCTCAATGTTGCAATCAACTAGTATCAGCAACATGTATAAAACACTCTGGGTGGGTGTTGTGTATAGACAAAAACATTGTACAGACCTTTTAAGCTACTTGTAATACTTGAAGGTTTTTTAAGTTGAAAAATTGTCTTTTTCTAAAAAATTAAACTTTTCATGAAAAAATTTAGATTTTTATCAAAATTTTCCAATTTTTGCAAACTTTTCCACTATATTTTTACTATAATTGTTACTGTAAATTTTTACTTACCTAACTATGGGTTTTCAGCAAATGTAAATTTTCAAAAATGATTTTGATACAAATTTCAGTAAAAATATTGTGGCAAATTTACAACAAAATGGAAAAATAGTCCATTTTGAACCTTGTAAAATTGGAAACAATATCAAAATTTCAAAGTTTTTCACAAAATCATTTTCCCATTTTTGATCCAATTCTGCTTTTCTTGTAGTGCAGATCAGGGTTAGATGAGAAGGAGATTCAGTTTTCATTATCCATTCAATGCCTGGTGTCTCTAAAGATTAAGGAGCATGTCTCTTATAGTAGCAAATGATATGGACACCTGTCCAATAGAAACTGGACTGGAGACTGTCAACTCATTTCACAGCCAACCAACAGGTGGTAATAACATATAAGCATCCTGAGCTATTTTTGGACCAGTGACTTGATTATAGAGTCCTGCAACCTGACAAGATTTGACTACAGGTGTCGGCTTTGGGTCAGAAAACAACCTGATGCTCTAAGGCTCAGCTTGGTTTGACTCTTCTCACCTTCTCCTGCCCTTGTGGTCGACATGGCAGTAGCAGCCTGTCCCACTCCTGCAGGCCACTGCCACCTTGCTGTGCTGCAGGGTGCACGTGCCAGAGTCACAGTGCCTCTCGCTCTGCACCACATACGCAAAGCAGCAGGGGGCAATGGACTGTGGGAGTGAGGCACACTGCCACCACTGTGCCAACCCAAAGAGGAGGAGGAGGCAGCACTGACAGGGTTGGGGGGGAAAGGCCGGGGTCTGGTCAGAAAATGGCTCACCCTCTTTGACTTAAGTCAGATGGGCTGGGGTCCAGGTTGGGTTTAAAAGTTAGGCCTGTGCAGACCTTTGCTTGGAGATGAAAACTTCCATAGCATTATTACGTTCTGAACCATGTGTGCTCCCTCTGCCTTTTAAGATCTGTTCTACGTAATTTCCAGGGGATTAAGTAGGCTTCCAGGCAATGTAAAGCAAAGTCATTTCAGAGTGAACACATGGCTAAGGACAATGGAATTAACCCAGGACTGGCCCTCTCTTTCTGCAATATACTTTTACCAGTTCAGGAAAAAGTTATGGGAGTGAAGTACAATATGTGCTATTTCAATTGTCTGTCATATTTTATACAATAACATCAATACAAAAGCCTCCACACCCCATCGGAAACTACAGATGAATTTCAAGTTTGTACAAATCCCACTCACATTTCCTGGCTACTATCCAGAGTATGAACCTGTCTCATTGTGTAGCAGAAACACAGTATGAACAAGAGTAAATAAGTGTTGTGTGAAGAATTAGACTAAGACATGGCCACCAATTTTAATGTACTGTATGGGACTAATTCCCTCAAACAGTTTCCTCCAGTTTAGGGCTACACCAGCAGTTGACATTGTTGACTTAACCACCATTAGACACAGCAGAACAATCAGGAGATTCTCAAGAGAAATAAGAGTCACATTCTTATTCTGTTATCAACTAGAAAAAATCTGCTTGATGTAACAACCGTTGCTGTTGTTCAACCAACTGCTCACCCTTCTCTGCTTCCTATCAGCAGTTCCCACCTCACTGTTCATAGGATACAGAAACTGCTGAGCAAAATATAACATGCACAGACAGAGCCAGCTCACACCTGCTGCTTTTGCCATAGCTCAGAATGACTATCCCCAATCAAGAAATACTTTAAATCCCGAACTTCTACATGGTAAACAAAATATTTTCTTAATTTAAATATGATATACCCCTGAGAAACACAAGCAACAATAATAAAAGTTGAGGGGCTAAATTCAGCTTCTGACATTCAGATGAGTAAGTTTCTCACCCCAAATCGGAATTTCTTAGCATTGTTCTGATTATTTACATTTAGATTATTTTACAAAACGTTCTAAGAGAAAACTGGAGAGTCAGGGGATTAGTAATGACTGATATGTGGATGGAACCTTTCATCTCTGGACCTCTGCTATGAGTTCAGCCTACAATGCTAGTGACAAAAAGTCATTGCCTTCTGCTGGCTGGTCAGTGACCTCTATGGAAACAATTGGTGGCCTCAGCCCAGTTCCTGACTCTTAGGTAACCGCATCGCCGGGCCACCATTACAATGACACAAACTGGAACCCTTGTTTGTGGTCTCAGCATAGAGGTCCAGGAATCAATGATCAGGAAGACTAAACTACTCTTTTGCGACTAGATGTGTGCCCTCCAAGACAGGGCTGGAGCATATTTGCCATGCAGTGTGAACAAGCTTATATTGCTACTATGCTGGCTTTGAGAATAAATAGAGGGCTTTAGTCTCCAGGGCTATCAATCCAGTATCTTTCATAAGCCCTACGTTCAGCGGGGAGAAAAAAGAGACTGTACTAACTGTAGGTTAAGTGGCACAGTCCTTTCAATCTTGTCACTCACAGATGTTTGTCATCCTCAAGAAACTTTCTGAAGCAGAATTTCTCATGTTTGCGTTACCAACGGACCTGACACTAAGGTAACCATCAGAAATTAGGGCATCATCACAGGTGTGCAGAGGAGATTTCACAGCACCCACTTACATTATGCCAGGTGCCATTATCTAATGCCATCAGCATTTCACTTTCACACCTACCAGCTACACACACACACACACACACACACAGAAAAACTGAAGTGCAGGAAACTTCCAAGTAAACAATCTTAGAAAAAAATTCCAATACACTAACATTGCTGTTGAATAGGAACTCAGATATAGCCTTGGCATTCAAGTGTTGCTTGTATGAAGCTTTCAGATGTGTCTTGTAATCTGACAAATTTCACTGTTACCTTTTTTTCTGCTTCATCTTATTAAAATGCCTCTACTCCCTTGAAGCTTTCTTTTTAACCTTGATTGCACAAACAAAATAGTAAGGGACAAAAAAGCACCCAAAATGCACCAAAAAAAAAAAACTTCTACACAAAAAATAACATGAGGTTTACAAGGAGCTAAACAATCTTTGTGACTGGAGGAATTCACAGAAACAAACTCAGTAGCCCCAGAAAACTTACTACTAAATAAGCGTAGAGTTAAAATGCAATATTATAAATACCATCTCACAACACCCTCCAAGAATTAGATTGATTGTATTTTAGTTCCCGGCCAGTTTGCAACTGTAAGACATTTAAATACATTTTATATCTAATTTGTTACTGGGCTGAAGTTCTGCTAATTATTTTCACTTGCACAGTTTAACACCCCCCTCTCCCCCCGAAAAAAAATAGAAGGATAAAAACTCTTTATTTTATCAGTCAAAACAAGAATGAGAAACAAAAAACAAGGTCTCATGCTCTGCCTTTATTGTTTTTTAAATATAGCTTGTCATTTTGCTTCTGAATTTTAGTACTCTTCAAAATTCTTTAGGAAGTACTGCCACCTCCTGGACTACCCGCATAGCAGCAGCATCTGGAACTCTATGAGGGACCATGTAGCCCAATTTACATTGATTAGTACAGATGCAGGTTTGCTTTGGCCTGTTTTTTAATTATGCCTGCACAACATCAATGTTACTGCTATCTTTTACCCAGACAGCATCAAAGTATTAATGAGAAAAATAATGATACTACTAATAAATAATAATAGTAATAGTATAATACAAAGTACTTTGACCCAATTACGTGAGACCATCTTTAGGAAAATATTTAATCCCTCTGACAAGGATGGCCAGATGTCTGGTTTTGTTTTTTTTTTTATAATCTCAGACTTCCTACAGCCCAGAGGAACTGTTCCAGATCTCACAGTAACATAAGTACGTCTTCCCCGTCCTTCAAGAAGAGACATGTCTCTTCTATCTTTTCTTTCTTTCCTTAATGCAGTTCTGATTTTGTTAGGTTACATTTCCCCATATTTTCCTTGTGTTTTATGAAGCCTTGAATATCTTTGTAGTGCTGTCTACTGGTGAGAGTAGAACTGATCAGATACTACTGGGATGGGATCCTGTAAGCACCTATATAAATAGATGAGCTTGAGCATGTGCTGCTGCTGCTGAACTACAGGACCTCTAAAATAATATTGTATATGCCTCCCATTGTACTTTATCCTTCCAGTCTGTAGGTGACAGAATGGCCATAATCCAGATTAGGTTTCAAATTGGGGAACAAAATGTAGGATTGGAAGATTAAGGTTACATTGGGCCCTATGGAATATAGATCAAAGCATATGTGACAGAGCAATGAGGGTAGCTAGAAGCCTCTCTTTTACTTTTATCATCCACCTATTCAGCAACTCTCTCTGTTAGTCACATCCCAAAAAGGTACAACACACACACTTTGAGCCCTGACTGTTTCCTCTCTGTTGAAATCCTGAGTGTAAGCTGTCATGCTATTGCATACAATTTTTTTATTGTCTTGGGCAACATTTCTTAGAGTAGCTAGCAGGTTTTCAATGCCCACCCCCCCAAATTAGCTACGGGACTAGCTCTCCACATCACACTGCATCCACTAGAGTACATGATGTAACGCCCTGGCTGTACGCAGTGTAAATGAATGAGAGAATGATGTTGCCTTGTGGTGGCCGGCCCATAGAGAGGCTACTAAACCTCCTACCACTTTTAGTTCAGGTGGCAGAGGCTTGTATTGGAATAAGTAGGACAAGAGTTCTAAATCCAGGGGTGTGTGTGTGTTTTTAGGGGTAGGTAACAGAACAGTCAGTGGCAATATAAATTTTGAATTCCTAGCTACACTGTTGATGCATAGTACTGCAGGCACTCAGGGGCAGAATATCTAAGGAAGAAATGAATTAATCATTGCTACACTGCCATGCCAACCCACATAAAGAGTATTGCTCAGAGCAGCGATGATAACATGAACAATTCTAACCTTTCCACTGACCACACACAAAGAATCCCACAGACGCTTCGTGTCATTATACACTCTCAGTGTGCGCACAGGAGTCTCTATGCACGCACACACATGTGGGTCTTTGAAGAAATCCTGCGTTTCAAAATGGGTGTCAGACATTTATAGGGTACGCTGAGGAAAGAAAGAGGTCTGCGATCGTTATAAATGGACCTTCTCAGCCACAACAACAAAAAAAGCTTTCAGGGAGAAACAGAAAATTATGTTTTGCAATTACAGTCCACAGCTGCTGCAGTTCCAGTGTTCTTGCTATACACAGGTGCAGCCATTATAACAATGAATAGCACACATTAAAGGTGCCATCCATAGGGGAAATAATACGAGGGCTGAAAAGGTGTTTTCATGTGCAGCCTGATGTTAGGAGAGGAAAAAAAATCCAATAAAATAAAGCATTTCACAGCCAGCCCTACTGGCTCAGCTGTCACACACAACACCCATGTCTCAGCCTAATCTCAGGTTCTGTGGTATTAGGTGAGCAGGTGAGTGCTGGTAATGGTTCAGAGGTGATCCCTTCAGCAGCTGTGAGAGAGTGAAACCTAATGACTCACTCCCAACCCAAGGGATGCTTGAGGGGTAGTAGCCAGACTAGACTTAGTGGAAAAATTTGTGTGAAAACTTGTTCCATTTTTCATCATCAAAAATTTTGAAATTCAGAAGTTTTTCCAATCACTTCTGTGCCAGGCCCTGAGATTTCTCTGCCTTGTGCCAGTGTTACTCCATTCACAGCAATGGAGTTGCCATTGGGATAACTAAGGGGAGAATCAGGCCCAAGCCCACCTTCCTGCCTATGGAATGTGGATAGGAAAGAGGGAGGAAACTTACTGAGTGAAAGAAAGGAAAGCCAGTATATGAAGGGTGCCTGAGAACTCTACAGGTCTGGCTCACCATTGTGTACTCACTGACACTGGGCAAAGTGGTTGTGAAACATTGTCACTCTGGTTTTATACCTGTTTGGCTCGGGTGTAAATGGTAACATCAGGGGCAAAGCAATGGTGTATTGGGCCTCCTATCTGCAGCTTGTTCTGATTCCTTGAATCCCTGCCTCCCAGGCAGCAGGAAAGTCCTTGATACACATACTAAGGAAGAGAGAGCCCATGGGCTTCAGCACCACTCTGTCTCCAGAGATTTCCAGACCAGTATACCTTACACACACTGGCCTTCATTAGATGCTGGAGACCATAGTAATGGGCTTACAAGTGTAAACACTAAAAAAGGGGAAGGAAGGGGTTAATCAGTGTATTCTTGAAATCTGCCCCCCTGGTGAACAGCAATGCAGCCTGTGCTAGATTTCATCAATGATTTTTTTTTATCGCTTAGCATACAACAGAAGCAGTTTTCACACTTAAGGATATAGACACATCTAAATCGGGGCACATATCAGTGCAGCTCCCAATGAGACATTCTAGTCATGCTTGTGGAAGGGAGAAATAATCAAAGACTTTATTCAACCCCTTACAGCCTGTTTAATAAATTAATCAGGTTTTTTATTCCCCCTGTATGAATTATATCTTTAATTCATGAGTACCTCACAAACATTGACAGGTTTCTCTGAATAACAGCCTGTAAGGTAGGGAGCTATTACTGTCCCCACGTTAGACATGCTAGCTGTCTAAAGGCACAGAAAGATTTAAGTGACTTGAACAAGGTCACCTGGAAAGTCTGTGGCAGAGCTGAGAACAAATGCCAATCTTCTGAGTGTTACTGCACTGTCTGAACTACAAGACCAACCTATCCAAGACACTGCATAAACATAATTAGAGTTAGTGAGTTTTGTAAAAGAGACACTTTAATGCTAAATCTAAAAGCCTGTGGTGCATTTGAATCCCCTTGAGGTTTTGGAGAGGAAGAAGGGTTTGGATTTTATTGAACAGATAGTTTCAGAAACTAGATAAGTAACAACTGAAAGCCCTGGCTCTGGAAGCAAACTGAGGAAACAGTTAACCACACAGCATTGGCCAATCTGTAAAGCTGCATTCTGGACTCATGAACAGGCCCCAGTTCACCAAGGTAGGCAGAACCAATGCCTTTTTACAGGCCTTAAAAGGGAGGGAGGCATTAAAATTAATTTGAAACTTCGCAGGAAGCCAGCATAATGAAAACAAACGTGGATTGATGTGCTGGCTGGCATACCCGAGCCCTGGGAAAGATCTCAGGCAGCTGAGTTCCAGATAGGCTGATGCCTGCTGGAAAAAATACTGCTCAAGGAAACCTCACAGACAAAGCAGCAACACAGAAGAAATTATAATCTTAATACAGAGCCTGGCATGTGCTAGGGACTTTACAAAAGATAGAAAAGACACAGGGCCCAATCTTCCATTGCCCTGCATCACGTGTAGTCATTTATACTAATACAAAGTGAGCGTAAAATGCTGCTAAAGCAGAACTGTATTTTGTGCTCCTCCTGTCACTCACTGTGTTCTGGTGCAGAGGACAACATACGGCCCAGGGCAATGGAGAATCAAGTCCACAATCCCTGACCTCAGGAGCTCGCCATCTGTGTTTGGACATAAACAAATGATAACAGACTATGGTAAGAATAGGGAGAAGCCTGGGACCCCCTTAGAGAAGCAACCGCATTTACCTGGATCCCCAGCAGCATCCCCAACAAAGGCTTGGAAAGAAGAGTAAATCGGGGCACACACCAGCTACCAAAGAAGTAGATTAAAGGGTTACAGAGGCTATATTTCTCTCTCCATTTTGATTTGCCTTGGATAAGCGCTTCACTCCAATCCATTGGCTCTCGGATCACTTGTATACTGACATCCACTGAAACCTTAACCCACAGTGCCACCCCCAAATGTTCAAAACACATAATGAGTCAGCTGCCCAAAAACCATGAGTTAAAATGAAAAAGATTATATTGCAGGTTTTTTTGGTGTGTCCTTTGATTTTTGGTCTTCTTCTTCCCTCTGCCCATCCTCAGCGTGCGTGTGAGAAAGACAGAGACAAATCCAGTGTACCCAATTTTATTGGGTTAGGTGATTCTGGACCCTGCTGCAGATGTTTTCTCTGGCTGCCTGGCAGTGCCAAGCTTCCAGTCTCCTCAAACCTAAAAATTCAAACTAATTATTTCTGTGTCGCCCAAACCCAGATCTGTCCATCCCCCTGCCCAGGAATTAATTCTGCTCTGCCAAGTCCCAAATCAGTCCTGCTCTCCCCCTCCCCTCCCCCCACCAGCACTCATGTCAATTCTGCCCCCCACCCCAGGTCTCACTGCAATTCTTCACCCAAGCCAGGGGCAGGTCCCTGCTACCCAGGGGCGACTCTAGACATTTTGCCGCCCCAAGCAGGGCGGCATGCCGCAGGGGGCATTCTGCCAGTCACTGGTCCCGCGGCTCCGGTGGACCTCCCGCAGGCGTGACTGCGGAGGGTCCGCTGGCCCCCCGGCTTTGGTGGAGCCATAGGTCCAGTGGACCTTCTGCAGGCATGCCTGCAGGAGGTCCATGGGAGCCCTGCCTGCCGCCCTTCCAGGGACCAGCAGAGCGCCCCCCACGGCACGCCACCCCAAGCACGCGCTTCGCGTGCTGGGGCCTGGAGCCGCCCTTGCTGCTACCTGTTCCCAGATGGGGTGTTGCTGGAGGACGGAAGGGGAGGAGCTGTCCTATTGCTCACAGGAGGGGAGGGAGCAGAGCTGCTGGGGTCTTCCTGATCCCCCCTCCCACCTGTGAGAATGGTGCCTGTTCCTTAGGGACCCCTGCTAGCCTCCTGCAGCAGCCCTGACACGCTGCTCTATCTCAGGTGGTGGACAGATGGGCAAAGTACCCAAGGAGAGGAGAGATTGTACCCAGGCAGGGTTGAAAGTTCCCAGAGGACTGGAGATTAGTGTCAGTCCGAGACTGGCTCCAGCTCTGGCCAAACTCAGTCATTTGTGAGAGTTGGCATTGGTTTGTGTTAGAATTGGGTTCAGTGCCTATTACTCGTTGTCGTGCTTTTATTAACTTGTTTATATGTAATGAAATGATTTGCTGAAGCTAAATGGGATATGTTACAGGAAGCTTCTCTAGCTTGCACAAGGTGGCTTCACAGAGCCACCAGTACATGTTCTGCAGCCTAGAATACTCAGAATTTAGAGTTCGTGGGCCACAGCCCCAGTGTATGCCCAACACCACTCCTCTGAGTGGCCTGAAATTGGCAGAAGAATCTTTGGTGAATGCCTCACTAGGGAGCTCCACTTACTCCAGCAGTATAAAGGGCCTGGAATGCAGCTGAGAACTGGGGCCACTGTCTCCGTTACTGAGCAAAAAGAAGTATGTGTCTTCTGCTACAGGCTGGAACGCTGAGAAAAAAATAGGTACTGTCTCTACACAGGCAGATTGCTTAGCAATGTAAAGGCACAGTGTGTAGAAAACTATGGCATCAATTTCATGGTTCCATACATTGCAAGAGTGGCATTAGCACTAAATTTGGTAAGCTGACAACATTTCAGATATATCAGTCCATGACATTACCCTGGTGTAAGAGAGAGCAGACTCAAGATTAGTAGTCAGTAAAGCAGCATTTGATTAGCTAGGAGCTCCTGCCTCACCAGCACAATTGATCCTGTGTATGGAAAAAATTATCTAATGTTGCAAAACACTGGGAGTCTTCAGGCTGCATTTCTGACTCACCAGACTTTACTGCCTTCTAAGATTTTTGTAACATATCATATATAAATACATTAAATGTTTACAAGTTGGATGTCTACCAAGAAGCAATCATAATTCATTAAAAGCATCTATATAATCTTATAATCCTTGTCCTTCCATTCATCTACCTTCCTGTCTGTTTTCACATGCTAAATCTTCTCTTACCTTAGATCCCAGGTCTGCAAATGCTTTCACATCTGGTTAACTTTAACCATGTGACTGATTGGCCATTATTTTGAACTCCTCATACGCTTAAAGTTAAGTATTGCCACAATCAAAATTTAGGTTACAATATCTTAAGGATATCGGCCACATTCACCATTGTCCTGTCCTTTTATGCCAGCATACAGTGAGTCAAAAATGAGAATGCAAGCATTCTGTACTGGTAAACGCTTGCATAGGGTTCAAGCAACAGTGAATTGGGACCAATCTTTTCTATATGTTCTGTGAGGCACCTCCTATACTTCAAATGCTGTAATTTCTCCAGAATTTTGGTTGTAACCAGCTTCCGTTTTAAAGATTTATTTTACCTCTCTATACAATTTTGTTGGAAAACTTGTTTGGCCTGGAAGTTGCCAGATTTGCAGTGAATGAAGGGGAGACTTTTTTTGCAAGGTCTGATTCTTGGATCTTCTTCTCAGTGTAGCTCCATTGAAGTCTCTGAAGCCATTTCCATTATTATCTTATATACATCAGTTTAGAAAGGTCAAGCTGATGTGCTGAGTTAAAACTAAAACTAGCACATTTCCCTTAGTAAGTGTGATTGTAAAATCGACTTACATTCTGATTTGTACATGGTCTTTGTTTTTGTGTGACGTCCAGAGCAGTTGAATTTTGCATGTTGAGGTTTATTACCACAACAGATAGGGTTAATCATGTGGATAGCAAAACCTACAAGGAAAACACAAATGCTAGAAGAAAGTGGCTAGTGGACCTGACCTCTTCCCTCTATGCCAGGACTCAGCCAATGCTCCGACATCATGCTGCTGGATGCACTACTCTTTGGCTGAAATAAAACCCTAATATCCTGATACTGTGATCATTAATAATCTCATGTCACTTTTCTCAAGAGCAGGGGAGCTCTGAAGTCCTAGTCAAAGCGTAGTTCTCGTAGCTACATTCTACCTATTCAATTCTTCCTCCTATAATTTCAGCTAGACATAAGTATTCCTCACTTCTTGTTTTTCAGTTGCCTTTAACATTGTTATGCATCGTTAAACAGCTGCCATAGTTTCCTCCAGAGGTGGCTGCCTTCTAGTGATGGGAAAGTAATTTCTGTATATTTGAAGTCTGGGATTAAAGGTCTTATATGAATATACAGTAAAATGTGCTATCATCACTCTATAGTAAAGCTATGTCTACACTTAAAACGTTGCAGCTGCACCTCTGTAGCTCTTCAATGTAGCCACTCACAACAGCAACATCACTGTAGTTTAATCCACTTCCTTGAGAGGCGGTAGCTAGATCGATGGAAGAATTCTTCAGTCAACCTAGTGCTGTTTACACAAGAAGTTAGGTCAACTTAACTACGTCACTTGGGTGTGGATTTTTCACACCCTTGAACAATGTAGCTGGGCCAACTTAACTTTTGTAAACCTTTTGGCCAAAGGTTTACAACAAAATTTAAATGACCAGTGCCTGGGGAACAAGGTAACCCCCATTCCACTAAAAATACCAAACCAAAAAACCTACATATTGGGGTTAAATATTAAATACGAAATTTTTGAAGTAGAAGTGGGAGGCTTGACATGCACATACCCAGCATGCTTTTCCAGCTTAGAAGTATCTATAGAATCACAGTAATGTAAGTCTGGAAGGGACTTTGAGAGGCAATCTAGTCCAACCCCCACACACTGAGGCAGGACCAAGTAAACCTCGATCATCACTGAAGAGGTGTTTGTCTAAACTCTTCTGAAATTGTCCAATGACAGTGATTCCACAACCTCCTTTGTTAACCTATTCCAGTACTATCCTCATAGTTAGAAAGCTTTTCCCAATAACTAACTAAATCTCATTTGCTACAGAGTAAGCCAATCATTTCTTGTCCTACCTTCAGTGGACTTGGAAAACAATTGATCACCATCATCTCCTATATAACAGTCTGTAATGGGCGCGGCCGGGGCTCGACCCTCCCTGAGGGCGGAGGGGAGCCACACCGGCCTCACTTCACGTAGTCTGAGTCGACCCTTTTCTTCAGGGCTGAGCAACGTGGCACAGTTGCTTGCGGGCTCTGGCCTTCAGCTGCAGGGCAGAGCAATAATAAAGTCAGTTCAGGACCTCAGGCCCCGGTCTCGTGGCTGAGGGTCCACAATCTTCAGGGAGCTCAGGCCCTCTGGTACAGGGCTGAGCAGCGGGACTGTTTAAAGGGGCCCAGCCCTTGGTTCGAGCGGGGCACCGAACACAAAGTTACAGAGGCTCAGACCCTCTTGATTCAGGGCTGAGCAGACAACAGTTCAGGCAGCTCAAGCCCTTTGGGGCAGGACCGAGCAGTGGTACAGTTTAAAGGGGCCCAGCCTTTGGTTTGGGTTGGGCACCAAACACAAAGTTACAGTGGCTCAGACTCTCTTGACTCAGGGCTGAGCAAACAAACACTAGATTTAATGGCCTCCTCAGGCCGGGAGAGGAGGATTCTGCCACCCGAGGACGGGTGGCAGGGGGAACGCAGGCTTACCCACTCCACTGCGTTCCAGCCCGGGGCCCTAGTAGCGGTTGTCACCGCTGCAGGTGGTCAGTGGGGATCCTGACAGCAATACGCCGCCATAGGTATAGGTGAATCTGCAGCCTGACTAGGGTCGGCTGCCCCCCGGCTACTTCCAATATCCCTCTCCGGGCCTACCTGGTCCATAGTGTCAGCTCCTGGGAAGCCCAGCAACGTAGGTTCCTCACAGCCAGGGCTGGGCGGCAGGTCTGGCAGTTCCTCCGGGAAGTCCGGCCAGGCTTGCTCCGGGGGTTCCTCGGGGTAGCAGCAGAGACGGGGAGGCTCCGGCAGCTCCTCATCTTAGCGGGCACGGGGAAGCTCCGGCCAGTCAGGGCAACTACCCTGGGCCCCCGCAGTTTCCCAGTCACGAGCACCCTCTGGTAGGTCTGCTCCCGATGGCGGCTGGGCTCCAACTGAGCGCTGCCAGCCGGTTTTTATACTTCCGGGTCACCTCCTGACCCTCAGAGGGGCAGGTTCACGGCCCTGTGGCCCTGCCCCCCGTAGGTGTCTGGCGGGGCTTGACCCTCCCTGTGGAGGAGGGGAGCCACACCGCCTCGCTACACAGTCCTAAACATATTTAAAGACAGTTATTGGGTCTCCCTTGAGTCTTCTTTTCTCAAGACTAAACATGTCCAGCTTTTTTCAACCTTTTCTCATAGGTTAGATTTTCTAAACCTTTCAGCATTTGTGTTGCTCTCTAGATACTTACATGGCTATTTAACAAGTGTTACTAACTAGATACTTAAATGACTTTTGTCACCATTGAATCTGAATGCCTCAAAATCATGAGTGGATTTTACCCTCCCAACTTGCTGGGGAGATATCCCCATTTTACAGATGGCAAATTGAAGTATAGAATAGACTAAGTGATTTGCCCAAAGTCACACAGCAACTCTGTGGTTGTGCTAGGAATTGAACCAACGTCTCTTGTGTATAAGCCACTTCCCCATCCATTTGTGCAGATAGACACCGAGTGGGATTTTGAAAAGCACCTAAGTGAGCTAGGTGCCTAACTCTCATTGAAGTCCCAATAGGAGTTATGCACCTAACCTGTTTAAGCACTTTCATAATCCCAATGGGTGCTTATCTGCATATTTAGGTGCCTAAATACCATTATACACCTGGCCCTATCCCACCTTTCTGTCAGCTAATTCAGCCTAATGTTAGTGTCTAAAACCGAGGAGCAACCTAAAACGCACAAGTGTGCAAGGCTGTTCCTTTGCCTTCACAAAGATGACAAAGTTCTATACTATGGCCATGGGAAACAAATTATTTTTTCCATCCTGAGGCTATTTTAACATCAAGTATTGGCAACCGGAGTTCTGGGACTGAGGGAATTACCATAGTCTTCCTGGTCCATGTGTTTACCAGAGAAGAAATTAAGCTTAAGCCATGTTCCCTCTCCTTCTCCTAGCCACCTCGCCCCCCTACCTCATATCTCTTGAATGCAGTTTTTCAGATAATTTAATAATATTCACTGGGACATTAGATTAATTGGATTTTAATTCCAAATGACTGTGAAAGCGGAGAAATGAGTCACCAGCCCATACTAATGAGAAGATCTATTAAGGACTCTTCTCTGATAGCCACACAGAGCAGGGTTATAAATATTTCATATTCAATTAATTGAATTTTGCCCCCGTAAATGATGCTGCCTTGGAACATTAATCAACTGGGACCAAAGTGAGAAAGGAAGGAAAAAATCTAAGAGAAGCCAGAAGACTCTTTAAACAATATCTCACACACCCCAAAAATCTCCCAGTTCCCATACTGCTTGTAGATTACAATGGAGGCTTTAATACTGGGCGCATCCAGTTCCAAACACTGGATAAATTAATGTTAATTCATCAGACGGTCATTTTATAAAGGGCTGTGTGCAGATTATTTGAATGCTGCTGCAAAGAGATTTATAGGTATAAGTGCCATGTTGAATGACCCTGTATATATAGGCTCGTTAAATTGGCCATCAGTCAAAAAGTCTAATTGAAGTAGGCCAGCAGCACGCCACTGGAACTGCAGGGCTTTCTGCAAACCAAGCTACACTGCAGAAGCTCACTTCCTGCAAGGTTTAGACCAGGGGTCGGCAATCTCTGGCATGCGGCTCGCCAGGGTAAGCACCCGGGCAGACCAGGCCAGTTTGTTTACCTGCCACGTCTGCAGATTTGGCCTATCGCAGCTCCCACTGGCCACAGTTTGCTGTCCCAGGCCAATGGGGGTGGCGGGAAGCTGCAGCCAGCACATCTCTCGGCCTGCACTGCTTCCCGCAGCCCCCATTGGCCTGGAGCAGCAAACCGCGGCCATTGGGAACTGCGATCGGCCAAACCTGCCGACGCGGCAGGTAAACAAACTGGCCTGGCCTGCCAGGGTGCTTACCCTGCTGAGCCGCGTGCCAGAGGTTGCCAACCCCTGATTTAGACAGTGCTACTTTCTATCTGTTAAGCAATTTGGACCACACTTTGCTATGCCAGTGTAATATATTTTCACGATGGAGAAAGGAAAGAAGAGGCCCCTCGCCCATCATTTCTTTCCATCATTTACAAAAGAGAACAGGGAATTGACAGTGTTGCCAATTCTCATGTTTTTTTTAAAGGCTTCGAGCTCTTATGGTTGGAAATAAAAGTTTGAAAACATGTGCCCTAAAGGCAAATAAAAAGAACCCAAATTTTACTATATTTTAAATGTCAGGATTTCTCAGACAATCTCATCATTTTGGGGGGAGGTGACGCATGTCTTTAAAAACTCTGGGTTTGAAATATTGGGACTGCACATGAGCCACTTTTACAGTGCCAGATGGATCTTTCTGTGGTCAAACGAGCGATGGTCTTGTACTTAGGTACTGGCCTGGGACTGCATTTCATTCCTTTCTGCTGCATAAGAACATAAGAACGGCCACATTGGGTCAGACCAAAGGTCCATCTAGCCCAGTATCTGTCTACTGACAGTGGCCAATGCCAGGTGCCCCAGAGGGAGTGAAGCTAACAGGAATAATCAAGTGATCTCTCTCCTGCCATCCATCTCCATCCTCTGATGAACAGAGGCTAGGGACACCATTCTTTACCCATCCTGGCTAATAGCCATATAAACCCTGCCAACTTAGTGCAAGAGTGTAATAAGAAAAGCCAAAGAGGAGTTGAAGAATCGGCTACGCCCAAAACTAAAGGTAATATGTTTTTTAAGTACACGATCAAAGAAGCAGGAAGCCTGCTAACAGACCAGATGGGGCCCCTTGACAATTGAAATACAAAAGGAGCGCTTAAAGACGATAAAGGCTCATTGCGGAGAAACTAAATGGATTCCTTGGCTTCAGTCTTCACAACGCTGAGGATCGCGGCGTTTTAAGGACAGAGAGTCCCAACCTGACTGGCTTTTGTAAGTAACGAAAGGCGGAGGAACTGTACAGATTGAAGTGGTCACTAGAAGGAGGTTTTGGAATTAATTGATCAACAAACATTAACAGGGAGTCACCCACGGGACCAGATGGCATTCACCAAGAGTTCTGAGAACTCAATGTGAAGTTGCGGAACTTATTAATTAAGGTTTGTAACTGTCCTTTAAAATCGGGGTTCGGTACTCAATGACTGGAAGTTAGCTAATGTAACGCCAATATTTAAAAAGGGCTCTAGAGGTGAATCCCGGCAATTAAGACCAGTAAGTCTAACATTGGTACCGGGCAAATTCAGTCAAAACAAAGTAGAATAAAATTGTCAGACACCAAGAAAACATAACTGTTGAGCAATAGTACAACATTGGTTTTCTGTAAAGGGAATAGTGATCTTTACTAATCTATTAGAGTTCTTTGAAGGGGTTCAACAAACGTGAAAGGGGATCCAGTGGACATAGTGTGCTTGATTTCGCAGAACAGCTTTGACAAGGTCCCCTTACCAAAGGCTCTTACGAAATTAAGCTGTTTCATGGGATAAAATTATGAATAAATTGAATAGGATTGGTCCTAGGACTGACCCTTGGGAACACCACTAGTTACCTCTCCATTCTGAGAATTTACCATTAATTCCTACCCTTGTTCCCTGTCTTTTAACCAGTTCTCAATCCATGAAAGGACCCTTACCCTTTATCCCATGACAGCTTAACTTTACGTAAGAGCTTTGGTAAGGGACCTTGTCAAAAGCTTTTCTGGAAATCTAAGCACACTATGTCCACTAGGATCCCCCTTGTCCACGTTTTTGACCCCTTCAAAGAACTCTAATAGATTAGTAAGACAGGATCTTGGCATTTCATCGTGGATAGTTCTCTGAAGAAGTCCCACGTTATGTGTTTGCAGATCCCAGAGTAAGAAAGGGACCAGGTGTATTTGGTTCCAAAAAACAAAAAGCGGCAAACAGGTTGTTTCCCAAGATAGGGGAACCATTTAAAAAGGACTTTTAGGGGAGAATCAGGAACTACCTTGAGGAGAAGAATATCTATTGCCCTCATAGTTTATATTAAATCCATGGACGCCCCCACCATCTTTTTGAATACTGTATACAGATATGTGTCTCCTTACCTCAAAAAAAAAAAGATATTCTAATAGCACTAGGAAAAGATTTCAAGAAAAAGGAACAAACTAAAATGATTAGTGTTTGGAGAGGGTCCCCATTGGAGGAAAAGATTTAAAATAAGGCTAGGGAACCTCTTCAGGGCCTGGAAAAAGAGGAGACTAAGGGGGATTGTAAAAGGGTATATAAAATCATGAGTGATGTTTGAAAAGCGGATAAGCGAAAAGTAATATTACTTATTCCCATAACCACAGAACTAGGGGTCACCAAATGGAAATTATAGGTAGCAGTTTTAAACAAATAAAAGGAAGTCTTCCACACAGCGCACAGTAACTTGTGGAATTTCCTTACCTGCGGAGGTTGTTGAAGGTTAGGACTATAACAATGTTAAAAGAGAACTGGGATTAAATTCTGCTCCTTTCTATTTGCCTCACTAGGATTTGACTTCCACTTTTTAAAGGAAGTCTTTTTATCTCTCACTGCTTCTTTTACATGGTTGTTAAGCCATGGTGGCTCTTTTTTAGTCCTTTTACCGTGTTTCTTAATTTAGGGTATACATTGAAGTTTGGCCTCTATTGTGGTGTCTTTAAAAAGCACCCATGCAGCTTGCAGGGATTTTTGCTGCAGATTTTGTGCATGACCTTGGGCAAGTCTGTCTTAAGCTTTAAACTTGTGGGTGACAGGAATTGTCTCTTACTCTGGGCACGTACAGTGCCTGGCACAATGGTTGCCTCATCTCAGTAAGGCCTCTGGGAGTCAACTAACACAAATAATGACTAGTTTCTAGTTTTCAAAAGCACATGAGGCCAAATCTTCAGCTAATGTAAATCAGCACCATGAAGTCAGTGGAGACACTGAATTACACAAGCTGAGACTCTGGCCCACAATTTTCTGAAATCACTGTACACTCAAACATGGAAACTGACATGGAAATCTTCCACAGAGAGAGAGAGAGAGAGAGAGAGAATGAACAATATTGCCAAGCCACAATCATTCAAAATTCATGAGTGAGGCCCCCCCCAATAAATCGCAAGATCATTTTAAAAACCATGAGATTGTAAAAATACTAGGTAGGAGTTCTGTTTATTTGTTTCTGGTCTTTGAACCTTAATGGGTCACATTTTCAAGCTTTTCTCCACAGCCATGAAGGCTAGAACCTTAGTATTTATTTTAATGAAAGCTGACATTCTATTGGATTCATATGACTCTGGGGTCTAAGGCTTTAAGAAAAACACAAAATATTGCAAGACTTGTGATAAAAATCACAAGAGTTAGCAACACAGAGAGATTCATTCTCTATACTTATTTCTGAAAAGTGTCAAAAGAGCTGGGAATTAGGAGTACACTACAAAATGCCTCAGGAGAGAGAGAGAATGAGCAACAATATGGAGAGTAGGAAATACACACACTCACACATTTTGATGCCCATCAACTTCCTAGTTCCAGCTATAAAGAACCATTGGAGATGAAAGTACCAGGTATATTTCTCTAGGATGCCAATAAAGAATATTTCCTCCTGATTTCCCCAAGGAAGCAGATGGAGTGGCGGGAGAGAAGGAAAGATTAGAAAAACTAAATGCTGAGTGTATAACTTGGTTCATAAGGGGAAGTCGAATAATGCTGCCAATATTCAACATCATGAGTGTCATGATTTGGGGGAGTCTGAGGAGGGCTATTGTGCTCCTGAGATAAGACATAAGCAGCTCAGGAATTTCTCTTATGCTACTTTCAGTTTTTCCTTAGGCCACTAGAGATCACTGTGCAGCAGGGGTTGAGGGGTACCCATGTGTACTCTGAGCAGGGCACAGCCCTGGAGCAGACATAGCATTTAGGAAGCACAAAAACTATTCACGGATTTCGCAAAGAGTTTCAGGGAAAGAAAGAAAGAAAGAAAGAAAGAAAGAAATGCCAGGACAGTTCATTTTGAAAAGGTTGAAATGAACTGTTCCAACCTTTAATTTCAAATTAACATTTCCTGACTGAAAAGTCAAGTTGATTTGGCCTTTTCAAGATGTTGCATTTTGAACCAAACAAATCCGAGGGGAGGGGGTTCATCCTGGCAAGGAAAAAAATTAAAACTTAAAAATCAGTTTAAGTTCTAAACAAACTGATTTTTTTTGCAGCCACCAAACCAAAAAAATCACCTGTTTGCTCAGCTCTAAATGGGATGATATTAAGGAAAGGAAAATTTAGGCTAAGTATCTAGGAAACTTCAAAATGGTATGATGTACTGTAATTATTTATTATAATTAAAACGTATATGTGGAGCTCTAAATGTGCACTGCATTTTAAAAGCATTTTGAAGCACCTATACCCAACCATGAAGTACTTTTCCAAAGGAAATAATGGGACCTCATAACTTAAAACTATACCGGACACAATACAACAAACCATATGGTAGAAACCAATCCTTCATTGACAGCTGAAATGGCCTAGATGTCAGTCTAACAAAAAGTAACCCTTTTCCAGCTTGAATTTCTACGTATTCACCCCTAGATGTCGCTGCTCCATACATTTGCAGAGCACAGACTCACTGGGATAATAAATCTGATTCCCACAACATTAAAGCAGTTCAGGTATCAAGAGTTCTAGTGAGTGTGCCACGTGTCTAGAGGTATAAAAAATTATCTCCCATGTCAATGACATGTCTACTGCCAGACAATCTAAATCACGATACACATAGAACAATAGTAAAAAGCACAGTGTCTGGCCACTGTCGGGAGAGTTTACTGTTGGATTGAAAGAAGAGGTGGTTAATCAGGAAAAGGAGAAGAAAGGCTCTTGACACAAGATGTGGGATGCTGAATGAAAGTACAAAACTAAGAGAAGACAAAGGGAGCAGATGTGAGAGAAGATAAAGAGGGAACATAAGGAAAAGGGGAATCTTACGGTGATGTGACAGCTAAGATATAAGTGGGGCTGGAATGCATGATTTTATTATAAATTGAGTATGTGATTATTTATTACAGGGGTGACCAACCTGTCACTCCAGAGCCACATGCGGCTCTTCAGAAGTTAATATGCGGTTCCTTTTATAGGCACCAACTCCAGGGCTGGAGCTACAGGCGCCAACTTTCCAATGTACTGGGGGTGCTCACTGCTCAACCCCTGGCTCTGCCACAGGTCCTGCCCCCACTCCACCCCTTACTACCCCCTCCCCTGAGCCTGCCGTGCCCTTGCTCCTCCCCCACCCCACTCAGAGTCCCCTGCACACCACAAAACAGCTAATCAGGATGTGTGGGGAGGGAGGGGGAGGTCCTGATTGGTGGGGGCTGCCAGTGGCTGGGAGGTGCTGGGAGCGGGTGGGGCTGCTGACGTATTACTGTGGCTCTTTGGCAACATACACTGGTAAATTACGGCTCCTTCTCAGGCTCAGGTTGGCCACCTCTGATTTATTTTAAAAAAGGTCTATGATCATGAAGTGCAGTGTTAATGCCGCAGAGTAAAAGACATGATGGAGGGCATTTTGGTGGCAGCTAGTGGCCTTCAGAAGGTGGCAGTGGCAGATCTTGAAAAGGAGATTATGCAGGCTAGATGCTGCCGTGGCAGAGCGGAGACAGGTATTAGTTGTGACAACTGTGGATTCCCTCAGTGGGGACTCTCCTTGTGGTCCTGCATCAGAACCACCGGGGTCGACTCCATTGTCATGCAGAGCTGGGCTGGTCAGAGGAGGCACCAGAATTTTTGCATGAGGAAGGCCACCTTCATGCAGCTGCCTGAAGGCAACTTCAGCATCAGGACACATAGAGGAAGGAGGCCATGCCAACCCAGAAGCAGGCTGTGATTGCATTCTTGAAGCTGCTGTAGTTCAGAGGCTAACCAATTTGGCATTGACATGTCAACTGTCAGTGCTGTGGAGGTTTGTGAGGCATCTATCACTGTGGTTTACCCAGGGGTGGTGGACATTGCTAATGTTCTCAAAATAATAGCTGGTTTTGACAGAATGGTGTTCCTGAACTATGCTGGGGCCATTGATGGCATTCACATGCCCATTGCTTGCCCACTACAAGGAGCTCATTACTATGTCAGTCCTAAAGGATACTGCTTAATCGTTCTGCAGGCCTTGGTTGACCAAAAAGATTCGTTCATGGACCTCAAATGTGGGATGCACTGGCAGTGTGCATGTTGCCAGAATGTTCAGGAGATCTGGTGTTCTCCTATTTCATCAGGAATGGGCTCAAGACACTTGGTTTGCAGGCCTTGTTCAGACAATCAGAAAGTGGACCTCTGATAGCTGGGGCTGGGTCTAGGACAGCAAGAGAAGCCTGGGATTACAGGGGGAGACGCATGGGGAAATGTCATGCTGTGATGGGGAAATATCACGCTGTGTAGTGTTTTAGTACACAACAATTTATCTATTTGTTATTGCTTTTACGTGGTTGTGTGTGTGACCTATTAAAAGCTTTGGATAAAATTTCAAACCTTTTCTTTTTTTCCTTAAGCACTCACACACCCATGCAGTGTACAATCTCAACTTTTGTTAAAAGTAAATTATCAAAGTAATAAAAAATAGTGTATTAAGAACCAATACAGGCAGCGCAGCCGCCAGGAGGTGAAGTGTATAAATGGCAACAAAACTGAAAAGTGCTACTTACCATTCAGTGAAATCTCACTGGTAATGGAATTGTACGTTCTCAGCGCGCCTTGTCTCCTTATCCCACAGTGGCCCAGAAGTCAACTGAACAGGGTACATCTGCCCAGGAACACTTCCACTGCAGGACAGCATTGAATTACTCATAGCCCACTCTGCCCAGAACTGTCCCATGCCTATCACGGCTGCAAGACACAATAGTGTAGAAAAAAATCAACTGATGCTAGATACTTCTATTGCTGTAGGTCATGCTCCCTCATCCTCGGCCATGCTCAAGGTAGTCCACCACCAGTTTTGTCTCCCTCACCTGCTCCAGCTGTTGTGTGTGGAACTTAAGGTGCCTGGCTGTCCTGCATCCAAAGTCATTATGCATTTCTTGCAGCAGGTTGTCCGTGATCTTGTGTCTTTTCCTTGGTTCAGTGTTTTCTCCCCAATAGACCTTGGAGGCTGAGTCACCCCAGCATAGGTAGAAGGTCCTGCCAAGATAATAAAAGAATCATTTATAGGTATGACCCTGGAAAGAAATAAAACCACTCCTTTTACATTCTGTATCACAGCAAGGCCACAAGTTAATGTGTTTACATACTTGGTTGCCCTTATTTTATCTCAACCCATTTGCCTGGTTAGAAGCAGCTGCATTCCAGATTATCAGTCCTCAGAGACTAGGGTAGGTATTTCATATTTCATCTATTTAAAACATTTTAAGAAAAGTTTTATGGGCCTGGTTTGGGGATTATGATCTTAATACTATTTCAGGCAGCAGTATCATTGGGAGATTGCAGGAGATTTCAGACTGGAAGAGGGGAGAATTTTTCCAGGCTCTGGTTAAAAAAAAACATCTAGGAGATATTCATCACCTAGTGACTGATCAGCAAATCACTGAAGAGGGCTAGTAAGCTAGAGAGGCAGGCGTGGGAAGTTCACCCACCAATCGCCTTGAATTTCTCCTATATGAAAAATTCTCAAGCACCATCAGCCAGGAGTGAGAAAAAATTTGGGCAAACATAAACAGAATGCTGAACTAGCATGCAGAAGATTGCTAACAACAGATCTGCCTTTACATACACACACACACGCACGCACAAGTCAGACAGCATGTTGCTAACCAAAAGCACTAGGAAGCCAAACATAGCCAACACCAAACAGACTTTTTCCACTTAATACAGCCAGTGAGTCTGATAATACGTTCTATCTGGGACACGGCTTTAATGCTATAATAGATGCAGTGTGTGTGTACAATAGAAAATGGAAAGCAAGAAATCAGAAAGAAAAGGTAAAGAGTGATACTGTAACGGTCTGGTGTGGGAGCTCGGCCCTCTCAGACGCGGCTGGGAGCCAGTCCGCCTCGCTACTCGAGTTTGGGTGAGCTGTCGACCTAGCCGGGTGAGGCAGGAAAACAGTCAGGCACTCAGGCAGGGGCTGAGCAAACAACAGTACATAAGCCCAGGCCCTTGGGCAGGGCAGGGCAACGAGCTGTTCAAGGCTCAGGCCCTTAGGCAGGGGCTGAGCAAACAAACCGTATATAGGCCCAGACCCTTGGGCAGGGCGGGACAGCGAGCAGTTCAAGGCTCTGGCCCTTAGGCAGGGGCTGAGCAAACAAACAGTTCAAAGTCTAGAAGAAAGGCCTCCTCAGGCCAGCGAGAGGGGGAGTCTGCCACCCCTGGAAGGGTGGCAGGGGGGACGCAGGCCCTCCCACTCCACTGCGTCCCAGCCTGGGGCCCTAACAGTGGCAGGCAGTCTGCTGCTGTGTCAGTGGGGATCCTGGCCACAACACACTGACATTGGTTCAGGCTCTTCTGGAGCCAGACTAGGGTCGGCTACCCCCAGGCCACTTCCAATCTCTCCCCCCGTTGGTACCTGTGGATCACCTGCATCTTCCACGATGTCCCACACCATGGGCTCCTCAGGATACTGAGCGTTGGGTAAGCGGGGCTGGTCCTCGGGATACTGGACGCAGGGTGGTTCAGGCATCTCTTCAGGGTACTGGGCAAGGGGAAGGCCCAGCCGGTCCTCCTCAGGGTAGCGGGGACGGGGCAGGCTCAGCCAGTCCTCCTCCGAGTAGCGAGCCTGGGGCAGGTTCGGCCAGTCCTCCTCCGAGTAGCGAGCCTGGGGTAGGCTCAGCCAGTGCTCCTCAGGGTGGCGAGCCTGGGGCAGGTTCGGCCAGTGCTCCTCAGGGTGGCGAGCCTGGGGCAGGTTCGGCCAGTCCTCCTCCGAGTAGCGAGCCTGGGGCAGGCTCGGCCAGTGCTCCTCAGGGTAGTGAGCCTGGGGCAGGCTCGGCCAGTGCTCCTCAGGGTAGCGAGCCCGGGGCCAGCTCGGCCAGTCCTCCTCCGAGTAGTGAGCCTGGGGCAGGCTCGGCCAGTGCTCTTCAGGGTAGCGAGCATGGGGCAAGCTCGGCCCAGCGGGAGCTAGGGCACCAGCGTCTGTCCTCTCTGGCGGCCAGCGGTCAACTGAGCGCTGGGGCCGGACCTTTATACTTCCTGTCCCGCCCCTTGACTTCTGGGGGACGGGAACAGGCAGTGGTGGCTCTGCCCACATCGACGTCCATTCTGGCTCGGCCCTCTCAAGCGCGGCTGGGAGCCAGTCCGCCTCACTACAGATACCTAGGGCACTGGTAACTAAAACCAGAAGAAGAACCACATGAAAAGTGCAGGCATGAAATGTAATCAGTAAGGCCAATACCAAATTGTAGGATAGAGTTTAAAAGACTCCTAAGTCATAACCTCACACTAGGATCTACTCAACAAGTGTAATCTAGGAAGGTGGTCAGATATGGCAATGTATACTTGTTTCATTTGTTGGACACAGTGCAAGAGGAAGACTTTTAATCTAGCTATTTTCAGCATAGAATTGACCCGTTACTCTAGCTGGAACATTGATATTACTTTTCAGAGTGCATCTATGAGACTTTTCACTGTTAAGGTAGCTCTAAGGAACCATTTGCACTCCAGATGCGATAGTTGAAAAAGTAGAGATGTACTCCCTGAAAACAGAGCTGTGCAATTAGGTGGCATATTCTGGAAGCTGAATCAGAAGAGCAGTATATGTGATGCAGCATGAAGCACATTGCACAGTGCTATGGGGACATCTGAGTATTTAGGATAATACAAAAATGCAGTTTTTCATCTGCAAATATTACCATCACCATTATTGACATTGGTGGTATTAATTAGTTAATATTTGCAACATGCATTGAAGATGTGAAGTGCTATATAAGTATATGCTAAATATTGTTAATGTAATTTTCCCCTCTTCATCCAGCACCATTCATCTCACCCATTAAACCTGATTGACTGACTGAGATTGAGTGAACTAGGACTCAGAAGGGTATGGCTACATGGCAGAAATTGTCTTGAAACTGATTCAGCAAAAACAAGTCAGACCACTTTATACTGCCTAATAAATTCACTAAACCTTTCGTCCATTTTACATTGCTTCACTCACAGTATTACCATATACAACTAACTTAAAAGTTGTTTTACAAAATAGTTGGCTTAAAGCAATTACTTTGGTTTTGCAAGACAAGGTCAGTTCTCCTCCAACCCACCTCCCAAAACGCATTTGGTGAAAACTGGAGTCATGCTGCTGTTTTTTTCAGTCCACAATGTTTATTGACGTACCTTCTGCTGCTGTTTTACTTAGTATGCTCATTAATAGATGAGTTCAGGGAAGATGAGTGATCACAGACAGACAGAATGAAATCACACACCCATATTGTGTTGGGAGTGTATTCTCAGCTTTCAGCCAACGGATATACAATGTCAGTTCCTAGTTTAGACCTTTCAACTATCTGTTATGTGCTGCTTTCTAAAATGAACCATGCCAGGATGGCACATGAGGCAATGAAAAATGAATGCTGAAAACCATCCTGCACACCATCACATACACTGGAAGTGAGCTGCCAACTGCCTTTGCGTTTAAGAAGCTAAACAGCACCATTGTAGTAAGAAACAAAGCACTTACTTAGACTCCCCATTAAAGAAAATTGGTCAACTGTCACAGCTGTTCCTTGTGCTAAACACATAACAGATTCACCTCATGTGAATAAAGAAACACACACAAATGTTAGTTTACTGAAGACAGACCTTTGCAACTTTGTTCCTGTTTTCTTCAGTGCATTACATGAGAAAATCAAAAACATACATTTACAAGAGAAGGTTACTTTGCAGTTTTGTGATTTATTTTAGAAATCTTCTTGAATATACATACCACCTCCAGCAGTGGAAGATGTCACTTCAAATGACATGGCAACAAAACACATGAATCCCCAAGAAAGGTCAAAAGGAGCAGGGGGAGCAGGGCTTTAGTTAGAAGTAAAATCCATTATTATTGTTATCCCTTTTTGAACCAAGCAGCTAGTCGAAGTTCAGAACCTTGTAGGTTGGTATAGTTGGGAATAGAAAATGATGAGGGAATCTGGTATTTTCTTTGATGCACTCTTGTTTATTACAAAGGAACATTCAAAGTCCTGCTTCTCCAAATGCAGGAGAAACCAAAAACAGGGAAGAACTTCTTTGCTTACAGTCCAAAGTCTCTTTAGCCAGCACCACACCAGAAGACCTTTCTCTAGCTTCTTCCAGGGTCACACATCATGCTTGGTCAGGCTGTTCCTCTGCCTCTCTCAGTCTGGTCTGCGCTCCCACTTGTCTGTCTGTCTCTCTCTCTCTCTCAAAACAATACCCAATGCAACCCTCTGCTCACCTGGTGCCATTTTTTGAGCATTTTGCCTTGTTTTAGTTTGTGTCCCCTTCACTGTCTGTCTTACAGCTGTCTTAAATGAATGCGGTCACGCCCATCAGTTTAACGAAGTTTAACCTAACCCCAAAACATGTTTTACCCATCTCACAACATACTGCACAACAGCGAATAAGTTCCTCTGTTGACCTGACACACACACTTTATGCCATTTTTTATCATTAATTAGCATCCACTCCCATCATTTGTTAATCAGACAACAGACGGTTGCACAGATGGTTGTCGTTTTTCTGTAGAACAAAGAAAAAACTGAAGAAACAAAGCTAAAATTCTACAATATGGAACCAAGCAAACCTCACTGCTTATAGTACCTTCAGAATACCTTTTGCATATCAATGTGAGTTTTGCCTGGATAAGGGCTGAGAGGTTGGGCTCATCTCTGAGCTACCAGGTGACTAGCATTTTTTATTCAGAATTCAGTGATCCTCATGAACCTTGCAAATTCAAGATGTAGAGAGAAATAGGTTAGTTACATCTCCTTTCTTCAGAACTGATTAGTTTATCTGAGCAAAATAGAATTCAGAGCAAAATCTGCAAGACATGGAAGATCTTTCCCTCACAATTTGGGCCATTTTAGATGGCCCAGGCTGAGTCTCTCTCTTTCTCCATTAAGCCTCAGTAATGGCTGGTTCAAGTTCAAAAACACTCACAGCTCTGGCCCCGGTGCTTCGGAACACCGTGGCCCCATTACCACAATGGTACTCGAGTGAAGCAGAAAATAACTGTTAGGATATAGATATTCAGGCCTGTCTACAAAGGCCTATTCTTTAAGAATTTAGCTGTATTCTTATCACTTAGCCAGTTATAGAGGTATAAAAGAAAGAATCAAAAATCACTGTCTGTCTGTGTAATGGCCTTCTTCTACTGTGACAGTCTGAGGCCTGGTTCTTTGGCTAAGCAGCAGAGGCCAGCCATAAACTGGGAAGTGTATGGTCATATCCTCACATTCCAAACTAGTCACACTGAAATAAGGTGCTATTGGGCTGTTAGGAATACAATCCTGTCCTGATATTCCTATCACCTCCAGAGAAAGGGAAGAGCCTAGAAGATGTAAAAGGAAACTTAGTTTAATAGCATCCTGTCTGGCAAGAACTCACTTATCAATAGCTGGGATGTGAAATTCTCATTTCTGTATTGTTCCATCACTGCAGTCTCCACTTCCCTATTGTTTGTCTGTATACTCTCTGTCTGGTTCTGTGATTGTTTCTGTTTGCTGTCTACAGGGGCAGCTCTAAGGATTTTGCCGCCCCAAGCATGGCAGGCAGGCTGCATCCACTGGTTTGCCTGCGGAGGGTCCACTGGTCCCGCGGCTTTGGGGGACCTCCTGCAGGCATGCCTCCGGGATGTCCTTCAAAGCCACTGGAGCAGCGAACCCTCCGCACGCAAGCCGCTGTGGGCAGCCTGCCTGCCGCCCTCGCGGCACTGGCAGAGCACCCCCTACAGCTTGCTGCCCCAATCACGCACTTGGTATGCTGGGGCCTGGAGCCGCTTCTGGCTATATAATTAATTTTTTTTGGGTGTAAACCAGTTATGGTGGTGGGATATAATTGGTTAAATAACCGTGTTACAGTATGTTAGGATTGTTTAGTTAAATTTCAGTAAAATGATTGGTTAAGGTATAGCTAAGCAGAACTCAAGTTTTACTATATAGTCTGCAGTCAATCAGGAAGTGGTGAGGGGGATTGAGAACAGGGACTGGGAGTTGGGGAATTGGGATCATGTTTTGCTAAGGGGGGGAATGGGAACAGGGGATGGGAACAGAAACAGGGACACAGGCAAGGCTCTGTGGTGTCAGGGACCAGGGAAGTGAGAGGGTGAAGGAATAATGGCTTTAGGACCCTTGCCCAGCTCAGAGGAGCATTTCCAGATGGTGGCCAAGGTCAAAAGGGGGGCTCTTAACCAAGATAGCCCAAATCATAGCCCTCCAGACTGGAATGCTGGGAAAAGAGTCATCCCACTTTGAACCTCAAGGGTATTGTTGGGGGAAGGACACGGGCTGCATAAGCCTTCCCACCTGCAGACTACGAGTACCCTCGAACACACCCGACCTAAAGAGGAACTGGAAGGGCCTGGTGTAATTCTCCCCCAGGAAGAAGGGGGATGCTGGGGCATCCATGGAAATGTAGATAGGTTCAAACTTCCCCAGGTCACTGGTTGAAGTGACCCTGATCAGTTCGATCTCAAAGGGGGGAGAGATGTGACAAAGTGGGAATGTTCTTGATGTGTTCTGTGAATGCTGAGTGGGGAGTATTGACCTGGAAAGGTTGCAGTGGAGTTGTGCTGGGATGGCCTGCCGTGAGAAAGGGAGCATACCGGGGTATGTAACATGAGAACCCAGGACGGGGGTTGGAGGCCAGGTAACACCTCTGTCCCAGGAAACTGGACAAAGGCTGGAGGAGGAGCCGGGGGGAGGCTGAGTGAGGCCACCTGTACACTATGGGATAAAATCGAATTTGCTAAAAATTGGTTTTATAAAACTGATATTATAATTTCGATTTCATGCGGCCACACTAGGCACAGTAATTCGGCATTGTGCATCCATGCTCCGAGGCTAACGTCGATTTCTGAAGCGTTGCATTGTGGGTAGCACTTCCGTAGCTATTCCATTATTCCTGCAGTCTCCCCCGCCTTTTGGAATTCAGGGTGAATCTTAATTGTCGTGGGGGGTTCTGGGTAATGTCATCAGTCATTCCTTCCTCTGGAAAACATCAGCTGACAATCCTTTCGTGCCGTTTTTCCCTGGATTTCCCTGCAGGCGCCATAGCACGGCAACCATCGGAGCCCGTTCAGCTTTTTTTTTTTCCAGCACCGTATGTGTACTGGATACGCGGAGAGAGGCGATACTCCAGCGCTACACAGCAGCATTCACTTTGCTTTTGCAATATAGCAGATGGTATCGTCGTTCTGTACCGTCTACTGCTGGAGAAAACTGGCAATGAGATGACGGTTATCTCTCCTCTCTGTACTGTCCCTGCTATCATGAGTGCCCCTGGCTGAAAATTTTTGAAAGCAAATTGGATTGACTCACTTGGGACTGAGTCAATCCCTCCCTTATGGTTTCTAAAAATAGAGTCCGTCCTGCCTAGAATAAGAGGCAAGTGTATTAGAGAACCAGTGTATCAGAGAGCACAGCTGCTCCATGTCAGTATTCACAGGGGTGCCCCTGCAACAACGCACCGTGCTTCCCTCTCCCCAACTTCATGGGCTACATGGCAGTGTCCCCCCCCATTTGTGTCATGAATTGTAAGGAATGCAGGAATAAGAAACAGAGACTTGTTAGTGAGATAAAATGAGGGAGAGGGGAGGCACTTGGAGGCAGCTTCCCGGGCTATGCCAGTCCAGGCAGGACGGAATCTTTTCTTTACACAGAAAAGGAGGGGCTGAAGCCCACAGTTGCGATGATGAAGATGGTTACCAGCCATTCTGTACCATCTACTGGAGGAACTGGAGTCATTCCCATTTTTTACCCAGGCGCCCCGGCCAGCCTCACCTGAGGCCAGCCAGGAGCACTCACGGGCTGATGGCGACGATGGCTATCAGTCATATTGTACCGTCTACACCGGAAGGGGAGAGGAGCGATACTGCTCTTCACTGCTGCAGCATCGCGTCTACCAGCAGCATTCAGTACACATAGGGTGACATTGAAAGTAGTCAAGAATGATTTCTTTCCCTTTTCTTTACGTGGGGGGGGGAAGAAACTGAGGAGCTGTTCCCTGAACCACGCCAGACACTGTGTTTGAACCTACAGACATTGGGAGCTCAGCCAAGAATGCAAATACTTTTCAGAGACTGCTGTGGACTGTGGATAGCTGGATCCTCAGTCCCCTCCTCCCTTCCTCCCTCCATGGATCCATTTGAGTCTCTGCTTCCCGTTACGCTTGTCACGCAGCGCTGTGTATCCTGAGATTTTTTTCAAACACTTTGGCATTTCGTGGTCTGTAACGAGCTCTGATACAACAGATTTCGTTCCCCATACAGTGATCAGATCTAGTATCTCCCGTACGGTCCACTGGAGATCTTATTGGATTTGAGACTGCATGCCACCCGTGTGATCAGAGCTCCACGCTGGGCAAACAGGAAATGTAATTCAAAAGTTCACGGGCTTTCTGTTTACCTGCGCCGCTGCATCCGAGTTCAGATTGCTGTCCAGAGCGGTCAGTGTTGCACTCTGGATACCGCCCAGAGGCCAATAACGTCGATTTCATCCACACTAACCGTAATCCGATATGTTAATATCGAATTTAGCGCTACTCCTCTCGTCGTGGAGTACAGAAATCTATTTAAAGAGCCCTTTATATCGATATAAAGGGCGTTGTAATGTGGATGGTACAGCGTTAAATCAATTTAACGCTCTTTATCGATTTAAACGCGTAGTGTAGACCAGGCCTGAGAGGCTGGAGGTTTATTTCAGTTTGAAGCTGGCTAGGAAATGGAGAGAGCGCCTCGAGGGAGCTTGGGCTCCCAACAGGGCTGTGGCCTCCCCGGGGACCCCAGATGGACCTAACTAAAGGGGTCCTGTGTCTGTACTGGCAAGACCTGTTTTGGGACTGTGTTCCTGTCATTAAATAACCTCTGTTTTACTGGAGACTAAGAGTCATGTCTGACTGCAAAGTGGGGTGCAGTCTGGCTTCCCAGGACCGCTCCTGGCAGACTTGCTGTGGGAAGAGCAAGGAGGGCATATGCTGAATGCCCATAGAAGAGACCAGAGGTGAAGCAGTGTGAGCTTCTTGCCCTGAAGACAGGCTGCTCCAAGGAGAGGAGGCTCCCCAAAGTCCTGACTGGCTTTGTGGGGAGTAGTTCCAGAGCATCGCCCGGACTCCATGACAACTGCTGGAAGGGGAAACTAAGAAGGACACTGGAATCATGCTTGCTGGAAGTTCACCCCAATAAACATCAAATGGTTTGCACCTTTGGATTTCGTGTATGTTGCCTCTGTTCATGCAAGAAGGATCAGGAAATGAGAGGGTGAAGGAATAAACCCCCGAACAATAACCAACACAACAAGTTTCCAGTACAAACTAGACACTGGTTTTCAACCAATATCATTGGGGCTGCATATGCAGCATCCCTGGACCCCACTGCCACCACCACATGGGCCAGTCAGTGACCTCTACCCCTAACCCCACTGTGCTGCACCCTGCCCTGCCGGGCAACCCAGACCCCACTGTGCTGGGCGGCCAGGCAGCCGGTAACCCAGCCCCATGGTCTTTAGCACACAGCTGCGGTGCAGCTGTGTGCTAACTGGGCCACATGTGGCTGATGGGCTGCAGGACCCAGGTTGAGACCCGCTGAACTAGACAAACACACGCTTCCCTTTAGATGAATGGATAAGACTGTGAACATATTCCCTTTTGTGATAACTGTCATAGCTTTCACATCTAACTGTTCCCCACAGCAAAACATTACAAAAATCCTTCACATAGAAAACCATCCTGACCGCACTATTAGCTGGGTTGGATAGCTGCAAAATCATTCCTGCCTGATTTGCTAGGGTTGCCTACCAACAACCAGCCAGGGTATTTGAGTTTCCACTTTCATGTTATCCTGACCCACTTATACACAAAGGGCCCTATTCACAGAGGTCACTTACAGGCATATTTCCACTTTACATAATTTCAGCACAAGATTAGATGGGTAGGCAGTTTTTGCCAAGAACAAATTCAAATACTCTATATTATCATTTCTTTCTCTGGGAGGGAAGAGAGCCGTTATCTGATGGCTGTATCAGAGAATTCATTTGAAACACATATTGAATTTTTACTGGAATATGACTGGGGGCATTATTTTTAGCAATTTTTGAGTTTTATGTAGAGGTAAAAAAAACTGATGGTTTTCAGGGCTCTCTTTTATATATTGTAAAGACAATATACATTACTTATTACAGCAGTATATACAGTAATGAGTCATCTTGTTGTAATGTTCCCTAAAGTGCTTTAACTTAATACTGTTTCAAAGAGCACTATGTTAAAGTGCACTGGGAAACCTTTTGTATGCACCAGCAGGATCTACCTGAACCAAATAATGGGAAGACATCAGTCCACTTTAGAAATCACACCTTTGTAGAGCAAATTACTGTTCCAGGTAAACAAGCCCTTAGAGATGCGTAACAATTTCTGGTGTTTTTCTGGGGTGTATTAGATAAACACTGATTTATTTGGTTTTTGTTCTTGTTGTTTTGTTTTAAAATTGGGGTGCTTTACCAGTGTTTAATGGTTAAAACTGAAAACCAAATGCTTTAACTATGGCTGTTGAGAAAATCAGACAGGAACAGCTTTGTGTTAGGGTGGAATGGCTCTCACAACATCCTGTGTAAGTGTGAAGTGCACTGTTTCAAGATGCATTGGGGAAGCTTTAAATACAGGCTGTACCACACTACTCAAGCAAATGCATTCCCTTTAATATTCTCTTCAATGTTAGTTAAAAAATTACCAGCAAAACCAGCCAATGTTGAATTGTGCTCACAAATATAAGATACATAGACAGGGAGGTGGTAAGTGCCTTAGACCAGTGAAATCCCAGCCCCAAGAAGTTAATGGGAATTTTTCTATTGACTAACTGGTACCAGGATTTCACTCAACATTTCTAAGAAAGAAGATAGATCCATTTTGCAGCTACAGCACCCAGATAGTTGCTGTGTTTCACAAGCATTTACCAAAGGATGAAATTTAACCTAAGGCCTCCTTTCACTTTAAAGGGTTCTAAAATCTGAGCTATGTGCAGCACACGCGTGCAAAAAGGAGCACTCATAACAGGAGAGAAATATGCCTCATTTTTCTCCCATATCATTCTGCCTCCCTGCCCTGGCCTGCTACAAGAGAGCAAACACAAATGGGGAGAGGAAAAAAGAAACATGCATATTGAATGGTAAATGAAGTAAACTTGTGCTTCTAATATAGTGAGGAAATTGTTTCAGAAGAGTTAAGTCCTTCCAGAAATGCCAGTCCAACAAGATTGTTATTCATGAGGCTATTTTTTTTTTAAATGCTCAGTTTATTGAACTGAAATGTCAGTTTCAGCCTTTTTTCTCCCTCCCCCTCCTAAGCATATCCCAGTTCTGTGTTAGGTTTGATGTAGAAGAACATGTGCTGATGAATAGCAGTTGGAATCTGGGCTCCATCTAAGTTATTCATGAATAAGAACACTTGCTCAACCTCTAGCATCTAGTTTCTGTGTCTCCATTTCAGGGCTCCATATTTCTCTCTCGCCTACAAGCATCATCTGTCTCTGTTTTGAGGATCTCTTTACAATATCCATCTCTTTCTGCTTCCAGCATCAAACTGAGCCCAAAGAGTGATTACAGGCTACTAGAATATGACTTAGATCATAAACCTATTTAGCACCAGTATTTTTAAGACCATGCTCAATTCACATGCTTCTAATTAGAGCCCAGCAATGCAAAGGCAATAACTAGGTTCAACAGATTCTCTACTGCCTTGCATATCATGCAGTAATTTACACTTGTGCAAATGGGGCATGAATTGCTAATTAAATGAGAATTCTCCACTTATTTATACCAGTGGTAGCCTTTTACATTGATTTGGCACAGATGTAAATGACAACAAACTTGCAAGGCAATGGAGAATCGGATCCCAAATCTGTAATCTGCAAAGAAATTAGGGAAGCCTGAATGCACTGTATTTATAAGGCTATTTCCAGGGCCAATAAAAGTTCCTTTCAGCATGTATTAAAAAGGCAGATCTTACAGAACCATAAATCCACAACTGGGTTAGCCATACCACATTGGTATGCTGAACTAAGTGAGCTGGCTAGTCTGGAGAGACTAACACAGCACAGAAAAAGTTGTTTAAATGATTTCCAAGACATCTGCTCACTCTTTTTGCTTTGCAGCTCTTGGACAAAATTCATGCAACAGGGTTGCTTGCTTGTAACTCAACATTTTGAAGAGAGCAATACAATTTTAATTCAGGAAACTTATCCGAGGTCATCTCAAACTCACATGAACATTTTTCAGTAGAAGTGAAACACAGGGTTCAAGTTTTAATCATGATGATGACTCTTTAAGGATGGACTATGATAGGAGAATGATGGTTTATACACTAGCAAGAATACAGTAAGAAAGTAGTAGAGGATAAGAATTAGAGTTAAGCAGCTTTTGCTCCATGAAGTGCTGAAAAAAAACCAATGTGATATATAGCACGCATCAAATGCTGACTGAGATAAGGAGTATGGAACAGAGAGGCAGGGCCCTGAACAGAGAACCCATTGCAAAGAGCATCAAATGCCAACCAGGCAGTAGGCCAGCTGTTGAACTTATTTATTTTTGATGGACTTGGGATGTAAACTAACCTGTTTGAAAATGTTTACTCTGATCCACCAAGCCCAGTGCTTCCAAAAACTTTACCGGTTCTGCAAGCATTTGCATTGATGCATTTCTGGGACTTAAGTGCAAGTGACACATAATTTACTTTTTCTATATTCCCATTACAGATAAACACAAAGCTTAAAAAAGGTAGATTCTCATCCCAAGCATGTACCCAGGAAGGTCAGGCAGGATGGTAAACCCAGGCCATTGCCTGTGACCCTGCAGCCATGCTGTTATATTTAGCATGCTAGATCAAGCCAAGAGAGCATATGTATGTCTATCCATGCTAGTAGACATACATATGTCTCGCCAGAGGCCTGGATCAGCCCTATGTACTTACATCCTCCCTTTCTAGCACCATGCAGGCGCTAAGGGCTGCAGTGGGGAGAGATGCCTCCCCACAAGCCCCGGACTTGCTGTGGTGCCCCTCCCCATCCCCAAACCTGCCACGGCTGAGGGACAGGCACCCCTCCCCAGGCCCCAACCCAGCTCGGCCTGGACCTGCCATGGCTGAGGAACAGGCGCCCCCAACTCAGTCCAGCCCCAGACCTGCTGTGGCCAGGGGACAGGTGCCCCTCTCCCAGCACAGACGCAGCCCAGCTTGGACTTGCTGTGGCCGGGAGATAAGTGTCTCTCCTCCCTAGCCCAGGTACGGTTGTGGGAAGAGAGAACTAGGGGGGAGGGAGTCCTCTCTCTCCCCACCGTAGCCCCGGGGAGCCCTACTGCACCCCAAACTCCTCATACCCAGCCCCACCCCAGAACCCACACCCCTAGCTGGAGCCTGCACCCCCAACACCCCAACCCTGAGCCCCTCATCCCTGGCCCCACCCAGAGCCTGCACTCCAACCCTCTGCTCCAGCCCTGAGTCCCCTCCCACACTCTGAACCTCTCAGCCCCACCCCTGCCACATGAATTTTGTAATGTGCACCAATGTGGAGGTGATGTGTGACACATCTCCTCCACATTGGTGCACATAACAAAATTAATTCCACACATGGGTGGAAAAAATTAGAAGGAACACTGATGGGGCCAGCTGCAGCAGCCCTGCCAGTGCAGCAAATTTGGAGTCTTATTGCCAAGAAGCAGAAGGTGAGGATCTGATGAGTATCCAGAAACCACACAGGGACACAGGGCCTCTGTAAGGATTCACCTTGTCTTCCTGCTTATCGGCTGGTTTTTGAGCTAAGACCTTTCTTATTTCCACAAATGTCACCCCCTCTCTGATAGAAGAATGCCAAGGAAATTTTGCAAGGAGAACGTCCTAGTTCCTGTATGGGCTGAGTAGGGGTTTGATCTAGCCATGTAGGAATAGATTCACCACACCACAGAAATGTCACAACTAGTTCTTAAATAAAAAGATGTAATACTGAACAATAGAAAAAAAATGACAAAAAATAAACCAATTTAGGGATGAATCCTGCTCCCATTGAAATAAATGGGAGCTTTTAGCAGGGATTTCAATAGCAGCAGCATCTGAACCACACTGTGTTTGTAAAATGCGAGACTGAGATGTGATTCCCGCCATACGTGTAATGATCTTTCACTTTGCTTCATGGGACAAAGGCTCATTCTCCCCAGATTTTCATGCTTCCCTCCCATTAATAAGGCCACACATTGACAAAAAACAGTTTGTTTATTCAGCCCAATCTTAGTAATCCATCTCTTCTCCAAAAGAAATCACCAAATAAACTTTCCCATGAAATAGACATTATATTAAAAGGCTGTTGGAAATTTGGGGGGTTGGGGAGGGAGAAAAGGAGGTTGGTGGAGGGGAGAAAAGCAAAATCAGTCCGTCAAAAAAAATAAAGTGAAACTGTTTACAGTCTTCAGTTTTGGTTTCTTACATTTTTCTCCCCATAGTAAGGATTCTGCAGAATTTGAATTTGTTCTGATACAAAAATTAAAATAAAATAAATGTGGTACACTCTTTGTTCACTTACACTTCAGACAGATGAGAAAAACCAATGGTATGTAAGGGAACTGCTTCATTTCTAAATGATTCTGAGAAAACCAATTTAGAAAACATTTAAAGATATATAACAGAATTATCTGGTGCATGTTTTCATGTGTTCCTTTAAGAGGTCCTCTGTGACTATAATTAGTTTTTAAACTTACATAGCACTTTTCATCCTGCTCTCTCAAAGCGCTGTGTAAACATTAACAGAACCTCACAACACTCCTGCGAGGTAGGTAAGTATTATTATCCCCATTTTACAGATGGGGAAACTGAAACATAGAAAGGTTGAGTGACTTGCCCAAGATCACGCAGTGAGTCAGAAGCAGAACTGCTGATTCTCAGTCCCTTGATCATATCACAACCCTTCTCTTGTATAGTACTCTTTTACTTTTATTTGTAATGGACTGTTATCCTTGTGTGAACAAAATTCCTACTTGCCAATACATAATATTATGAGGAACAAGTTGATCTATTCCCAACCCTTCCTCCAGCTTTTGATCTGTGACTGATAGTTTTAAAGCACTAAATCTGCAAGGTTTCCCTATCGCTACGTTATATTGATCATAAAAGTATCATGTCCAAACATATCACTCCAAAGCTGCAGGGTAGTGCTGAACATCAGTCACATCCCAATTATCTCTGTCTCTCAGGCCTGGTCTAAACCTAAAACTTAGATCAATCTATGTCACTCAAAGGTGTGAAAAATCCACATCCTTGAGAGACGTAGTTAAAATGACTTAAACCCTGGCGTAGACACCACTATGTTGACACTAGAATTCTTCTGTCAACCTAGCTACTGCCTCTCAAGGGGCAGTATTCACCACAGCAATGGAAAAACCCCTTCCATCGCTGTAGCAAGTACCTACACTACAGCACAGAGGGTTAGTTGCAGTGCTGTAGCTGTGCCACTGGAGCACTTGTAGTGTAGACGTAGCCTCGGCTAGAGAAGTTTAATCTGTGTGTTGTAGGATATTCTGATTTTTCCTTTTATATATATATATATATTATATTTTAGTTTGGCCAATCCAGTGGCTGATGTTCACAGAAATCTACTTGAATGATTTCCAAGTGACTAATTTGCCCTCACACCAGGAGGTGTCACTCAGAGCGATTAGGAGTCTCCAAGCTGCTGAACTCAGGCAGCAGGTCCCTTCTTCAGAACCACATGGGAAGCACTTTCACCCTCCGCTGTGGCCCTCCTCCTCCTGTTGGAGTAAATGCCAACAGTCTCAGGAGCCAAGGTTCTGTGGTTCTACATCCCGGAGCCAACTCTGGCCATAATAGCCAGGATAGGAAGCCAATGACTCAGCAGCCTAGAGCACCAGTCTGCTAAGCTGCTGATCTGATTCTCGCTAGGTTTTTTTTAAGGATTATTTTCTTAATCTCAAAATTTTTATCTATCAAATGTACATTTCTGTAAAAGATCAAAAACATCTGTACATGTGAAAAAATTAAATATATAAAAACACGCCATAAAAATAGTCCCTGTATTTATAAAATCATAAGCACTGCTCCTCAAGCCTCTAAATCTTTGTTACTGGGTCATCTGGAATACAGTCAACCAAGCTCCAGTCTGTCCTTTCCAAAGAGTTTTAAATTAAGCAATAACAATGTCATTGTCTTTTTATTTTCTCCCTTTTGTTTTTGGTATGACACTTCACTTCCCAATATCAGTGGTTTTTCTTTGAGGTATCATTTTTCTTTCTTGTTTTTAACAGAGTTGTGTGTGATTTGATTCTGAAGCTGCCTCATGGTGTGATTTCGAGGTTTGATTGGTAGGACCAGCAGCAGCAGGAGGCTTAGAATGTGCATGTGAAAGTACATTGACCTAGAAACGAAAAGAGAAAGAGATAACATACATACCAATGCTGCAAATTGTATTAGTTCAGCACTACAACCAGCTCCATCAGACTGAAGAGGTTTAAACATAAAACAGAGCACCTGATAGACTCTCATATATGACAGGCTTTTATGGCTTTGGATTTTACAGCAGTATGTCACACTATACCAGGGATAGGCAACCTATGGCACGTGTGCCAAAAGCGGCATGCGAGCTGATTTTCAATGGCACTCACACTGCCTGGGCCCTGGCCACTGGCCCGGCGGGCTCTGCATTTTAATTTAATTTTAAATGAAGCTTCTTAAATATTTAAAAAACCTTATTTACTTTACGTACGACAATAGTTTAGTTATATATTATAGACTTATAGAAAGAGACCTTCTAAAAATGTTAATGTATTACTGGCACGTGAAATCTTAAATTAGAGTAAGTAGAATAAACGAAGACTCGGCACAGCATTTCAGAAAGGTTGCCGACCCCTGCAGATGGAGACATCCAAACCCACTGAAGTCAATGGAAGTTTGGCATTGATATCAACAGGGATAGTATTTTCCCATATATAGTTACTAGACAAGGGGCCAACCCCAGAACCCTTTTCCAAATCCCTAGTCCCAAACTTTGACAATTCAGGTGAAATGGACTCAGAGGTGAACTATCCATGACTATAGTTTGAGAAACTCAAATGTGGCCTTCTCAGCCCATCTCTCACTGTTAAAGAATGTACAGGGACACATTTTCAGAAGACTTCCCTTTTGAGCAAGCACAGCTTGTGCCTGAAAAAATGGCACCAGCAACTGAAGGACAGAAGAGCTTCCAGCCAAACTTTTTGTTGCTTATCTGAAATTAATTAAAACTCTGAACATTTTTTAGGTTTGCCCATCATTAATACAATATAATAATCATAATAAAATACATCATAATTAGAGAGAGAATGGCACAATATAAAATAAAAACATCTTCCATATATTTACTTCTATAACTGATAGTGTTCAGGGTGAGCAGCTGGAAAAAGGGACACTTGTTTTGGTGAGCCCATAGAGTATGGGTTGAGGAAGGCCAGGGAGATGTGCATGGGTCCAGCACCTGACCACTTAGGCAGTGACCCTGCTATGCTCCTTCCCTCATAGTTCTAAGATCCCTGTAAGGTGCCTGACCCCACAGATGTGTCCACAATGTCCTACTCCAAAGGCACACACTCACCTTGCACTTAGCTCAATCGCCTTGTTTGAAAATCCCATGAATTCATACATTACCTTCCTGAGCTGAGTTAGTGAAACACACATAAATGTGTAGGTACCATCTATGGTCATAGCTGTGCTAAACTTAAACTGACAGTTTTTCCTTCGCAGGCATTGGCATGGTAACAGCAATCTCTTTACAAGTATTTATTAACAGAACTTAGGTTAAGATGTTGGTATTTTGTCACCTCAAATTGCCTTTGCTGGCAAAAAGGGCAAAATTTTGCCCTTTGAGCAAATTCTTAAGCATCCATGAGTTTGTCACATTCAATATTTTTAAACTGAGATAGCCCTTATCTTTTTTTATTTGTTGCCGTTGCTAAAGACAAAACAATGAGACATTAAAATGATAGCTGGGAATGAATCTTGCCAACACTCGTACAAGCTTCAGATTGGTGTTGGCATTTTAATAGTTGTGTTTAAGTAAGGAGAAAAGTTAGCTAAATATTTTTATTTTTTTTAAAAAAAAGGTAGCATTCAAAATCCCTCAAACAGACTCACTCACAGCTGCTCTTTTGAACAACAGTTTTCAGTCTTTTATGACAAAGTAATGGAATGTCTCTTTTTTTTCAGCCAAAAACTGTTATTCTGTGTTTAACAAGGTCTACCAAAAAAAAGTAGAAGAAAAGTAAAGTAATTTAGTCAAGTCTTTCTTTTCAACTCATTTTATGCTTCACTATATGTAATCGTCAGAACCACCCCTTTCTCACTTTTAAAATACAGAAGTAACTGCACATAAAATAAGAGTGCACAGCAACAAAATGATTTTAATACACAACGAATCAGCCATGTATCTTCTTTATCTCCTACTGATCAGTTCAGAATCCCTTCTCATGAGCATTTTACAACTGGACATTAGTTGTTTTCTCACCTAGATATTTCCCAATATAAGGTTAATTTCATTTCTACCCATCCCATCCTCTGGTCTTGGTAATAATTGGCACTGGAAAGTCCAGTCAAATAAGAATAAAAAAAAAACGAAACTAAACTGAGAAAGAAAAGGAAAATTATTCTAGCATGATTAAATGAATTCATCAAGTTCTACAGATGAAATCACTCCTCATGTTATTAAATAACCTGCTTGGATTCCCTCTAAATGATGGCAAAATTCTAATCAGCTTCCATCACAGGCTGGCTTATTAAACAAAGCCCATTGGTTACAGGTCTACGGTACACAGGTTTAAGAATTAAAAGGAGGAAACCTACTTGTATAACTTAATTGTGGGCTCAACAGCCAGCATAACAAAAGGTGCAACAGTATAGCAGACAGCCAGTTGAGTGACAAACCACGTGACAATGTCATAGATCACCTTGAGTGGCTTTGAAGAGAGGAAGTAATGTCTGTAATTGTTCCTTACCTACAAATCAAGGAGAAGGGAATTAACAAAAACCCCAAAATTTCTTAGTAAACATATGCGGACTCACTTCACATCTATTAAACTCCTCATCCATTATTATTTGCATTACAGTGATACCTAGAGGCCTCAACATACCACATACTTATGCTCCAAAGAGGTTACGGTTTGGATAGACAGGCCAGAATAAAAGTGGGAGAGGAAATGGAGACATGCAAATGCCCAAATGACATGCCCAAGGTCCCACAGCAGGTCAGTGATAGATCTGGGAATAGATCCCAGATCTCCTGTGTTCTATAACCAGGGGACCAGGCTGTCTGTCGTACGGGCATCTATGGGCAATTTTGTTCTTTTTCGATGAATCGGACCACTGCTTATAAAATGTACAACAGAAAGAGGAGTTACACTCTCTAGCAGCTGATTATGTCTGCAAGCATTTTGGATTTCTACAGATGTTGGTTTATTTGGAGGGCTGGGTTTCTCTTTTTTTTTTTTTTTTTTTTTGATGTTTTAGGGGGTGGATTATTTGTTTTAATCTGTGGAATGCATCCTCATAGGAAAGGGGCAAATTAAGTGCAAAGTATTATCGTGGTACAGTATTATGGTAACTATTACTGATTGCCAGCTTTGTTCACTTGTCAAACTGATATGGTTATATACCCAAGGTCAGACTATGAGTAAAAGTGATGGTGCTCTCCAATCTTTTCACAGTGGATGTTTCCACTAGAATGACCAGCATGGATATAGTTATTAATGCTGGAAAATTTAAATTATCATCATTAGGCTCCAAAGTTAACACTCTGCTGCAAAGAATGAAGCCAGTTCAAAGTTCTCAGACACATTATTTTGTGTGATCTATCTGCAGATTTAGATGCACTGGGGACCCATTCACAATTCTTTTTTTTGCAACCATAAAGGACAGAAACTTTTCTTTTGTTAAAAATGAAAGTACATATTCTGTAGAAACTAATGTGGTCTACAAAGACATGCCTATACAGCCTGAAACCAACTGTTGGCTCAATCCAATCTATGAGGTCTGTACTTTACACAGAATTATCACAATACACAGATGAGATGGAGGCTCTTCCTATCTGACCAGGTCAATTATGAGACAAATGAACCTATGTGCAAAGTGTATGAGGGACCATTAGCATTTTGCATGGCCCTTCACCTCTCTCTCTGACTGTAGCCAAGTCCAGCATCACAGTACCTGCTATGCTGAATCAATAAGAGCAATGGCTGGTTGTAATTAAAGGAACTACCTACAATTATTGCAGTGCAGATCAACATTTCAGTGAGGATCATCTCAAAGGAAAAAGGTATTACGTGGATTCATCCCTCGTGTACAGACAATGGCATGCCAGGGATGAAAATGGTTCAGAATGTCTAAGGGTACATAAACACCTAGCAGTGAAAGCTTTACAGTAATCTCATACAAGTCTCTGAAGAGAACAATAAAGGCTACGTACTGCTCTGGATGCTAATGTCATAAGGATTCCGGTAACGAATGTAAAGTAATATCCAGGATAGACACCATGCCACAGCGCTGACAGGATAAATGTTAAGGCTGTGGGGTACCATGGAGCCCTGTCATAGCAGATACTGGGAAGAAATGGAACAAACAGAAAACAGCAGATTGAACAAGTAACAAATATTCATTGCACTGCAGATCTCCTTGAATCTTAAAGTTCCCATTCTGATCTCCTTCATGTATCAGAGGCCCAGTCCTGCAAACCTTCATTTACATGAGGACCAACTGAATTACTTGCACGAGTAAGCCATTCTCTCATGACTTAATTAATTATCATGGAATTTAAACCAATATATATAGCCATGGTAAATGAGAACGCACCTTATGCCATATTATTTATGCCCTCTCTATATATAATATGGCATAAGGTGGGTTCTCATTTACCAGGCCAGTATTTTCCCATCTGGAATTCTGTACGTATCCTGAGAAACCTGACGGATATTCAAGAGTGGGTGAGAGGATGAAAGCGACATACCCATACTTCCTTTTCTATTTCAATATTCTTTAGGCAGAATACTATACAGCCACTGCCTGTACCCTACATCACAGAGAGCCAGTCCCTTAGCTAGTGCAAATCAATGGACCTATGCTGATTTACACTAGCAGCTAAGGAAGCCGTAAGTGAATGGTTCCGTGTGCGTAGTTCAGAAACAGAGCGACAGGACCCTAAGAATCTTGCAACATCTGAGTTTTAACGCAACATGCAATGGTCCTAAGAAATGATCATGGTAGTTTATTTACTCAAAAACATTATGTTTACCTCACTCACAAAGAAAAATAGAAACAGATTTTTCAGCTCTGTATTTTTACACCAAATACAGTTAGGACAAACATTATATAAACTCTTGTATTTTGGGGGTCACAGCAATTGACTTGAACTGGACTTTTCACATACCAAAGGCATTGTTTTCACAGTATCCAGAGACAGGACTGAGCTACAAAATTCAGATTCATATTATTATTTACAGTGAGTCATAGTGATGACAGTCTGAAATCAAATTTCCTAGTGTTGGACAAAATTTACTTTCTGTATCTCAAGTTGAAGCAGCAAAGAATCCTGTGGCCCCTTATAGATTAACAGACGTTTTGGAGCATGAGCTTTCGTGGGTGAATACCCACCTCGTCGGATGCATGCTCCAAAACATATGTTAGTCTATAAGGTGCCACAGGATTCTTTGCTGCTTTTACAGAGCCAGACTAACACTATCCCTCCCTCTGATACTATCTCAAGTTGGCATACTATAAAGACAGATCTAAATTGGCACCTGAAGTATGGGGTGACTGGTGCCTCTGCAATAGATTATATTGAGGCTATGAAGTCTGAATCAGGACCAAGGTTTCCCAAAGTTCCAACTGGAGGAGTTTACACCCAATTCAGGCCCATCTCCTATAGTAATTAATTGACTTCAAGTGCAAGGGAGAGAGAAGGAAAATATGATAAACTCCTAGCAAAATAATACAAATGGATAACAAAGACAAAATATGGACAGTGAGAGGTGCTATAAAAATGTTATGTAGGAAGACCTGTATAGCTCACTCATGGCTTCGCTGCTTATGAGCAAATGTGGTCATTCCAAACATGTAGCAATAAAAACTTCAGAGCACCAAAAACATAATAGCACACAAGTTTTTACAGATACAGGGAGAAATGAAAGAGACCAAGAGGCTGTTGTATATTTATCAGATTCACCAGTTAGAATTACTAGCCAACATTACCACCTAAAAGTAACTGCGTCTTACCAGCAACTGACTGTTTTACTGTTCTTACCGCTTTAGCCAGGCAGCTGTCTGAATGTTCCAGTTTTCAATGTACATTTTGAAACTTGTTGCAGTCTAAGAGAGAGAGAGAGAGAGAAGACGGTTAACATCTCACACTGGCTTTGAAATGTACAGGACAATGCCAATCTCTACCTGGATTTTAAACTGAAGAGGTCTACATGCAGTATGCTAGTAGTAGTAGCTAGCTACAGTCAAGGCTGTGTCAATATTTCCATTATAAACATGTTTTGGGGTTTATAACTCAGCCATAAGAACTTACCCATGGCTGACACTTGCCACTCACTTTTAAAATCTCACTTTTTATTATAAAAGTGTTTGGCTATCTTTCTAATTATGGAGAAAGCCAAAAAAGGTTTTCTAATTTCAGATATTCAAGCCACCCCCAATCCTTCAACTTACAAACAACTGCTTTTTAATCTTTAAACCTTGCAGTCCATTAGGTGGGCTGGAAATCCCTAGAGAGCTATGAAAACAAAAGGTTTCTAAAAGAAATACATTATTGGGGGCAGAGGCACACGTAAATGAACTTGTTCTCAAGAAACAATGGAAAGTATTTTTAGTACATGAACTGAGGGCCAAATCTTCAGCCCAGAGTGCAGCTTGAGAAACTAAGCGGGGCCGTAGAGAGATACCAACGGGGAAAGGGGAGGCAAGTCCACAGAGCAGTTACATCATAACTCTGCAGTGACTACTTCAACCTGTTGACTCAGTAAGCCTTGTGTGCCACTCTCATGGTTGGAGGACCACAGGTTTCCCTCCAACAGCAGATTCTCTAGCCCTGCTCAGTTCCACCTCTGCCCATGCCCTGGCCCCACTTGTCCTCTGCTTGCTATCTGAGACAACTGGACTCTACACTACACAGTGGATGAGTAACAGCAGTGCAATTCCCCAGTGATGCATTGGATTCACATCAGTTCTGTTGCCTGGGGTCCATTTGCTGCATTGTCTGGGTCTGCGCCAGATTTGTCCATTATTGCGCACATTGCAACATGTTTAGCACCTCTGCCCTATTGCACTTTATCATGTCAGTAATCAAACATTTCCTAAATTACACATCGACAGTTGGCTGCAAAATTTCCAGAAATGTTGACAGGTCTCCAGAGAATCTCAGTGTGAAGGAAGAATGGAATAATTAAGAGATTCTCCAAATGTACTGTGATCCATTAAATCACTATGTATCCCAAGGAGCCTTCTACAATCTATTAGGTCACCAATACACACTTTAAAGAGAGCACCTAAGTCAACATTGCCATGAGACCATAGAACAGCAAAACAACCTATAGTGGAAATTAAACAGCTAGAAACCATATTAGAATGGGTTTAAGGTAAAGAGACAAGTTAGGGAAAGCCAGGATATTCAGAGTTAAGACTGAAAAAGTCCAGCTGTAACTCACCTTCTTGCAATTACATGTCACAGAGCTTTCCAAACAATGGGTGATCTAATATACCAGACAGGCTGCCATACTTTAGCAAAACTGGCTGAGTTAAGCATGGCATTTCAGCTTTGCTTTGTGTGATGGGGCAAGGCCAGATGGCTACAGTAAAGTACTGAGAAACAGGTATGTTAGCCCCAGGCTAAACAAATCCCTAGTACCGTGGTAACCAAATGGCAGTTGCTCCAGGTTAATTCAAGGCGCAACCCTGGAAGGCCAATTGAAGATCTTTCTAGAAGGGCAGTTTAGAAATAGCTACTTTAATTAAAACAACCTGCAAAGCTAAATTTCAAGGGGCAGGGCTTTATTTTTCGGGCAACCTGGGTTTAAAAAAAGGGCAGCTGCCCGAACTCACAGAGTAACGCCGGCCCGCCTCTACTCCGGTTCCGCCTGCCCTGTGGATTTGTCTATAGTGCCTCTGCTAAACAGTTGCCTGACAACTGCAGCGGAGACTGCGAGTGTAGGCGGAGTAAGCATATGCCTCGCTCTTAGGTAGCACCTACGCATCGAACACTATTCAGACTCTGTATGCTGTATACTCTCGGAGGCACTATAGAGCCCTCTAGTGCTGCTTTATTCAGACGGACCTAGGAGTGATGGATTACCTAGTGGTGGGCTAATGAAGTTGTTTGCACGCTCATCCATGGCCCGCAAGTGAGGCCGAAGCTCTCTCCACGCTCTGAGCGTCGTCATAACGCTGTCTACGCAATTGTTGACCCCGGAGGCACTATTAGGACAGCTGTTGATCCACGGAGGGGCCCTGGGCTGAACCCGGGTAGAGGGCGGGCCTGGGTTCCTCCCAACTCCTGATCAGACACGGAGGAGCTGACCCAGACTGTGGGTTCCACAGAGGGGAAGATCACTGAGGTGAACAAATCTGCCAATAGCGCAGGACCCACCAAGGTAAGAGGAGACTTTGTCACATTTGTCATTTAGGTTCATGTCACAACTTGGAGCTTATTTATTTACTGTAGTTTCCTTGTGGCTTACTGTAATGAGAAGTGTACCCTTAAGGGAACTCACTCCAGAAACAACTCCTCAAGTTGATTTTGGCCATTTAAGGTTGTGCTATATTCTCAGTCCAATTTTCCTTTGTAATAAGTTGATAACCTAACACCCTGAACAAACGTTGAGGTTTCGTTGTTAATAAAAAGCACCAAAGAAGGCTCTTTAGAGTGAATTCAAGGCAATGAGCAGTAAGTGCAGCCCAAACTAAAAGGTGTGACAGTCTCCCTTAGAAGTAAACTGACAGCACCAATGAAAATGCTGTGAGGTGGTTCTCAGTATGGGCTCTCCAAGGGACTGTTGCTTCTAGTTGCAACATAAATCATATGAGAAGGTGCTTTCTGCACCAGGTTCATAGATCCCAAGCCAAAAGGACCAATGCGATCATTAAATCTGACATCCTGTAGAACAAAGCCATAGAATTCCCCAAAATATTTCTAGAGCAGATTTTTTAGAAAACATCCAGTCTTGATTTAAAATTTCAGTGATGGAGAATCTACCATGCCCTGGTAAATGTTCCAATGGTTAAGTACTCTCACCCCAAAAAACGTGGTGCCTTATTTTTAGCTCAATTTGTTAGCTCAATTTTCCAGCCATGAGCATTACATCTTTTCTCTGCTAGACTGAAGAGGCCATTGTTAAATATTGTGCCCCATGTAGATACTTATAGACTGTAATGAAGTCAACCCCTTAACCTTTGCTTTGTTACGAGCTAAATAGACTCAAAGAGCTCAATCTATCACTGGAAGGTATGTTTTCTAAACCTTTAATCATTCTTGTGGCTCTTCTCTGAACCCTCTCCAATTTATCAACACCCTTCTTGAATTGTGGGTACAAGAAATGGACACAGTATTCCAGCAGCAGTTGTACCAATGCCAGTAGAAGGTCAAAGGGCTCTTTCAAAGCTCACAAGGTCTTCTAAGAGAGTCAAGGGAAGTGTGAACTGGAGTAAGGCAAGAGAGAGGACAAAATGGAGTACTTGAGTGCTTTTGCACCTCAGTCCAAAATACTGGAGGTTAGAGCAACCTTCATCAGTATTTTAAGAGTTAAATTAAAATTACCCTAATTGACAAACACAACTTAATTGCATTATAGTTCCAGTTAGAAAAAGGAACTTCCTTGTTTTTATCAATGTTGTCCTTTTTCACTTGGCAAGCACTGTTCCCCCCCCCCCCCCTCTGTGTTTCCAAGAGAGCAGCCAGTCAAACTGGCTGTCAACATGGAATGCTCTCTGACAGGGTTCTCCTCAAACCTTCTGTTACAGATATTCAGCCACATGCAGTATCTTTTGGGGACTACTGTATTAACTTCGTGAAGGTTATATGGATCATTGTGAGCTAGGGAGTGTATTCCACTCCATGCAGGAAGGTTACAGAAGCTCCTCCAGAAACAAAAAACACTGGGGCATAATTACTGCAGTTCTTGGGACTATAAATAGCTCCAGAGAAATACCACCCCCTGGGGTGGTTTGCATTTACTGGTTCGGACAGGTGTCAGGGTCAAGGAGACACAGAAAGGGCCTTTGATGTAAAAGGCTGAGTTTATCCTGACAGAAGAACCTTGTTTTTGATTCAACAAACAGACACAAGTCTTTTGTCCAACAGGGACCCTGCCCTACTGAAGGGCTGGAAGGATTCTGACCTGCCAGACTCCTCCTGGGTACACTTAGTATGCATTAGACCTTTTTATGTTTTCATTCTTAAATAAATAAATGTACTCTGCTGTGAAGGATCCATCTGCAACATATAATCCCTGGCCATAGCCCTTGGAAAGAAAGCAAGTATAGGGGCTGGGCTTTTGGTCAGACCTGCTGGAGAGAATCACAGTGATTGCAAGGAGTCTGCTAGCCTAAATCCCTGGTCATAAGGGAGATGGATGTGGGCTCCTGCCGAGAGAGAGGTTCTGGCTACAGCCTGAACCCTGAGAGGGCATTCTTTGGGTAGACTGTAGAGGGGATCAATGATGAAGTTACCTCAAATCTCTGATGCCTTCCACACATACTTAATCTTTCATTGTGCCTAAAAGACTTCACAGCACTTCCTAATTGACAGTCTGCTACCTGCAGAGTGTATTTTCACCTGGCCATGACCAAACGGTGCAACCACAGCTATATTTAGCAATCGACTCAAATGTCGTTAAGTGGCTCTTACTATTTGACATGTACTGTATAGTAGTGCCTAAAAGAATCTCTCGGGAGAGGGTTTCCACCATGATAGGTGACATACAAATATTCAGGAAGGTGCTATCCTGGCCCTAGAGAGCTCACAGTCCCATTAAAGGCAAGGTGCAACAAGTGAGCATTACAAACCAAAGGCAAGAAGGGAAAGGAAGGACTAGTAATGAGAGGACACTTATTTAGATTAACGTCAAGCACAATTAGGTGCCTCCTGAATCATTTATCTCTTCTTCCCTCCCCCACCTCAAGTCACCAGCTTATACAAAAAAATTAGCTTTTTAAACTTTCCTAATAAACCACAATCCCATGGGCCAGTTTAATATTTAACTCTGCCTGCCCCACTCTGGGGGGAAAAAAATGAGCCTGAGCCTTATGGCCTCCCATCATTTCATACCTCCCTCCATCCACCAGGGCCTCTCTGTGGAACTCTTCCTACAGGTTGTGCTGTTAGGAGTATTCTCCATAAGGAAAGCCAGACCAGACAGCACCAGTTCAAAGGGAAGTTCAAAATGGAAATGAGGCTGTGGCATCACAAGGGTCCTGGAGCTGATATGGCTTCATTGCTCCTACGCTGCCAAGGAAGTGCCCCCACAGCCAATATGTCCCAGAGAGGGGAAGGGTGCATGAGATCTACACAATAGGAGAATAGGTTAAAGTACTGGGGAACTCACAGCTTCCCTCGGCTTAACAACATTCCTCCCCAGCTCCCCCTCCTCTCTGACTGGTACAGTGAGCACTCCCATTCCTGTTTTCAGTCTATTTTAGATTCCCCTCTCAGGTCCTGGGGGCAAAGGGGGAAGCTGTGTGCATTTCCATCTGCAGTTGGCTGCACGTACTTCTACACTTGAGCTGTGCACCCACTGTGGATGCTGCAAAAAAGGAGCAAGGAAACACTCCAAGAGTGACGGATGCAAACTCGGGCAAGGGTTAAGACAAGCACAAAAAAGGGAAGATGAAAGGGAGAGGGTATAGTGATGGTCTCGTCTTTTCCACTGAGAATTTTAGGGGCCCCTAAAATGTAGAGATGAATTACAAGAATCTGTCTTTTGATAGACCAAGAAGCTACAATGCAGTTAACTCATTGGTTTCTTCTGCTTTTCGTTCTTAAATAATGGATTGTAGATGGAGAGCATCTGTTGTTGTATGAAAATAAATCTGTAGAAGGAGAAATTGGGAATGGCCTATTCCAGTCTCCTAGATGTTTTCTCATGCCATTGACACTCAGAATATATTTATCCTAGGCGACAAACTAACAGGAAATATGTTGGTCACACTTTATAGGAAGGGTACCTTTATCAATATCTTGTAAGGGACTAACGGATGCTAAAAGCATGCCACTGGCATGAGAAAGATGTTACAGATGTTCTGAGAAACAGTGTGGTCTAATGGATAGGGAACTGAACCAGGTAACCGGACTATTTCTGTCTCTGTCACTGAGATATTCTGTGACTTCGGGCAGGTCTCAGAGTCATAGACTTTAAGGGACTATTATGATCATCTAGTCTGACCTCCTGCACAGTGCAGGCCACAGAATCTCACCCACCCAGTCCTGTAACAAACCCCTAGCCTATGTCTGAGTTACTGAAGTCCTCAAATCGTGGTTTGAAGACCTCAAGATGCAGAGAATCTTCCAGTAAGTGACCCATGCTCCACACTGCAGAGGAAGGCGAAAAATCTCAAGGGCCTCTGCCAATCTTCCCTGTAGGAAAATTCCTTCCCGACCCAAAATACGGTGATCAGGTCACCTCACTGTTCTGTATCTGTTTCCTCTTCTGCCCTTTGTCTGTCTTTGCCATTTAGAACATATGCTCTTTAGGGCCTGGGCCGTCTCCTACTGTGTATTTGTACATCACCTAGCACAGACGAGCCCTAATCTCAGGTGGGTCCTCTACCTGCTATTGCCATACAAATACTAAAAATAGTAATAACAGATTGTTATAAGCACATAAATAGAAGATGCTATCATGGTTATGAATCATTGTTGTAAGCAATTTATTGACCTGCTGAACTCTACAATAATTAATAGTTTATTAAAACATTGTTTATTAGCTCTTTAGAAACTATTTACAAATGTAACCTTCCTATGAAGTGTGACCAATACAATTTATCTGTCCAAAAGATAAAATTCACTCTAATTCTAGACACACCTGTGGAAGAGGAAAAATGTATCCCTGTGACTAATGAGCCACATCATAATTGTCACTCAATAATTGTACCAAGATTTTGTTTCTTTTAACTCACCTCAATGTTCCATATATTTAAGTTGGATAGCAGGTCCCAATGGAAATTGCCTTGATCATCAACACCACTGAATCCATAGCCAGCTGCATTGTTGACTGCGTCAGCTGTAACATCAATGTAAACTATTCAAAATAGACTGTGGCAGGCATCATTTTTTTAACATGTCTGTAGGACACTGAACACAATGATAATGCTCAATAAACAATAAGAAAATTCTTAGGGTGAAAAAATCTAGTAAAGGACAATGAACAGAAAGGGTTTTTCTAATCATTATGAAACTAAAACATACATATAACATGGTTGCATTAAAATTAGGGCTGGCAAGTCATTAAAAAAAATTAACCATGATTAATTGCACTGTTAAACAATAATAGAATACCATTTATTTAAATATTTTTGGATGTTTCCCACATTTTCAAGTATATTGATTTCAATTTCAACACAGAATACAAAGTATACAGTACTCATTTTATATTTATTTTTATTATAAATATTGCACAGTTAATTGAAAAATACTATTTCTTTTATTTTTACTTAATACAAGTACTGTAGTGCAATCTCTTTATCGTGAAAGTAGAACTTAATAATAATAGAAGAATGTAGAATTATGCACAAAAAATAACTGCATTCAAAAATAAAACAATGTCAAACTATAGCGCCTACCAGTTCATTCAGTCCTACTTCTTGATCAGCCAATTGCTCAAACAAGTTTGTTTGTATGTGCAGGAGATAATGCTGCCCGATTCTTGTTTACAATGTCACCCAAAAGTGAGAACAGGTGTTTGCATCGCACTGTTGTAGCTGGTGGTGTACAATATTGATGCGCTAAAGATTCATATTTCCCTTCATGCTTCAACCACCATTCCAGAGGACATGCATCCATGCTGCTGATGGGTTCCGCTCAATAACAATCTAAAGCAGTGTGGACTGAGGTGTGTTCAGTGTCATCATCTGAGTCAGATGCCACCAGAAGAAGGTTGATTTTCTATTTTGGTGGTTCGGGTTCTGTAGTTTCTACATCAGAGTGTTGCTTTTTTAAGACTTCTGAAAGCATGCTCCACACCTCGTCCTTCTCAGATTTTGGAAGGTGCTTCAGATTCTTAAACCTGGAGTCAAGTGCTGTAGCTATCTCTAGAAATCTCACATTGGTACCTTCCTTTTTGTTTTGTCAGATCTGCAGTGAAAGTGTTCTTAAAACAAACAACATGTGCTGGGTCATCATCCGAGACTGCTATAACATGAAATATATGGAAGAATGCAGGTAAAACACAGAGCAAGAGAGATACTATTCTCCCCCAAGTGGTTCAGTCACAAATTTAATTAACACATTTTTTAATGTGTATCAGCGTGGAAGCATGTCCTCCAGAATGATGACCAAAGCATGAAGGGGCATACGAATGTTTAGCATATCTGGTATGTAAATACCTTGCGATGCTGGCTACAAAAGTGCCATGCAAATGCCTGTTCGCACTTTCGGGTAAACAAGAATCGGACAGCATTATCTCCTACACATGTAAACAAACTTGTTTGTCTGAGTGATTGGCTCAACACGAAGTAGGACTGAGTAGACTTGTAGGCTCTAAAGTTTGATCTTGTTTTTGTTTTTGAATTCAGTTATATAACAAAAATCTACATTTGTAAGTTGCATTTTCATGACAGAGACTGCACTACAGTACTTGTATGAGGTGAATTGAAAAATACTATTTCCTATCATTTTTACAGTCCAAATATTTGTAGTAAACATAATATAAAGTGAGTGCTATACACTTTGAATTCTATGTTGTAACTGAAATCAATATATTTGAAAATGTATACAAATATCTAAAATATTTAATAATTTTCAATTGGTATTCTATTGTTTAACAGTGTGATTTAAATTGTGATTAATTTTTTTAATCGCGGTTACTTTTTTGAATTAATCACTTGAGTTAACTGCGATTAATCAACAGCCCTAATTAAAATGTATCAATATTTGCCATATGGCTGTATCTGTGATACTGCGCTAGTTCCTTGTACTTGTGGGGAGAAATACTGATGTCTCAAATTCAAGTTTCTGGTTTTTATTAAGATTTAGTCAAAGTTAAATTTTAGCGATGACTTTTGAACACCCCATGTACATAGTTCCATGCTGATCTCACAACTCACTTAATACCAGACTGTCTCTGCACATCAAATACTGAGATGTACAAATAACTTATGTTGCAGGGGCAAATAATTGCAAGAGCAAAAATGGAGGCCTGGTTCATGTCAGGTAGGCCACTCACCCAGCCCATTTTCACCCACTATGCTCTTCCTAGAAGACTCATTGTTCTTCCTTATTCAGGAAGCCCAGTTGAATTCCATGGGCCGCAGCTCTTGCTGCGTTCTTTCCCATGGAGCCAGTCAGGGTTCTGTCTTGCTCTGGAACCCCTCTGATAATTCGGTCTGGATTTCAAGGATCTTGCTTTTAATCTGCCTCTGTCAAAAGCCCTTTCTCTGGGCATACTGAGATGACAGGAGGGACTCATTACTTCTAGGTCTTTAAATACAGGCAAGCCTATAAATATTGGAAGGAAAAAAAGAAAGTATAAACACTGCTAGATTTTTCCGCCTAGTTCCATTATAAATGACAAACCTGATCAAGAAAACTGAAGATATAGCTGAGCTTTTCATTTTTATTAAATGAAGTCAGCATTTCTGTCTCGGGATTCAAAATTGGTCTTGGTCTCTCTTACAAAGTGTTATGAGATCAGGGTTATCCGTGAATTTGTACCTAAAGTACAACTCAGGGATGCAGTCTAATCTAAAAGCAGTATTCTAACCAGAAAAATATGGACCTTTCCCTTAACCTTCCCCTTCACTGACAAGCTGCTGGAAACAGAAGCTACTAAGTCTTGATTTCTGATCCTAACAATCTAAAAACAACCCTGGTTGTTGTTATACTTCTTTTTATCGAACAAGAAAGTGTCTGCTACTAGATCAATAACAAAGTGCTCACTGCTGGTACCAGATTGCTAGAACTAAATAAGAAAATTTATATTTAGTCCCTTTTATCCTTAATGTCTACTACTGTTCAGGCTTTCTGCATGCTACAATACCATAGGCCCAAATCATGAGATGCAACTCGGGTGACCAGATGAGAGAGATGAAATATCAGGACACAGGGGGTGGGATGGGGGAAAGCCAGCAGCAGGGCCAGCTCCAGGGGTTTTGCCGCGCCAAGCAGCCAAAAAAAAAAAAAAGAAGCCGCGATCGCGATCTGCGGCAATTCAGCGGGAGGTCCTTCGCTCCGACTGGGAGTGAGGGACCCTCCGCCGAATAGCTGGACCTGCCGCCCCCTCTCCGGAGTGGCCGCCCCAAGCACCTGCTTGCTAAACTGGTGCCTGAAGCTGGCCCTGGCCAGCAGAGCAAAAGATAAAAAAAAAAAAGCCTCCAGAGCATAGGAAAAATTAGTGGGGGCTGAGCACCCACCGGCAGCTCCCCTCCCTGCCCCTCACCGCACCAGCTCACCTTCGCTTCCCCCATACAGCTGATTTGCGCAAGCCTGGGAGGGAGGGAGGGAGGAGGAGGAATGTGGAGTCCTTGGGGAAGAGGCGGGGCCAGGTCAGGATTTGGAGAGGGATCCAATGGGGCAGGGAGGGAGTGGAGTCGGGTGGAGCTGGGGGCATGAGCCCCCTCTGCCTGTGCGCTGGAGTGCAAAATATTGGGACAATTCATGTCCCAACCAAACATTGGTTGCTGGCTGTGTGTTAAGTATGTTTGCAGGAAGACCAAATATGTCCCTCCACAGGCTGTGGAGTGGACATGGCTGTAGACAATGGCTGAAGTAGCGTCTTTGCTGCCAGTGTATTCACAGAGCCAAGAACTGGAGGATCTGTACAGGCATAAATCTTCCGGCCCTATCCTGCCCTTTATGCTGCAGCAAGGGAACCCCTTGAAGAACTGTGCTCCATGCAGTAGGGAATCAACTCCTACACATACATGTCAAACTGCACCACTACTTCTTGATCCCAATAAAATGCTGAGACTTTTAGTCTCCACAGGCTGCACCGCCTAATTAAAGGCAAAGGTGGACATTCCAGTGTCTGATATTATAACAGGTATGTTAGCCCCAATGCAAAAGTGGTTTGGATGCAAGATAAAGTACTCTGGAGTGCAGAAGAATTGCCACCTTTCAGTTCTCAAATTACTGGTAAAATCCTGGACCTACTGAAATCTAATGGGAGGACTGCCATTAACTTTAATGGGACCAGAATTTAAACCTATTTGGTTAGTTGCTATTAGATTGTGGAATTCAGGTCTAAATGTTTTTTACTAATAAATATTTTAAGCCTTAGTCAAGTTTACAGCTAAGTTCCAGCGTTTAATGCTACCAACCAGAGTGCTTGAATTTTCTATCTTTTCATGAATCTGGTGGAATTCTGCAGTGTGCCTCACACAATAGCATGATTGTCCTTTTCTGGAAACAGCAACTGCTTATCGGCAGTTTTATTAAATGATTATATAATGCCCTATTCCACACAACAGATAGCTTAACTGAAAAGGGTAGGAAGGAATCATGCCATTTTGTTGTTTGGATCTGCAACATACATAAAAGAAGCCTCGCCCACCACTATACAGAGCATGCTTTCCCAAAACTCACAAGATCTTTCCACAGTCTCCAAGATTACGTCACGTCATAATTCCAAAGGCAGTCTCTCTCTCTAATGTTTCTACTTTATACCCACATTTTTCCAGCTTTCTAATAACCTAAACCTATATCCAACTAAAATAAATTATTTCTCTGAATGATTTATTATCCCAAAGCCACTTCTATTACACATATACCAATCCTAACTGTTTGCTTCCACTTATTACTCTCCTGCACTTTATCACAGCCTTAATCTGAACGCTCACAGTCCCTTTTCTATCCCCTTCCATGATGCTCCTCTCCCAGTTCCAGATATTTGTGCCTCTGTGTAGCAGATTTTGGTGATCTTTTCTATTCAGCAAACACAGTCTTTCTCACCCTTCCCTTTCAGTAAAGAAAAGTACATATGGGGATGAGTGAAATGGACTGTTAGTTTGAAGTTATTTTTGGACACCAATCAAATTAATTCTCAATATTAAATACATTGATAGCCAAAGAAACACATTCCCCACCCTAAAATCCAAGCCATTTACTACTTTCTTTTTTATAGGCCTTTCTGGCCTGCTCCCTTCTGGGAATGTTTGATTCTCCCTTTCCTTACAGAAGTGTTTTAGATCCCCCTATCTCCTCCTAAGATTTCATCCCTCCCACTCAACACACCATTATACATCCTTTCAACCATCCCATGTTTCCTTTGTGTGTGTCCTGCCTCATTTCCACATATATACCTAGTAGCAACACTGAAAGATCTTGTCTGTGTGCTTCCTGTGGCCCTCTAGAAGCTGAGAATGAAACCCACTGACATCAGTCCCACTTGGGAGCTGTTGTTCTAGTCAATTCTGCTGAAAAGTTGGTTGTTTATATCCAAAACACGGAGAAAGATATCCATTTTTCAGGGGGAAAATAAGAACCATTATTTCAAGCTCTCACCTCAGTTTAACAGGTTTAACTATCAATAAATTCAAAGAGTTGATAAGACAGTGATCTCAGTATAATGGTGTTTACATTGCTGCACTGGGATATGAGAGTTCTTCTAATATTTTGCAACACAGGCTATTTTTCTTGGGTGAACAGCCAGAAAACCCCTTTGCTTTTACTCTGCCTGGGATCTGCCCAATAGTCCTGAAGACTAATGTCATTTAATAAAAGGAAGTAGTATGTGGTTTACAACCAAAATTTAGGTTTTGTTAAAGGAAACAATTTTAGGTGCATGAATTGGAAGGGGGGGTCTTCTGTGGGCAGTTTACATAAAATTTAATATAACCGTTTTTTATTTCCTTTTAAAATATCATTGGAAACATGATTTTCTTTCAAACATGCCCTAGCTGTGTTTGCACTTCAATAGGGTAGCATGGAATAAGGTTATAAAAGAACAAGCAAAAACAAATGGTCCATTTTCATTATCCAAGAGTAAAGTGGGGGTGGGGGACAATTTAGCAGTGAAGTAGTAAGGATGCTTTACACTTATAAAGTTCTTTCCATCTGAGCATCTCAGTGAGCTTCACTTCAGCTAATTCATTTAGCTTCCAAATACTGGTGTGAGGTGGACAAGAATATGACCTCTCCCCCTTTTACATATAAGGAAATTTAGCCACAGTAATAAGAGTGATTTTTAAAAGGTTGAAGACCAAGGTCTGTACAAATTCTTTGGCTGCACAAATTGGTCTAAATATGCACTAGGGCAAGCAAATGCTCAATTTATAGTAAACTAGTGTGCACAAAGACAAGCAGACAATAGGTCTCAACCTTTTGAATAATCACGAGTGACTTGCTCAAGCTTACACAAGAAGTCTCAAGTAGAGCTGGGAACAGAGTCCTCTTGAGTCCAAGTCCAATGCCTGACATACAGGATCAATCTTCCTAACCCTAATTGTTGGAAAGTAAATTGTATTAAATGCTTTCCAATACAACAACTTAAGAGTTTCTTAAAAGCCTTGTATTTTTAGGTGTTTAGAGTAGCTACATACTAAAAACCACTCAAGGTTTGCAAGTGTATTCAGATACTGTTTCACAGCTATTGTTTGCTCCTATTATTTCCTTCCCTCAGCGTTACCTGATATTTCCCTCTTTGCAGAATTTTCTCTTAATAAAAACAAAATTGCAAGAAATACATTGAATATAGCCTTGCAAAACTGTTACAAGTAAAACGTCAGAGTTACAAACACCAGAGATACTACTGACCGATCAACCACACACCTCATTTGGAACTGGAAGTACGCAATCAGGCAGAAGAAGAGACCAAAAAAATAAAAAAAGAAAGAGCTACTACAGTACAGTACTGGGTTAAAAATAAACTACAAAAAAAAAGGGAAAGTGTAAAAAAAAAAATTTGACAATATAAGGAAACTGTTTCTGTGCTTGTTTCATTTAAATTAACGTGGTTAAAAGCAGCATTTTTCTTATGCACAGTAAAGTTTCAAAGCTGTATTAAGTCAAAGCTCAGTTTTAAACTTTTGAAAGAACCATAATGTTTTGTTCAGGGTTATGAACATTTCAGAGTTATGAACAACCTCCATTTCTGAGGTGTTCGTAAATCTGAGGTTCAACTGTATTAACATTTATGACAGCCAAAGCCCTTGACTATCCATTATCATGGCAATGGCTATCCATTATCATAGCAATGACTGTTGATAATGTAACAACTTTATTTGCTCTAAAAGTTGCTTGCTTCAGGTGAGTGAATGAGAAGAATTTTACAAGACTGATTAGCCAGGGAGTTTTACACTTGAGCAGCTGACAGTGCTATTCCTCATCCTATGCAGGTGAGCTATCTCTTCAGTATAGCAGACAGAACTCTTTTTCTGCCTTACGGCTGCTCTGTACCCAAGTGAATGGGGAGGGCAGGGTCAGAGGTCATTTAGCCCACTCCTGACCATCCTTATCTCGGCCCATACCCTGTTGCCTTTCTCCCTTGCAAATAAGGGTGTAGGATTGTCACCCACAGGAAATGGGGACTAAATGAGGCTAGGTCCACATACAGATTTTGTACCAGTATAACTGGCAGTTAGGGGTGTGATTTTTTTTTTAGCAATATAGTCATACCAGTACAACCCCTAATATGGGTGCAGTTATACTGGTATAAAGGTGCCTTATGCTGGCATAGCCTATTCCCTAGTATAGTTTAAAGCGGGACAACTTTCTAGTTATAGACAAGTCCCTAAGAAAGCTTTGGATAGGCTGGTTCACATTTACAATGGCTTTGTAACTACCAGGGTGACCACAGGCTCCATGAGCCCCCATCTGCACCAGAGCAGTACAGGATTGGGACCACAAAATACAATCCTGGCACAAAGGATACAATCGTTTCTTCTTAAGGTATTAAGAATGCCAATAAAAGTAATTTAGGTAAAATTAGCAAAGAGTCCTGTGGCACCTTATAGACTAACAGATGTATTGAAACATGAGCTTTCGTGGGTGAATACCATGCATCCGACAAAGTGAGTATTCACCCACAAAAGCTCATGCTCCAATATGTCTGTTAGTCTATAAGGTGCCACAGGACTCTTTGCTGCTTTTACAGATCCAGACTAACACGACTACCCCTCTGATATTAGGAACAATTAACAAGGTCCAGGTGTAAGGAGAAGATGTTACATACACATACCCATACTCACACCAATTATATTACACATCTAGATTCCAGAGGTCACATACTCTTCAATGAGTTCGACGGAGCTATAATAACTGACATCACCTGAGGATCTGCCCCCAGGTATGTGGGGGTGGGGGGTATTTGCTGACAACTGACAACAGTTTTAAAGTAAATCAAACTTCTAGCCTACGCTATTTGACAGTGTCCTTTTGAGATTTATAGTCAATATACCCATAGTATGTCAAATCTCTGCCCTTCTGCAATTGGCAGCGCACAGACGGATTGCTGCATGCACTGGTTTCAGGGGGTCTCTGCACAGACGCAGGGGTGCTGTGGGAATTGCAGGATTGGGCCCCAAATTTAAAAAAAAAAAAGTTTTAGAACAATTTCATACACCCCACTGTTTATGTATTACATTTATTTGGACACAAAATAAGCCATTTAGTCATCCTTACCTAATGTCCATGCAAAGTAATATTTTGGCTTCGATGCTTGCATAACGATATACAGGTAGCCAAGTCTTGACAAGAAGGATGTGTTATTGATAAACTGGCTATCAACAATGTATGAAACAGGATAGGCCTTGGTAAGTGTCAAGAACAAAAGGAGAGATACAAATGTGATACACAGTTTGTATATCACAGCCCCCTGAAAAGCACAATGAATAATAAAACATTGATGTGATGATTTATCAGAATAGATTAAAAGCAAAATAATGCTTCCCACTTACAAAAATAAATTGACTAAAGACCCAACGAGACTGGTAACTTCCTTTTCCTCATAATTAATTTGTAACAAGGACCAGCTGGTATAATGGATCAGTGAAAGCCATGCAAAGTTGGCTTTAACATATTTTACTAATTAATCTTACAAATAGAAATAAAAGAATTATTCAGATCTAAAATGGGTCATGTTCTTTCACCTAAGCACTGTATATGATCTACTGGAAGTGCCCTGAGGACAGAGAAGTTTCCCTATCTGTGCAGTTAAGCATAGGAACTGATTATTGGATTCCTGCTGGAAGCACAAAATATTCTGATTTCCAGTACAATTAGCTTGTTATATATCTAGGTTCTTCCTGTCACTCCCATCAAGGTGTCTGAAAGTGCCTCTCAAAATGACTTAGACAGATACTGTCCTGCACCTAACCTAACAAATATATATTTTAAGAATGTGTAGTTAGTGCCCTAGCACTCCAGAAATCAGAATTATAGGTGTAAGCTATGGGTGAATGCTTTGTAACTGGCTTTCACATTTCCACCATGAATAAACAGATTCACTCATACATTCATATTGCAAATAGGTGAATCTGTAAGAGTAGACACCTAATATCAGGAGAATAAAAACCAATATAACATTATTATTTAAACACTGATGTAACTAACTCACTTTTAGCTCCTAAATACTTTTTTTTTTTTACATGCATTCCCTATGTAGTAAAACTTTAATGCATAATGTCATTTTAAAGCTTAACTTTTTAAAGAAAAATACTAATTTTTCTATACTACATATATATAATTTATGCAAGTGACACAATGTGGGCTTGATTCTGACTTCACTTACACTGTCGGCAGATTTCACCAGTGAGAGATCAGGATGAGGCCCTGTATATATACATATTCCACATTACAGAGAGAATATGCAGAACCAAATTCTGCTCTCAGTCAGTTACAAAGGTATAAATCCAGTCACTCCAATGTAACATTTTTCTGCAATACATGAATGCCACTTGTGGGATTATCCAGTTAATATTTAATAATATAAAACAAAAATGATAAAGTTCTTGCAATGGATTTATCTTTTTCAGACTTAAAAGATGGCTTCAAAGATACTTTAAGACAGTCACCAGGTTTCCTTGAAATGCATCTGGGCAATTTACAGTAATTAATCATGATTCCTGCTTCCAACATGTCCTTTACAGTACAATAGTTTTTTCAGCTTTTCTCTTTTGTAAAATCTTCTCTCTCTTTTGTCTAAGTCTGAATTACAATTCATAATAATCAGAATCTACAGTATGTTCCCACTGTGAACAGAGAGACTTACACATATGATGTTCACCAACCAATGAGCTGCTATGTGCTCTTCTGAACAAAGGGATGATGCCAACCCTCAACCCCCTACCTTTGTTATCAACACAAACAGCAGAAAACAGTTATATTTTCTGACACAATACCCCAAGCAGTTTTCCTTGTTTGGTTTTAAATGAGGTGCAGTTATAGGAGTCAGACATGCAAAGCAGTATTCTCTAGCCCTTTGCAATAAATACTTGGCTTTTCAAAACTTACAGTTGGAGAAGGATCAGGAAGTCTGTCATAACCCTTTTGCTTCCAGTTCACTTCTAAAAGTTTCATATGCACATGCCTCCCTTCAATGAAGGCTATATAGTCCTTGTAATTGCTGCAAGGTCCAGCTATGACACTCATAAAATTGAGGAGATAGCTCAAATATTCCAGTAAGGAAGGTCTTATTCTGTCAAAACATCCACACACAAAACAGAACAAGGTAAAATATAGCAAAGAGTTCCATGGGTACTTTTGATAAGCTTTTGAATTGCACTGTGTACTATTTTGCCAATTCTGTGAATTATTATTCAGAGTATATTAAAAACTTTACATACAACAGAACCTCAATTATGAGTACTCTACATTTTTAAAGCCAGCTCTATACTAAACGATAAATGGAGACATAAAGCAACAGGTCACTGTAGAAATGTAAACCTCCCTACAAACTTTCATTTTTCAAGAGATGACAATCATAGTTCCATCATCTAATAATTAGGTAAATTTTTCAATGGCTCACAGTTAAACCTTGAAAACTGAGGAACCAATTATTTTGCCCCAAGCAAAGTTTCAAATGTATTAAGCACAAGGATCAAAGTTAGTTACTGCTGTAACTTTTGGCCTATTCAAAAAAGATTTCGCTTTCATTCCACAATTAGAGTGGAATTAAAATAAGATTGGGGCGGGGGGAAATGCTTGTAATAGATAAGCAGCATCCACTTTCTTTTGGTAAACAGTGAAATCTGTAGTATCAAAGTTTGTACTTGGAAGATGAAGAGATGGAGGAGAAACATGCATCAGTGTCCAGAAATTGCTGGTAGTAGGTTAAAAAAAAAACAACCCAGCAGCATCTGAAGTGTCAGAAGCAAACTTCATCCTTCTGTTTTAACATGGATTAGTGCTTTGATGTAGCTATTGATGGGGGCGGGGCACACGTATTCTAATGTGAAAGATAGCAGACCACAATGAAGGGGTAGACGAAAGCCTAAAAATCCAAGCAGCACAACTTTATTAAAGGGCCTGGTTCAACAAAGCACATAAGCAGGTGCTACACTTTAGGCACCCATTAAAGTTAATGGGATTTAAGCACGTGCTTAAGTACTTTGCTGAATCAGGGTCTAAACCTGGCCTTGGAGAAACGAGGGCTCTATTGGTATATAGTTAGTCAGAGGGAAATGAAGAACTCATGCATGGGTGGTTGGGACATGAACATCACAAAAAGAATTACCTTAATGAGCATTAAAGCATCCACCTTTGGCACTGGGTGGATTGCAGGCAGTACCTACATTAACAATAATTTTGAAAATCTGACTCCTGGTAATGAGTCAGGGAAGAATTAAAAACCCCACAGACCGCTATTACTTAGATGAGGTTAAAGACACACTGAGTGAGAGAAGTAAATTCTTACTTTACAGCAAGCCGATTTTGCTCAGCAGTGAGGTCCTCAGCTTGTCGGCCTATTCCTAGCAAGAATAAATAATAGGCATGACACAATAAAATCAAATTAGACTCTTCCAAAAATAACTGCAGAAAACTATTCCAAGATGAAAGGTTATATGCTGTAGGCAGTTACTGGAGATTTTAAATTCACAGGCCTTCCTGCGTTTCATTGTTACCAACAGTAATAATTTGATTTAATTTTCCATCCTTTAAGTCAAACATGCTCATTCTCAGAAGACTGCATGAAGTACTGAGAGTGGATACTTTAGGGTCGATTCCTCTCACCTCTCCCTACAAGGCTCTCCTTCTCCTTTGGATCTATCTCCCTTCCTCATTCTCTCCTCTTCAACATGAGGTCTCCACAACCTCACCATCTCTGTACCTATTGAAACAGCTTCCCAAGTAGGCATCCACCAGCATTCATCCCCTGTGGCTATTATTATAGCTCTGTACCAGGAAATCCCAGTTCCCAGAAGATGCTGGTCCTCTTAGCCACAAGCCTCCTCCTTATTCCCATGTGAGGAAAGGGGCAATTCACAGCAAGAAGACTGGCCAAGGGAGGGGAACTGGCTGCTGGCATGGGAAAGAAGGGGTTGGTCAGGACTCGACTATAGTCAAGAGTTCCAACTGAGTTTCCTTCTGCCCAGGGACTGACTCTAACCACTGAACTCCCAGGCTCAGACTATACCCACCACTGTAAAATAGACACTTGCCACTTGACTAGTGCGCTTAAACACTCTTTCTTATGTAAAAACCCATATGATTAATGGAATATTAATTATGTTATTTTGAACACTCAAATGCAAAAGTTCAGGTTATCATATTAACATTAACTATGTAACACCGTACAGCCTGTATATTTCATAGCATGCATTTAACAACCAAACACTGATATATTTAAGTGCACACCCATCACCGTTGCACTAGCATATTTAACCTCTTTTTTATCTTCTATTTTTGGAGAGGTTGGGGGCAGGGTTGGTTTCCTTTAGAAGGGAGTTGTATGTATTTTCTAAAGATAAAGTCACAACTGCTTGAAAATGGAAACTGCATCAATTTTATCCACTCCACAAGTATGAAAGTTTGTAAGGTAATAAGCACTTACCACTACAATTAATCTGTAGGACTTTTTAAAAGATTAATTTCAAATGCGTCTGTCTCTGCTGTTACCATATCTTCCCCCCTCATGTGTCTGTTTATTTACACCTGTTGGATATTACCTAAACCCTAGATTACTACTCTCTCTGAAGCACAGACTGTCTCTGTATTATTTGTTTGTACAGTGCTTAGTGCAATGGGGCTCAGATCCCTGCGTGGAGTCCCCAGGTAGGGTTGCCAAACATCAGGTTTTCGACTGTAACACCCGCTTGAAAAGGGACCCTGGCAGCACCAGTCAGCACCGCTGACTGGGCCATTAAAAGTCCGGCCAGTAACACAGCGAAGCTAAGGCAAGCTCCCTGCCTGTCCTGGCTCCGTGCGGCTCCCAAAAGCAGCCAGCATGTCCCTGAAGCCTCTATGCGTAGAGCCGGCTAGGGAGGCTCCACGCGCTGTCCCCACCCCGAACTGCAGCCAATGGGAGCTGCAGCGGCAGGGCCTGCAGGCGTGAGCAGCACGTAGAGCCTCTTGGCTGTACCTCTGCCTAGGGGCCACAGGAACATGCCGGCTGCTTCCAGGAGCCGCCTAAGATAAGTGTTGCCTGATGCCCACACCCCTCATCCCCTCCCGCACCCCAACCCTCTACCCCAGCCTGGAGCCCCCTCCTGCACCCCAAACCCCTCATCTCTGGCCCCACTCCAGAGCCCACACCCCCAGCTGTAGCCCTCACCCCCACACACACACCAACCCCCTGCCCCAGCACAGAGCCCCCTACCACACTCCAAACCCCTCATTTCTGGCCCCAGCCCAGCGCCCACACCCCCAGCTGGAGCCCTCACCCCCTCCCACACTCCCACCCCCTGCCCCAGCCCAGAGCCCCCTACCACACTCCAAACCCCTCATTTCTGGCCCCAGCCCAGCGCCCACACCCCCAGCTGGAGCCCTCACCCCCTCCCACACTCCCACCCCTTATCCCAGCCCAAGGCCTCCTCCCACACTCTGAACCCCTCAGCCCCACCCCCAAACCAGAGCCCCCTCCTGCATACCACAACCCTCATCCTCAGCCCTACCCCAGAGCCCACCCCCCCAGCCGGAGTCCTCACCCCCTTCTGAACCCTAACCCCTTGCCCCAGCCTAGTGAAAATGAGTGAAGGAGAGGGAGCGAGGGGGAATGTAATGGGTGGGGCCTTGGAGAAGGGGTGGGGCAGGACAAGGGTATTCGGTTTTCTACAATAAGAAAGTTGACAACCCTATTCGCAGGTGCAGCCACTACAGAAATAAATAACAACAACACTAATTACAATTGCAATGTTTAAGCCTTTTATTGTCCTGGAGGCAGGCATCTTTCTGGAAAATGATGCCATTTGTGACACTAGCAGAGTCAAAGAGACTTGGGCCAGGTAGGCATGGGCCCAGTTCGGGTCAGGGTCAGACCTAATAATGAGGCTCAAGCAGACTTCTAGGCTATGCAGTTAGTCTGGAGCAGACTAGCACAGGGTAGATTCATACCCCAGCTTGCCACAAATTGTTTGTTTGTCTAGACAAGTCCATACTGAACATATTAAGTCCTTGGGCCTGATTCTGATCTCACATCAGCGTGAATCAAGAGTAACTTGAGGGAAGTCTGTGAAGTTACATAGGTGTCAAACAAATATTAAAGGAGATCAGACTCAGGCCCATGGACTTCAAACCGGAGGTAACCTTCTCTGAAGTATAAAAGCATCTTTATTATAAAAAGGTTTAGAATCAGGAAAAATGCAGCAAAATCTGTCTGTTTTTCACAAATCACTGCCTTTCCTTGTTTGGAGAAACACCAGGACCTAAATACATCCCTAGGGTAACTCCATTATAGACAATGGACTGGAATGGAAATGCTGCCTTTAGGATACCGGGGGTTTGTTTGCTTACCATCATGCACTTGGAATGCAAGAGTTGTGATCTTCTGTGTAATAATCATCAGTGGGCTATAATGTAAAGATATAGAAAGTGATGAATGCCTTTTCATAATATAGTGCAAATCCTTCCATCTTATTTTTATATGAATTATTGGATTGATTGATAATAATTTTACTCTTATCTAATGTCTTTCATCTCAAAGGATCTGAATTCACTTAATTAGTCAATGAAATGCAACCACCTCTGGGATGAAAGGTATTGTTGTAACAGTTTAGAACAAAAAGTGGAAAATGCCATAGAAACACCAAAACTGCATGAGGAATTTAAGTAGGCAGAACATAATTATCCATGGTAGAAACTGGGGCAAAACAGCAAAGTTAACAACCCTACAGTAGAGTGCGGTAAAATCTTTAATTACCAAATGCAGTCGGAACCTTATTGTAGGTCTCATCCAAAAGATGGTACCTCAGCCAGTACAGCGTACACTATGCTAAGGGTGTCATTCTGGAATAAATAATACCTCAGGATGAAATACCATCACCCTTGTTGCAGCTCATCTGGTTTTAATCTCTTTGGAGTGGGAACTGTGCCTAGCAAACATTTTTAGGCAGAATAAAACTACCACCTAGTTCTTATATGGAGCTTTTTATCAGTAATTCTCAAAGGGATTTATAAAGCAGGCAAGTATAATTATTACCATTATCCAAATGGGGAAACTGAGGCATGGAGGGGCTGCGACTTGCCCAGGGTCACCCAGTAGGCCAGTGGCAGAGCAGAGAATAGAACTGAGGTCTCCTGAGCCCCAGTCCATTGCTCTACCCACCAGGCAACACTATATTCAAAAATCTCCCAATTCAAAATCAGACCTGATGGTTAAGATTAACTGTTTGCCTTTCGGTAGCCTCGATATAAAAGTTTCAGTGATTTTTCTAAATACTCAATGTGTTGAAAAAAGTGTCGAAGGTACAGAAGAATCCCGATTACCTGAACCACTCAAAAGATTATGTTCACATAACCAGATTTCAACAGAGTCACATAAGCAGGGAGTCATGATGGCAGTTCAGTAGACTGAGAGGTTGAGATACTGTAGATTCAGCAAACTGGAATTCAATTGTATTTTAAACCCTAAATGTACATCAATATCATTGTAATAATTTTATACACAAAGAATATGCTTTATCCTCATCCTCCTCAGACATCGACATCCAAAGGGAATCCACAAGCAGGCACAGTTATCTGCAGTTAGTGGAAATCGTAGAATCACAGGACTGGAAGGGACTTCGAGAGGTCATCTAGTCCAGTCCCCTGCACTCATGGCAGGACTAAGTATTATCTAGACCATCCCTGGCAGGTGTTTGTCTAACCTGCTCTTAAAAATCTCCAACGATGGAGATTCCACAACCTCCCTGGGCAATTTATTCCAGTGCTTAACCAACCTGACAGTTAGGAAGATTTTCCTAATGTCCAACCTAAACCACTCTTGCTGCAATTTAAATCCATTACTTCTTGTCCTAGCCTCAGAGGTTAAGAAGAACAATTCTTCTCTCTCCTTCTTTTGTAACAACCTTTTATATACTTGAAAACTGTAATCATGTCCCCTCTCAGTCTTCTCTTTTCCAGACTAAACAAACCCAGTTTTTTCAATCTTCCCTCATGTTTTCTAGACCTTTAATCATTTTTGTCACTCTTTTCTGGACCTTCTCCAATTTGTCCACATCTTTCCAGAACTGGACACAATACTCCAGTTGAGGCCTAATCAGCACAGAGTAGAGCAGAAGAATTACTTCTCGTGTCTTGTTTACAATACTCCTGCTTATATATCCCAGAATGATGTTTGCTTTTTTTGCAACAGCGTTACACTGTTGATTCATATTTAGCTCGTGGTCCACTTCCCCCAGATCCCTTTGCGCAGTCATTTCCCATTTTGTATTTGTGCAACTGAATGTTCCTTCCTAACTGGAGTACTTTGCATTTGTCCTTATTGAATTTCATCCTATTTACTTCAGACCATTTCTCCAGTTTGTCCAGATCATTTTGAATTTTAATCCTATCCTTCAAAGCACTTGCAACTCCTCCCAGCTTGATATCGTCCGCAAACTTTATGTGTACTCTCCATGCCATCATCTAAATCATTTTGATGAATATATTGAACAGAACCAGACCCAGAACTGATCACGGCGGTACCCCACTTGTTATGCCCTTCCAGCACGACTATGAACCACTGATTGCTCTCTGGGAACCAGTGGTGCAAGTAAAATCCATGTCTTATCGGTACGGGGAGGAGCCCACCAGCTAAGGCGGGCATGTGATCTTCCCATGCGACCCTTCATGTGACTCCTCACTGCCCTGACCCCAGCCCAGGGCCCTCATGCTCTCCCCATCCCCTTTGCACATCCATCCCATGTTACGTAGGGTGGGGGTGAAGGGGGCTCGGTCTTCCTCCTGCTGCGCCAGAGACAGGGCTGGGGAAGGGGTGGTACAGCTGCCAGCATTCTGCTTCTTTCCCCACTACTGCCCCTTCCAGTGGGGAAGGAGCAGAACTCCCAGCCTACTTGCATACCGGCCTACTTGCACTGCTGCTGGGAACAGTTTTTCAAACAGTTTTGCACCCACGTTATAGTAGCCCCATCTAGGTTGCATTTCCCTAGTTTGTTTATGAGAAGGTCATGTGAGACAGTATCAAAAGCCCTACTAAAGTCAAGATATACCACGTCTACCACTTCCCCGATCCACAAGTCTTGTTACCCTGTCAAAGAAAGCTATCAGGTTGGTTTGACATGATTTGTTCTTGACAAATCCATGCTGACTGTTACTTATCACCTTATTAACTTCTAGGTGTTTGCAAACTGATTGCTTAGTTATTTGCTCCATTATCTTTCCAGATACAGAAGTTAAACTGAGTAGTCTGTAATTCCCTGGGTTGTCCTTATTTCCCTTTTTATAGATTGGCACTATATTTGCCCTTTTCCAGTCTTCTGGACTCTCTCCAGTCTTCCATGACTTTTCAAAGATAAATCGCTAATGGCTCAGATATCTCCTCAGTCAGCTCCTTGAGTATTCTAGAATGTATTTAACCATACATTCCAAAACATTCCAAGAACTTCTTGGATAATCTGTGCCCTGCTGAGTTATTTTCCCAGCAGATCCCCTGGGTAGTTCCACTGAGTCCTGTGCTTTGGATGATTTTGTTAGTTGTTTAAAAAAATCCTCATCCACCTCTTCTTCCTGGTTAGGTGGTCTGTAGTAGACCCCTACCATGACATCATCCTTGTTTTTTACCCCTTTTATCCTTACCCAGAGACTTTCAACAAGTCTGTCTCCTATTTCCATCTCAACCTCAGTTCAAGTGTGTACATTTTTAATATAAAAAGCAACATATCCTCCCTTTTTTCCCTGCCTGTCCCTCCTGAGCAAGCTGTACCCTTCAATACCAATATTCCAGTCATGCCTATTATCCCACCATGTCACATTGGTTCAGCAACAATTTTTCCTTTTAAAAGCAAACTTTTGTCAGGCATGATTCTTGCTAATGATAAAAATGATTTATTTTATGCTAACGTTTAAGTAACTTTAAATCAGAGAATCAAAGCCAAACGGATGTCCCTTTAATTGCCTGCATTTAGGCACCTGCGTTTGAAAATTGGGCCCCCTGCTGTAAGCCAGTGAGCACTGAAATGCAAACAATTCAGATGGACTGAAGGTCATGCACAAAACCAGCCTGTATTAGAACACTGCTATGATACATGAACATCGAGAAAAAAGAAAGATTCTTTCTATCTATAGTAGTATTTATAGAGTACTCATCGTAATATCTAGCAACCAAGTAAAATTCTTAAGTCTTGCATACAATTTAATCTGAAAAAAACAACGTTCTCTCCCTTCCATCCCAAATTTGAAATCTAAATAAGACATAAAGATTGATAGAAATGACACCCCTGATGCAGAAAAATACAACGTATCATACCAAGCCAGTTTTGAAAAACCAATAGGAGTCTTTATTTTCCTCCTGGGTTCAAGATGCTTAATATACAATGATAGCAAGACAGGGAATTAAGGGTGCTAGAGAGGGAAAACAGTGGCATAGAACAACAGCTCAGCTAAAGTCTCCAATATTTAAGCAGACTCAAATTGTCTAGTCTAGTCTATTCCACTATCCTCAGGAAAGCGGAAAACTGTCTTGCAACATCCCCTAAGCAGAAATCTGCCTATATCGTGTCACAGCCAAGAAATAAGTCATTGTGGGCTCTGATGGGATAGCAGCCTTTCCCATGCACACATGAAAGCACATGTCCATACTTCTGTAGTGCCTGGTACTGTAATCTCGTCTCCAGCTGTAAAAGTAAGATGAACAGGTCTGCCGTCCCCCTGCCCCTCCTACCAGGCCACCGACTTCATCTTCATGTCAGCTTAGGAAATTTACAGGACAGAGTAACTGAAAACTTTGCCGTTTCACTTTGTGCCCTGAAATTCAAGTGCTTCACCTACATCATATGCTAAACCCTTCTAGCATCCAACCTTTGAATCCATGTGGTGCTCACACATCCTGGTGATGGGTACCACATAGATTGCCATTCAGTTTACAGAATGAGAAGTCCTAATGAGATGCCTAACTTGGCACATGGCAGCACATTATGCAACTACTGTTCTATATGGGTCCACTATAGCATCTGGACAGACACTTCATACCTTCCTCCCACCTAAAATGCTGAGTCAGGTGATGCTGATACACTGAGATTTCAAGCCTAGTAATAAAATAGACAGTACAGCAGAGATCAGCAATCGCTGCCTCTTGACATATACAGAGCTCTTTCAATGTGTCCCTGAAGATCAGCTTTGCAGATAAATGCCAGAACACTGTGTTTAATATCTGCCAGCCTCCACTGTTTGTGATTAGTTACCAGGTTAGAAGTCTGGATATTTAAAGTATTAAAAAGAAGCACTGCCAACTCTCAGGATTTTATTGCAGGTCTTAGGACATTTGATATGTTTTTAAAACCCCAGCTCCCTGAATCATGTGGTTATATGAGAACCTCAGCTTTTGTTGTTTGTTTGTTTTTTTAAATAAGTTCCTAGCCCTACTAATTGTAGAGAAAGGTTTGAAAACATGCATCCTCCAAGCTCAAAAACAGAGCCAAAATAAAAAGAACCCAAAGCTTATTTTTAAAATCCCATAATTACTAAGTCAGACTCAGGATTTTTGAACACTTAGGTTTGGCAATACTGAAGGAATAAGTTACTAATTTTTTTTTTAACTTTCAGGTAACATCTAATTATAAATGGCACAAAAATGTTGAGTAAATTAGTATGTCAAACATGGTGCCCATGTCATGCAAGGTCAAATGTTTCTTACATAAATAATAAAAATTTGACTCAGTTTGAGAAGGCTGCAGAGGTGTGCACAAAAATAGACATTAATAAAATCTACTGTATACCCACAAGCGAAGATCAGAACCTATTATTTTGTTCAAAATGTTGACACAGTTTATTGAAAAGAGGCAAAGAAGTAGGTAGACTTTAAAAGAAAATAACAATATTCTATGAGAATAAAACCTACAGATGATACTTACATTTACAGAAGAAACCTAAAGGAAGACATTTGAAATACAGCCATTTAGTCCCAAAACTCAGATCATTTGAGCTCTGTTTAACCATGACTAAAAAGAGCTCCTCATGCTTTGCAGCTGAAAATTAAAGGATATTATCCCACAATGCCTAATTTGTGAATATCATAGAAAATAAAACAAATCAACACTATTGCTAAAACCTGACCAGAGAAACAGAAACTTAATTTCCCGATGCTATGATTTATTTCCAATATTTTTGATATTTTTTGTGAATTTATTTCCTTGGTCTCGAAACCAGACCTCACATGATCAAGAGCACTCATGAGATTGTCCAGTTGGTCTATGATTTTTATTATTGTACTAGAAACTCCATATCAGCATCTCTTGCTGTATTTTGTTACTTCTGTTTTCAACAGAAACCAGGAAGTGCGGCAGCACAAAGAAGATGACATAAAACTGAATTTTACACACCTCAAATCAGTTTTCAGTTTGTTTCTGTTTAGGCAGAAATTCAGGTCACTTCCTAACTTAAAATCAGAACGACTTATTTCACCCATCCCCAACTCTAAACAATATGTTCAGTTGGTGGCGTATATTAGATAACTATTCTTTACAGCTGAAAGTTTTCATTCAGAAAAATGTTTCTTTCTGAGGGAAGTGTGTGGCATAGTAACAAGATATCAAGCTTTCCAACTCTGATTCACTGGTTTGAATTTAAGCTGGTTGGTAGTTACCACCCACGGTTCTTTATCAGCTTATGTGTAATCAGTTAGTGGTATCCGGTTTCAAGTGGACAAATGCTAAACAAAGTAGTCAAGCAATGAATAAGCATGGAATGAATGAAGAGAGTGCTACAGAAAAGAGGCTTATTGGCAGAGCCATGTCTTGCACTGCTACTACCCATGTTGATTGTGGTCTGTGGATACACAGAGGACTTCAGTCCCCAGAGCTGCTGTCCCATCACTTACAATGCCAAAAAAGAATTTCCTTAATATATTTTCAAAGAAAACAAATGTTTCCATCTAACTCTTTGGAGTGAGTAATACTTCTGTACTTTGTTCTGCAATGGTGTAACAGTAAAAGAATACATTTAGGTCAGTTTCCGTTGTCAAATATATTTTCTTTTTACAAATTGGCTATTCTACCATTGTTGCTAACTTTGGGGACTGAAATAAAACCTGTAGGAAGAAAGAAAACACAGCAAAGCATTAAGCATTAGAAGATAAATCATTGCCTTCAGTGATGCTCATTGCTAAAAAATTGCTTTATAAAGCGTTTAGAGATTTCTCATTTAATTATGTTCATTTTTAGGGTGGTTTGCTAGAAAAGTTGTCATTTTTTCCTTTGGAGTAAAGTTAGAGCTGATGAACTGTTTTAGCCCAACAGCCCTGGAGAATGAAGTCTTCCATTTATCTACAGCAGAAATATGACACATGCAGTAAAAAGTGCAAGATTGCGTATCTGTCAGCCAAAAGGCTCCGATTTACGCATGAAAACACCACCTTTCAGGGTGAAAAGATAGGTCAGTCTCCAAGCCAATTCAAGCATTTGCCTCTCATATAAGACTGTTAATAAGGGTGGTAACTAGTGCCAATTTTACGGTGATTTTTGTGCTGTGAATTTTTCTACTAGGAATCGTGCGGAGGCCCCTAGAATTTCACATAAGCCATTTGTGTCATCCACAGGCCTGCAATGAATATAAATGGTAGTGCTTTTTGCTCATAACAAACTGGTTGAACTTAAACCTGTAACCAAAAAGTGAGAGGCACCGTGGCTCCAGTCCAGCAAAAGGATTTAAGCTTGTGCATAATGTAATGCATGAGTAGTCACACTGACTTCATTCATACTGTTCACGTGCACAAAGTTAAGCACATGTTTGAGTAGTTTACTGGATTGGGACCCATGCCCATTACTAGTCTCCTGAACTATCATATTCTTTTGATTTTTTTTTTTAAACTAATCCATTTCTGGTAAAAACTACAATATTACTACACTGACAGTCTACCTATGCTATAAAAGAGGATGATGTATTATTATTAGCAGTGCCAGTCTTATAAAGTATTAAAAAACACCAAAAATCAACTCACCAGGATAATCCACTTAGCATAAAGAAGGAGGAAAAAAAATATGTAACTGGGGTAAGAAAGAGTTAAAAAAACCTAACTAATCCTAAGAACAGCTTATAAATGCCAAAGCAAAGCATCCAGAAAAGGACTTATAATAAAACAGGGCTCTCAAACTTTTGTACTGGTGTCCCCTTTCACATAGCAAGCCTCTGAGTGTGACCCCCTCTTACAAATTAAATATACTTTTTAATATATTTAACACCATTTTAAATGCTGGAGCAAAGCAGGGTTTGGGGTCGAGGTTGACAGCTCGCGACCCCCTGTAATAACCTCGCAACCCCCTGCGAGGTCCCAACCCCCAGTTTGAGAACCCCTGTAATAAAATATGCATGTTTCACTCTTTCAAAAATGGGATAAAACAGCTTTGCTGGTAGCTGACCCTTTAAACCTGAAAGAAACAACCAGCTACAGCTATTCTGGAAGTTATCTCCCTTCCAGCAGGAGAGGGGCAGATGGCTCCTTTCACATTGTTTTCCCGGCTTGGCAAGAAAGGGCTTTGTGATAATCCAAGGACTGTCTCCCCCAGAGTAGAATCAGAATGAGGAAAGAAGGTTTGGGGCCACTCACCGGGACTGGCAATACTGGTCTACTGCACTATCAAGAAAGGAATAAAGAGAGCAACAGTCTATCCCACCCAACCAGACAAACTTAAGAAAGACGCAGCTTGGGCCAATCTGCCTTGCTGCTTCCTTGGACACTGAGGGATTGGCAGATAGGAAGATAACCTAGGACCCACTCCACCACCAAAGAGTAACTTCGGAACTTACTTTCCCATCCCCACTCAAGGTAGAGAAGCAGATAAGCAGACTCTCCCCACCTCTGACAAGATGCTGTTTAGGGTGACCAGATGTCCCGATTTTATAGGCACAGTCCCAATATTTGGGGCTTTTTCTTATATAGGCTCCTATTACTCCCCACCCCCTGTCCTGATTTCTCACACTTGCTATCTGGTCAGCCTAGTTCTGTTGTGCAAGAACACACACAGGTACACCTCGCTGGCTAATGGAAATTTTGAGTCAGTCTAACATCATGCAGTATTTACTTTGAACAAGTATTTCTTGAAAGATTAAGTAAACAAGATTGCAGGACCGCCCTTTGCGGCATTCTTTTAACTGTACTAAATTACGGTCCTAAAATAATTTAATAATAAATTATACTGTTGCCAATACATATATGCTAGGCTTAGTGTTAATGTAAGTATTGGGAAGTTATGTTAACTGAATGTATTATACTCTCCCTACAATTCAGTTCACCCATGCCAGGTATCTCTCAAGACCACACATAAGGTGAAGTAAGCTTTGGTTTAAGGAGATAGGAAAACGGTCTGGGTCAGGACATATGAGTATTTTTCCATATTAACAGGTAGGGAGTTGTTCTCACAAGCTAGTACGGAAATGTCCCAAAGGAAAAGGACAAGACATACGAATATTCTGCCCTGGCATAAACCTAAGAGGTTTCTTCATGCTCCTTGATACCTGGAGTGCATGCTTTCAGAGCAATGAGATAAGGGGCACATCATTTTACCATAAAAACAAAGTAGAAAGCAGACTGGTTAAATCTAGTTTCAGATGATGTACACAGTACCTTTTACTTGTCAACAGGTAGAGGATAAAAAGATGGCTTTAAGAGTGTAAATTTGGGAAACACACCTTCTGTGTAAAGTGAATTTAACAATGCTACACGAGGTGGCTTCCCAGAAACTGGTATCATATTGAATGTTTTTTCCTGTTCTATATTATTATTGGCTTATATCAATAAACCTGAGTGATATTAGTTAATTTGCCTCTTGAATATATTTCATAATGAACCAAAGTGTGATCAAGCAATTAACTATACAATTTATCAACAGACATAGATTACGAGCTGGATACTCACCCAGAGAAATCTGTAGTGAGAATACCATAATTAAATATGTATATTCGGCTAATGTGACACAATGTCAGGTATCCCATGGCTACCACAAAGGAGTACCTAAACAGAACATACAAACAAACAGAAGAGTTACCAACCAAAGCAGAGTCAAGACTTTACATTCACCTCATACAAGGCAAAACAAAAAATGAGAGTAAATGTATACATGTCAAGATGATAATCAAAACTGAGACACTCAAAATTACTAGTCACTTTGGAAAATTATGTCCTAGAATTCAAGTGTCTGAAGCCAGATAACATTTAACATACTGCTGAAATTATCCATTCTCCTTTCTGTTCTGTGTACATACACACACACACCAGAAATACTTGAGACTCTCATATTGCAAGTGTGTAGAAAACAGAAGGGAAAGAATATAATTATGCTTTAAGAGTACACAATCGCTGTACATTGTTTTCAGTAACATTTGGAAGACAATTTCTTTTGGCTTTACATGCTCAAACAGGCTGTTATGCAAAGTTTTTCACACAGGAAGTATTCTTTAACTAGGGTTTGAAAAATCCACTCTCTGGTTTGTGTCCTGTGTGAGTGTAAAATTAGATTAGGCAGGATGGCTAGTGGCATCCTGTACTCTGACATTATAATAGTTTAAGGCAGTGATACTCAGACCTCAGGGGTTCAGGAGCCAAATTAGCAATCAGCATTACCCAAAAGAGTCACAATAGCGTGAATTCATTGTTTCATTATATGTGAACAGTACTACAGTAAAACAGTATGAGAGGGGAAATATTTCACACTATTGTGGCTCTTTTGGGTACTGCTGATCACTAATTTGACTCCCGAATCACAGAGGTCTGCCATATATATAATTCTCACAGCAAGTAAGTTAATAAATTAGTGCAAGTTCATAACATAATTGGCTAATAACATAGTAAAAGCATCCTGATTGGTTAATAATTAAATCACACTGTTATGATATCATGTGCTGCAAAGACATCCAGGAGACACATTAAAGAGCTCATGTGCAGCTCATGGGCCACATGGGAATGCTGCTCATGGGCCGTAGTCTGAGTATCGCTGGTTAAGGAGTGCAGTGCTGCAGATCCTCTGTGCAGCATAAGGAGGGGTAATCCTCAAACCCTGTTACTTCCTCTCCCGCTCCTCATCAGGGCCGGCTTTAGGAAGTGCGGGGCCCAATTTGAACAGTTTCAACGGGGCCCTGGCAGGGATGACTAAAAAAAATCCAAAACAACAACAAAAAACATCTGTAGAAAAACACGTGGGGCTTGTATTCACCAGGCGGTGCTCTGAGTCTTCGGTGGCACTTCAGCGGTGGGTCCTTCACTCGCTCCAGGTCTTTGGCGGCACCGAAGGACCTGCCACTGAAGTGCCGACGAAGACCCAGAGCAAGCGAAGGACCCGCCACCAAAGTGCCGCTGGAGACCCGAAGCACTGCCAGGTGAGTAAAAATTAAAGAGGTGCCTCTAGCCAGGGAAGGGATTCTCACTGGGTGCGGGGCCCTCTTAGGCGCAGGGCCCGATTCGGGGGAATTGGTGGAATTGGCCTAAAGCCGGCCCTGCTCCTCATCATCCCCATCCATAACAGAACAGGAAAGAGGATGCCGGCCGATGTAGGTTGCCAGTGAGAGCCTGGAGACAGAGAAGAGCAGGAAGGAGACCAACAGAACCAAGATTCACAGACCAGAAGGGAGCAGCAGTGCACCAGAAGGCTGAAACACCAAATTGAGAAGAGAACAGCAGGTGATCCTACGAGCCCATCTAGAATTGAGGTCATCAGGGTCCAACATCATATCAGCAAAAGCAGCCAACTGGAGCCCAAGACCATAGAGCTCTAGCAGTAGGGGGCAGGCAGGAACCCAATGATTGGGAAATCAAGGTCTTCACACCCAAACAGAAGTGGCACAAATTGGCCAGCAGAAGACCAGGCAGGCAGACTGGCGAGTGTGAGGCTGTGGCCACCAGGCCCAAGTCAGGACAAACCAGAATGAGGAACAGAACAGAAGATGAAATGGCAAAAGAATTAGCCAGCCAGGAGGGGGCGGAGCCAGGCCCTTGTCCCTTTAAGGCAGGTGTGTTTAGGCCCCCAGTGACTAATTACTTACAACCCAGGTGATGGGTTTCAGGTGAGGGATCAGGTGACAGCCTGCAGGGTGATCTGGTTCTCAGATAAAAGGTCAACAAGTAGCTTGGTCAGGGAGAGGGGCCTGCAGGTAGCAGGAAGGCTCCTGTAGGAGACCCAGTGTTAGGATGAAGGTCCTGGAAGGTGATTCTCCATACCACGTAGGTGTAAAATCTACCTGGACACATCTGTTGTATGAACAGGGAAAGAAACCTTATGTGGAAGAGGCTTTAGGAGGAGCCAGGCAGCAGGACCTTATTTATCTGTTTTGAGTATTGATTTTAAAAAACAAACCCATGGGCTTGACCTACTACAGCCCTCCTGGCTCAAAACAGTAGAGGAAGATAGAACAGCCTATGCAGAGACTGGACTAATGGGGAATAGGAAGGGTGCAGATTAGATTCATTCATGCATTCATACTTTTGCTATTTTCCTTACTCTCCTTTTTACCTCACTGCATGAGAAATCTCTTCCCTGAGAAAATACACTTTTTTATATTCTTATTATGAATATTCTCGTATGTTGCTGAAGGAACAGGGCATGGCTTGGGGACATAGTGTATTAAACACTATGAATAGGCTCAGTCTTTAAGCCAGCAGCTGTTGGCTACAGGTTTCAAGCCCCATTTTAGCCCATAACATTTATCATTTAAGTTACTTTTCCTGTTGCCTCATTTAATTAGAACATGTTATGTTTGAGCCACAAAGCTATTGCTAAGAGTGAGGAATGGCCCTGTTCCAACTTTCCCAGCCCTGCTAAGATTTTCAGCATGTTCCATCACAATTTCAAATCAATGCAGTTCAAAGTATGACTCACTATTGCACTCTAATAGCCAATAACATTATGTAAACTGGCTTCGTTTGTGCTGCAACAGATGCTATTTTTTCCATCATGAATAATTGGCTAAACAGTAAGAGTGAGAGGAAAATCCTTTAACTTGAATGTATGCCCATTTCTTCTCATTCTCCTGTGCAGGCATGAGTAAATACTGGATTTCTAGCTGTAGATATGGTTTCTACAACTTGGTCCACTGATCCAGAACAATAGATTGCTCCCTTCTTCCCCCAAGACACAGGCAACAACAAAGCATATTTTAGCACCTTTTCTCTCTGGTGTCTTCTCACACAGGCAGCATAGTGCTACAGCAACTACATCAGGATTTCGGGGTTCTAGGTCTGACTGTGCTATGTGGCCACCTTGGGAAACTCATTTATGATCAAATTGTCAAAAGCGGCCTCTAATTATGCCACTCTCTCATACCCTCTCCCTGAAAATCTTGCTTCAGTGCTACCAGTGCTCTCTGCTGCCTGCCCCCATCTGTTTGGAACAATCATGGATCCTAGCCTGGATGCTTTCTCCTTTGTATGTTTTCCCATTCTGCCTGGTATTGCATGTTACATGCATACAGTTGCAAGTCCTCTACTCTAGCAACAATTCGTACTTTGGACGTCACTTATTTAATTGTATTGCCTGCCACTGTAAGATATTTATAAATAAATCCTACTTTTAAAAATGTTCGGGACTGGACGTTAGACTCACTGGAGAGAGATTGTCTGAAGAACTGACAAGACAGAAGGGGACATGGTTGATGCACACATAACTATCATATACCGTCAGAGAGCCCCTACCAAACAATAAGCAAGCATAGGGATTCTGTCTTCAGGTACAACTGCAGTGAACACGAGCCTATGTTTAGGCCAATAAAGGTGAGTTAAAAAACTTGCACAAAGAGAGTAGGGCAAGAGGATATATGTTCCAACCAAAACTAGACCTAATGGGAGCATTAATTCAATGATCTAAGCAATGCCCAAGTCAACCCAAAACAAAAAAGTGGAATACCTCTCAGGCTGCCAACTGGCATGTTCCTCTGGATTACTTACAGAAACCAATTTTCCAGGTAACATTACTACTCCATATCTTCAACTAAGAGCTCAAAATAACAGCAAGTGAAAAGCAATTCCACATGCAGAGAAAGAAATGCTCAGCATGCTGAACACTAACAAAGAACTATTGCTTGAAGAACTCTGAGACAATACATTACCTGTGATTATGTTTTGCAAAATATTGCAAAGAGAACTACTCTACTGCCCTGTAAATCTCTTCTACTGACACTTCCTATCTTCGTACAAGAATCAGCTATGGTTTCAACAGAGTTTGCCCATTCTGATCAAGGTACCATCTGCCCAATAAGGTTCAGTGAGACACTAAACATACACCTGGCTATGGTAGTTTCAGTACCTTTCTTTTTGTCCTTAGCATAAGGACTAACTAAGATCTGACAGTCTATAACTTTTACTTTTGGGCTGGTGATGGGTTAATGCTCTCTTGTCATCAAGTCAATGGCATTTCCTGTATTTGCAGTCCTGTGAAGCTCTGTGTTCAGTACAGTAACTCTTCACTTAACGTTTTAGTGATGTTCCTGAAAAATGCGACTTTATGCAAAACGATGTTAAGCAAATCCAACTTCTCCATTAATGTAAATGAGGGGGTTAGGTTCCAGACAAAAGACTATATTAAATATATACACACACACATACTGTATAAGTTTTAAACAAACAATTTAATAGTGATACACAGTGATGATGATTATGAAGCTTGGTTGAGGTGGAGGAGTCAGAGGGTGGGATATTTCCCAGGGAACGCGTTACTGCTAAATGATGAACTAGCAAATGACTGAGCCCTCAAGGGTTAACTTTCACACTCTACAAGGCAGCAGGAATGGAGGGAGGGGAGAAGCATCGGACACAAAGACACAAACTGTGTGTGTGTGTGTGAGATGCACATTTCCCCTTTAAGTACGCTGACCCTACTCTTAAGTACCCTGCCTTGTTAATTAGATCAGCCTGCTGAGACTGCAGCTGCTGCCAGCAAGCTCCCTCTGTCCTGAGCCCTGTTGTGTGTCCCCCCTGCTCTAAGGAAAATGGGGTAAGCGGGGAGTGGGGGGGACACCCTGACAGCCCCTCTCTTCCTCTCCTACCCCCCACACAGCAAGCAGGAGTTCGGGGAGTAGCTCCTAAGCAGAGGGCAGGAGCAGTACATGGCAGTGGTGGGAGGGACAGCTGAACTGCCGGCAATTGATAGCCTGCTGGGCAGCTGCTGCACAGGGAACTTAGGGGAGCGAGGAGCTGATGGGGAGCTGCCGGTCCACCCTGGTTCCAAGTCCCCACCAGCTAGCTGCAATGGGCTGCTCTTCCTGCAAGCAGTGGACAAAGCAAGTGGCTGCCAAACGACGTTAGAAGGAAGCATTGCACAACTTTAAATGAGCATGTTCCCTAACTGATCAGCAACATAACAACGAAACAATGTTAACCAGGATGACTTTAAGTGAGGAGTTACTGTACCAAAATACTGACTTGTTTCACAAACCACAGATTTTGAACTGCCTGTGATCTTATTTTATCTAACTGAAGGGTAAATGGGAAATGCATAAAGGCCAAACAGCAAGAGGGAAAAATTAAAAATAGGGTTTTTTAAAACCCATTCTCCATGACACAACACTGAAGAGAGTGTGGCTTGACATAATCTCCAAATACAACTTAAAGACGAGGTCTCCATGTAAATTGCTGAAGCTGCAGGAGGCTAAACTGGGCTAAGTACAAACCGCCTTCCCTCTCTTTGGTAGGCGGATGTGATACAGTGGATACTGTAGTTAAATCCATAAAACTGCTGCAACTGAGTGGAGGTGGTGAGAACAGAAAGATAAGATACCAAAATGAACTTCTGCGTTGCTGCCAGCCTCTGGATGGAACAGGGTAATTGAATTCTTGCCCCCATGTAACCTTACCTGTGGATGTTGGGAATACTTGCAATGTTCATGATGCCATAGCTCATCATCACCAGTACAAAAATATGGATTGAGTACCTTGAAAACAAAAAGATAAACATTTAGATAGTCTCAGAGTAAGACTGCAAGGCTGATGGAAAAGAATTCCTTTTCCGCTGTGTAAGCTAACTAAATCTGAAATAGAGCCAGTAAACATGGAACTACCCCACAATGCAGTTTTTACAGAGTGACTAGAACAGTGCTTCAAGTAAGAATCCTCTCAACCAGTTTGGGTCTAAAATGTTCTTTTTTAAATATAATCAAACTGAATACTCAACAATGGATGCATCTCCTCTAATGGAGATATATTTTTATGTCTTCTTGGGTGATAGTGTCTCTTTGATGACTGCAGTAAACTTGCCATAGAAAAATACAACATACATCTACAAGAGACACAAGGTAGGGGAGGGAATATTTTTTTGTATTGGACCAACATCCACTGGTGAGAGAGACAAACTCTAGAGCTACATAGAGCTTTTCTTCAGCTTGTCTCTCTCATCAACAGAAGTTGGACCAATAGAAGATATTACCTCACCCACCTTGTCTCACTAATGTCGTTGGACCAGCATTGCAACACTGCAGATAAATATCTACAAGTCATTTCAGTTTGTTCTGGTCTTTGTGGCAGTTAGGTGGTCCTTGTTTTGCAGGACTGCAACACACAAGTTGTCTCAGGACTGAACACAAACAATCTAGGAAAACTGACACGAAATAAAACATAATTGCTGGCATAATTTGTTTATCTGAAAGTTAAATACTCACCATCCAAAACAGAAAACAGCAAAGTATATTCCAAAGAGAGTGGCAAATGCATGACGAACAACGGAACTGACATTGCTGGGGCTCAAATAAATGCGAAACCAAAAAGCAGCCAACAAGGCAAACAGCTGACAGGCTACAAAATTGACCTAAAACAAAAACAACAACAAAAAAGAAATTTGGAATGTTACCTGGCCATAGACTTCATTGCTGAAGATCACAACAACTTCCTTTTGTGATTCTGGAAAAAGCTATATAGAATTTCTCACCTATGACAAGAAAGTAGGGTAGATCCAGGAGGAAAAAGAATAAAGGGGTTGTTGACCTTGTTTCATGGGCAAAGCTTCCAGTAAAGTCCCTTTGAAATGGGAGCTTTGCTTGACTAAGGACAAAAGGATCAAAATCTATGGGCCAAAGTGTGGGTCATTTAACAGTCCCATCCAGGAGTAACAGCAGCCCCTGCATGGCTGTTTTTTATCCTTCCATACAGATGGGTAGGGGTGGAAGAGGGTAGAATCTTGGTTCTGCCCACCACTCCCCATAATGCACCAACGTCCTTGAGGCCTCTCCTCCCAGAGCATGCCCAAGCAGCAGAGGCTGGAAACAATGAGGCCCATAATAATGAGTTCTGCTAAATAAAACAGAAATTAGCTATGGTAATGGGAACTGCCAACCTCAAAAGTGAGGCTTGTGTGTGCAGGAGACAGAGCCCACAAGTGGAATTCACTCCCAGAAGAGCTCAGAATAGCCACAAGCCTCCATGCATTCAAAGCAAAACACAAAACTTTCTTCTTCCACTGCCCTTCCCCTCAATTGCCCCACAAAACACACAGAGTTAAAACAAATGAAGCTCTTTTGTTCTTTCTAATAAATGTGTATGGTGCTCAGATACCCCAGTAATGGACAGGATATGGGAACCTAGACAGATAAGACTAGATTTACTTTATTTTGCTGCAGACCTTTTCTCGAACAGTCACCTCAAGCTCTTTGGCAACATACTAAGCTGTGAATCTAGACCAAGTTAGCATCTCTCATTGGGAAATCCTTTGAACTAAAAGCAGCAAAGAATCCTGTGGCACCTTATACACTAACAGACGTTTTGGAGCATGAGCTTTCGTGGGTGAATACCCACTTCGTCACCCACGAAAGCTCATGCTCCAAAACGTCTGTTAGTCTATAAGGTGCCACAAGATTCTTTGCTGCTTTTACAGATCCAGACTAACACAGTACCGCTCTGATACCTTTGAACTAAGGCTGCCTAAACGGTGCTGCGTCTGACTTATTTTTCACATGAAAGTCACATATTAAATAAACAGTTCAGGGCTGTGATCTCTTAGGGTATGTCTACACTGAAAAATAAGCCTAGGGTTAGTAGAACTCAAGTTAGCAGACCCTGGGTTTGTTAACCTAGGCCTTGAGCATCTACACTCAATTGTAACTTTAGGTTAGGAATTGTTGAACCCTGGGACCCAACCTCAGGCTCCAATATCTACATCTCATTATGTGTGCCCGACTCCAACCACCCATATCCCAGCCTTCCTAGCATCTCTCAAAATGTGGGCACTCTAGCCCTTTCTTTGTGGTACAGCGTGGGAAATCTTGACTGCCCAGAGAACAAAGAAAGTTGGCCTGTGTGGTTGTGAAATACTTTTGACAGATTTCCAGATGCTGGGTCCAATAAGGCTGCATCTATGTCGCAAATTCCTGGTTTGACTCAGGCTCAGACCCTCTACACCCATGGGGTCCCAGAACCCTGGTCCAAGCCCAGGCCTAGCACTGTTTGTGTGTATACAGAAGGGAGGTTAGGCTTGAACCTCAGACCGAACCCTAGGTTTATACTGCAATACAGACATACCATTAAGGTCTTTGGCATAGCAGATCACGTTCATATTCAACATGGTCTTGTTACGATGAATGATTTCTGTAAATATTTGTTGGTTCAATTAGTAAGAAAAAACTTGTCTGCTAGTCTACAAGGTGCCACAGGACTCTTTGCTGCTTTTTAAGAAAAAAACTATTTATTTCAGTATTTAGAAAACGGATAGTGCTGCAGGTCTAAAGTTCAAAACATGTAGGGTTTTAGACTACAAGCTCTTTGGGGCAGGGCCAGTCTCTACTTGTGTCTTGTACAACCTAGTAATATAGTCAGCACTTAAACAATAAAAGGCATCATATGATTACAACTCAGGAATAAATAGAGGAGCCTTCTCCCACCATGACAATACTTTAAGCCTGTCTGAATAAGGGAATTACTCCTTCCGTCTGTATCAAGCATTAAAAGCAGATGTAAAAAGCATCTCAGAGAAAGACATTTGCAGTGTAGAGCAAGATGACTTTATTGGTCCCATAAAACCCAGGAACTATTGTACAAATTGTTGAGCACAGGCTGCTGTTACATTATGTCTTAACACTGTTTACATTTAGAGCACTCTTGGAACACCAATCTCACATAGTCAGGCTTAGCATGGGGGGGGGGGGTCTAATGGGATCTGGAAGTGGAGGAGGACATCTGCTCCACAGGTCTGCGAAATGGCAGTATAGCCACTGCTACAGCCCAAAGGCTCCAGTTGTGCCCCATGTATGTGGGACCACATGAATATACCTACTTGTAATGTACTTGGGCTCAAAGCCTGTCCCAACTCCTCTCTTTTGGGGCTGTACATAGGTAAGCTTTGATGGAGCTAAGCTGCATGCAGGCTGGAATGCTGAACCACTATGCAGGCTCCTCAAAGCCCACCCCACCTACCCATGACGGACAGAGAGGGAGAGGACATGAACTTTGACCCATGTATCTGTTTAAAAGAAAAACAACACCCCATTTTGTGGGAGCATTAGTCATGGAAAATTCACCAGCAAAGCCCACTTACTATTTCATTGACCATTCAATCCAAGATCTTGGTTGTGCCTTAGACCTTCAGAGTCACAATTTCCTCCCTGTGCTGCTTTTGGTGCAGTACAGCCCCATGCTGCTCCTTACACTGGGATAAAAGTAAAAGCAAACTCTAGCCCTAACTTTCGTTCTACTTTCAATGCTTAAAGGCAATTTCTTTATAAGATGCTCCAATGCCATAGATCTAATTTACATGGAGAGTGATAATCTTGGAATTATAATTTTCACTTAACCCTCTTGCCCTGAATTAAACTAACAGTTGCCTGCAGCACCATGGTTACAACATGCCATTAACTCAGGAAATCTAATTTAGAGAGCTAACAATTTAGAAGTAATTTACAGTATCTGAAAAGAAAGGTTAGAGTGAGGGAATCAAAGAAGAACAAATTGAAATAGCAGCACCCCTGAAAGTCATTTTGAAAGTAAATGACTAAGCACTACTCTAAAGGGAATGAGAAAGCAGTACAAATGGCATGGTTTTCAAGATCAAACACTTGTTTTCTAACTGTTTCACAGAAGCAGAGGATGTGGTTTACAATGCTAAGAGACTGCCTCTTCACTGACTGAGGGCATGCTCACCCCTAACCTGGTCATCTCCTTCTTCTCACCTGCTATGACCCAAATTGTAATGCAGGCATTCAAAATCCTTTCCTCCGTATCCTTATCCAACTGATAAAGCTACTCCAGCAAGAATATGCTGTATTTTTGTTCCATTTTGTTTAGTGCTAATGTGCATAATTATCTACAATCTGTTCCTCACAGGTTTTCTATCAACAAAGAAACCACTGTGCATAAATTACGCTTGTACCATTTTCTTCTTCTGCATCTTGGGCAACATGTAACATGATGCCTTAAATATATACATGGTTTTTCACCCCCTCTAACTATACCATGATAAAACGTAACACTAAGCACTGTTCGTCTGCAATTTTATTAGAGAAAATACTCATGCAATCTATATGCATATTTAATACAGTAGAACCTCAGAATCACAAATGCCTCTGGAACGCAGGTTGTTCATGACTAACTCTGAACAAAACGTTATGGTGGTTCTTTCAAAAGTTTACAACTGAACATTGAGTTAATTCAGCTTAGAAACTTTACGATGCAGAAGAAAAATGCTGCTTCCCCCCACCTTTTTTTAGTAGTTTACTTTTAACACAGTACTGTACTATATTTGCCTCCCTCTCTCCTCTGCCTGATTGTGTACTTCCAGTTCCAAATGAGGTATGTGGTTTACTGGTCAGTTCATAACTCTAGTGTTTGTAACTCTGAGGTTTTCCTGTACATACAAGGGTGTGGTATAAAGGTTTTATCCGCATTGCAGGATCAGGGCCTTAGTTACCATGAGACTGATTTTCAGAGATCCTGAATGCTCACAGCTCCCACTGACTGCCAGCAGGAGTGGCAGGTGCTCAACACTTCTGCAAATCACTACCTATGAGTTCAGCTGTGCAAGGCTCAAAAAATCTAAAAATTTATCCATAATCTTTTCTAAACTTAAAATTTTCACAGATTTAAAGTCTTTTTTCACAGTATTTTCCAGGGCTTGATGCTAATGCTGGGCCCCATTAGAAAGCTAGGAATCCTTTTCCCAATGGTATAGCGTTCCCATTTCTAACCATGTAGTGTGGTTTAAAGCTGCAGCTTTTTATTGTCTAGAAAAACTGGTGTTCATGCCAAACTGAATCTTGCCGATTCTCTGCATCAGGGAAACTAATTCTGAGGGAGGGGAGAATTCTACATCTCGGGAGAAGAGGAAGAGAAACAGTCAACAATGCATAATAAATTATCACATGCATATCATATGGGGGGGGTGTATCACACATATAGAGAGAGAGAGTGGGGTTATAACACAATAAGCATATTGCAGTTTATTATGCAGATTCTTTCAGGACCCTTTGCTTACCATACATATTTGAAGTAGTTAAGTAAGGTTGCTATGAAGAACAAACATTCCCCCCAATTTTCAAAACTGAGAACATGACTATGCTTTAAAGTAACTTTATATACTACAATTTGTGTGCACTCGGTGCTGGACCACAAAGAAGGAAAGTTCATTCTTTCTCCCTGACCCCAAAAATCTCTGACTGTAGGAATTGCCACATTGGCAGAAGAGCATAAAACCACCCTCCTTTTGGTTCATACCATTTCTGTTGTTGGTGTTGCTAACAGCACAGTGGAAATAATGAATTGGGGGATTCTGAATGTTGACTTGGGAAAATAATTATTCACTTATCTTAAAACTGATCCCTTCCCTTTCAAACCTACAACTATTTGTATATTACATAACCCATCTTTTAACTGCTCATGCCCATTCAATGTTGCCTTCGGCTCTTTTCTTTTCAAACTTCTTCAGCCTTGACAACATGAAAGAAATGCATTGGCTTTCTACAAAGCCAATTTCTACTGAATAAGATACAATAAATGAGCCATCAGAGCACACAGTATGCTGCCAAGGCCAGCCTTGGAAAGATACCACCACCCCCCAGTTTTTATTATTCAACTTGTCTCTTGGTCCATCAGTCAGCTAGTGAAGGCAGCAATATAATGCAGCAGCAAGGCATCCTGCCAGTGAAGAAACAGAGAAGTTGGGGCAACTACAACCAGTCAGTTAATAACGAAAGGTACTGGATGGACTGTTATTGAAAGCTCCTCAACTAGAGAACAGTAGCCACAAAGCTAAGCCTCAAGTTTGGAGAAGCTGTAGATGATATAAGAACAGCCATACTAGGTCAGACCAAAGGTCCATCTAGCTCAGTCTCCTGTCTTCTGGCAGTGGCCAATGTCAGGTGCCCCAGAGGGAATGAACAGAACAGGTAATCATCAAGTGGTACATCCCCTGTTGCCCATTTCCAGCTTCTCGCAAACAGATGCTAGGACACCATCTCTGCCCATCCAAGTTAGTAGCCATTGATGGACCTATCCTCCATGAATTTATCTAGTTCTTTTTTGAACGCTGTTATAGTCTTGGTTTTCTCAACATCCTCTGACAAGGAGTTCCACAGGTTGACTGTGCATTGTATAAAGAAATACTTCCTTTTGTTTGTTTTAAACCTGCTGCCTATTAATTTCATTTGGTGACCCCTAATTCTTGTACTATGAGAAGGAGTAAATAACACTTCCTTATCTACTTTCTCTTTGACAGACCCAGGAAATCGTCAGTGTATAGAACAGATGGTAAAGAAAGGAATTAAATTTCATGTTTTTTCCTATATTCATTCTATTTTTCCCCATGAACAATTACTTATTAATTGTGTTTGTCATAGGGCCCTTAAATCCAAACTGCATCTAAAAACCTACTAACCAAATCAAACCGAACGACCAACAGCCCACTGTCTGGATTCTGTGAATGACATTATCCAAGCATATTACTACTGATTATGTGATTCTCCTGTACATACAATACTGTAGGTAGGTGATCATTACCAAAAAGAGGTCACCTTTAAAGGACCCAGTCATCCATACTTTATTTTTAATAAGAGGAAACAGTGATCTGGCAGATGGGAGAGAAGTGATCACTTCCAGGCATCCTACCCCAGGTTTTGGAGCTTCTATATGGGCATGTCTGAGAACAGAGAGGGCATATGACGCAAGAGGACCATGCTCCTCTTATCATTCCCAAGGACACTCCGTAAGATAAAGATGACCCCTTCTGCACTACTCTGTATTTGTTTCCCTTACATTCAACACCCACTGCAGGATGATTTTAGGGACAGCAGTCAGTGGGCAAGGAGCCAAAATGAAGGTCCAAGACAACAATGTGCAGAGACCCTGGGCTCAGACAGGTGTCCCAAGATCTCTACAGACCTCAGGACATTGGAAGATGTAGTAAACGGAACCTGCTGCCTTTCCCACCAAGAAACAAACCCAGCTCATCCAATGGAATTATGAAGCTGAAACAATGCCAGATAGAATCCAAAGTTTCCTGTTCCCTGCACAGTTTTTTCCTAAGTAGTGGACAAACTGGCCTCATGATCAGAATAGTTAGTGATTCATCACATTCCTACAACAGGAGGAAAGCAACAGAGAGGTATGACAGCTCCACAGAGAAGTAAATAGTGTGTTGTTCTCTCTCTTAAAAATGATCATTCAAACCACAGAAAAACCTATAAAGGAGAAGAGGGAAAATACTTTCCCTTGCTAGGAAGTTCTTGGAACATTTAGAGTCAGGACACAGAAGATTTAGAGCTGGTAATTCCCTAGCTTCACCCTCATAATAAATCACTGGAAACACTCCTGGTCACTGCTTCACCCAGGTCGTATTGGGTTACTCATCTCTCACTTCAAAAAAAAGTCTCTTTCCATTGATCCTGCAGTAATCCTAGCATATGCAAATTGCCCACAAGTCTGACCACAAAATACCTTGCTTTTCCTTTATTATTTTTCCCCTTATACTTGCTCAAAAACTGACCTCACACTTGCCAAAATGTAGGAGGATGGACTAGACTGACTATAATTCTCTCCAAACTCAAAATGACAGCACACAGAGGCACATCTGGATAGAATATGCACTTCAATGATCTCTGGCTGCCAAAATAGTCCCAGCTAAACAGTGGCAATTAACATTCAGGCTGGAGTCTGCTCTGAACTGGCCCCAGATTACAGGAATGTAAAGGTGGCAGAAAGTCACTTTTACTTCTTGCCCTAAGGTCCTGTGCTGAGCAGTATTCAGCCAGACCTGAACATCAGGCTCTAAATCTGTTTTACTTCTAAGCAGGTATAGCACGGTCAGCAGCAGAACTGCTAGTATGCCTTGATCCTCGGGATAAGCAGGTAATCCATGCTTCAAGACATGTTAATGTTTCCCTGCCTACAAGGAAGCTATTTAGTCCCAGTTATGATGTTGATACCAGCACTGTATCTAGCAAGTAACTTCTCACAGGCCACCAAACAGAAGTTTTCAGTGCTCAGGAAAGCATTAAGAATCAGTGACGGTGAATAAGACTAAAGGTTGCAGGAGTTCATTCTTAACTCAAACGCCAGGCAGCATTGTTTGGTTAACATTTTAATAAGGGGCCCTCATAGAAATGTCCCCATTAGTCATAGATATGTACATCTGCAGAGGAAAAGCAAGGGATTTCGAAGTGTAATCATTTGTTTTCTCCATAAGGCTTCTTACACACATGGCCAAGGGCGCCACTTGGCAAACAAATATAATTTAAGTGCACTTTGCTGGAAATGTTTATACTTTGATGCTGAAAATTAAACAGAGTATTTTGATAGCATCAAACAACATCCAAATTATGATATTTGAAATTGGATGCATGTGCACGTGTCTGTGGAGAGTTGGGATATACCCAAAAGGAATTTCTTAAACATACTTGTGTCATAGTATTCTATCCCCAATCTGAACCTTAGCGTCCAAAAAATTGGGGTACCAGCATGAATTTCTCTAAGCTTAATTACCTGCTTAATTAGCTGCCACCAATCAGGACTTTCAGTGCCTGATAAACTCTGGTCTCCCCAAAACCTTCCCTGGGGACCCCCAAGATCCAGACCCCCTGGATCTTAACACAAGGAAAGTAAACTGTTCCCTCACCAGTGCCTCTCCTAGGCTTTCCCTCTCTGGGTTACCCTGGAAGATTACTGTAATTTAAACTCCTTGAATCTTAAAACAGAGGCTTTACACCTCTACCCCTGCCCTCTTCCCCTCACCCAGAGGCAATACAGATTCAAGCTCCGTGAATCTAAAACAAAGAGGAAATTTACCTTTCCCTTCTCCCCACCAATTCCCTGGTGAGTACAGACTCAATTCCCTTGAGCCTCAACTAGGGAAAAAATCAAACAGGTCTTAAAAAGCAAAACTTCTAATAAAAAGAAGAAAAAAAACTAAAAGTTGTCTCTGTAATCTAGATGGTAAATATTACAGGGTCTTTCAGCTTACAGAAACCAGAGAGAAAAGCCTCCCCCCAGCAAAAATTTTAAAATACTTCCAGCAAACTACACATTTGCAAATACAGAAAACAATTAAAAGACTATAACCGCCTTTCAACTTAATACTCACTATTCTGAATATATAAGAGACTGTAGCAGGGAGATTGGCAAGAAACCTGGTTGCACGTCCAGTCCCTTTCAGGACCCAGAGAGAACAAAGTAAAACCCAAAAACCACAAACAAAAGCTTCCCTCCACCGAGATTTGAAAGTATCTTGTTTCCCGATTGGTCCTCTGGTCAGGTGTTTTTGGTTCCCTGTTTGTTAACCCTTTACAGGTAAAAGAGACATCTTAACTATCTGTTTATGACAACTTGACACTTCCTGGAATCTGGGCCATTCCAAAGGCAAAATATTTTTCTTTTCTGAAGCATTTTTATGAGCTCAAAGGATAAATTCTCTCTGGCACGGATGATTTAACTCTATCCACCCAAAGCAGGGAAATCACCATATCTACCCCTGCTACTGGGAGAGGAAATTTTAACATGGGGCTGGGTGCACTAACAGGAGCTGTACAGTTTATTTTCATGCACATATTTCGAGAATATTGGCCTGTGATGCTGTTTTCATGAGTAAATTCTGCTGATTTCCTACTTACAGGGTCAACAATCTTTGTGAGTTTAGACTCTAAAGTTGAAACAGATGTTCTTTCTGGATTACCTTTAAGAAGCTATTAAAGAAATACTCACTAGTAGGACATGTGATACAACTGTGGAATAGATTAAATCTGAAGTCACTGGAAATTTAGAAAGGAAAATAATTAAAGTAAAAGTAGTCTTGAAAAATCTAACCTATAACTTAATTCTAGGTTAGAAATCATGCAAGCCAGTATGCTTACCTTTAACGGCTGATTGATCCAAGGCTCTATTTTGCTCTCAACAACTCTTATACCGAACTGCAACTATTTGGTATACTGCACAGATGTTTAACTAGTGCTCAGTTATGAGCAATGATGTTCTACCACAACCCAGTTCTCTCAATGGATAATACCAGTAACTTACTATGTTAGATACAAAGGAATTCTGAGATAGCCAGGAGTACTTAGAAAACTTCAGTAATTCAGGGGTTTTCTAATCAAGACACCTTAAGACATTAGCTGTGAAGCATATTAGTTGCCCAGACTGTGATAATACCAGTGTTTTATACTGATAATAGAAACTTTCATCTTGAAAAGTGCTTTACAAATAAAATAAAATAAAATAAAATAGTAACAATAAAATAATATTAATTCCACATGTGTCTAAAATGCTGCCACCTCTTGTGGCAGATGTTTAAGAGCAATATTACAAGCCAATTCACAACACAGGACAGAAAGTGAAGAATACTTGAAGGAAAAACGTAAGTGAAATATAATTATCCAAACTGGAACTGTGCCAGGAAAACAGGACTAATACTCCAGCTTTTGCAAAAAGTGCTACAGGATTGTTAATGACCCCACGTGGTTGGGACCTTGATTTCACAAATCACCTGAAAGATGGCATCTCCTGCCTCCCTAACCATGGTGCTGGAACACTGGTTCAATGATGAATCAGAGGGAAGTGTGCTACCTTCACTGGCTTTTCTCTGTGGGTCTCCTTTTGAAGTACTGATGACCAGACTTATCCTGCTTAAATGATGATGAGTAAATTGAAGTGAAATGGTATTAGAACTGCAAAAAGGAAGAGAAAAGGATAACTCAAGAGGACGTACCTACTTAGAAATGGCTCAAAGACTGCACTAGTGGCAGCCCTTGATTTTCCAGAAAAGGAGAAGCTTTCATTTCACTCTCTTGGTAGTCACTTCCTCACCTTGCTAACTTAAAATTCAGAAGCACCCACGCCTAGCAACCCAAACCAACAAAACGCATGTTATACAACATTTCATTTTACAACATAGTTTAGCTAGGTCATGAAAGCCCTTTCATCTCTAGAAATGAATCTGAGTTGAATTAATGGAATTACAGGGCCCGCTGAGATAGCCTTTCCTTAAATAACTCGAAGAATCAAATTTGAGTTTTAACCAAATTGTCCATGTTGCATTACAGAAATCCAAATTTGAGCCAAAGATTTAGAAGAATATCATAGTAACCAACATACTTCTGAGAATCAGCATTTTTACCTATATACTTGCTTCCCAGTGGAGCCCGCCCCATGCCTCCTGATTAACAAGGATTAAAATACTACTACCAGGAAGCAAGCAAAAGAAACGGGAAGTTTACATTGTGGTATATATCCTGTAAATAATCCCTTTAGGTAAAAGGGCACAGAGCTTGGGTGGTGTGACAGGGCCTCCCAGCTATGTGGCTTCTCAGGATTCAGAAGCAAGAGACAGCTACACTGCCAGCAGCCAATGCACGGTGCTCTGTTGCCCCCCTTTCTCACCTCCTCTTCCCCGCCACCAAGGCAGCCTGGGACCCCTTCTTACTGCTCAGCAGCAATGCAGAGGAGATTTTTTCCAAACTCTAACTTCTAACTGGTGGAAATCTAGGGGCTCTGTAAGAGATAGTAATGTGAAGAGCAGTCAACCCTGCCTTGCCCCATCCTGAGCCTTCCCCAAAATCCCCCAGAGCCCCAACTAATCCCATGTGCTGGACAAACAGTGCCACCTTGTTCTTTTTCATGTGGTCAGAGGCAGACTCAGGCAGCAGCTGACGCTCTGACTTTGGGCTTGTCTACACTGGCAAGTTTCTGTGCAGTAAAGCAGCTTTTTGCACTCAAGCTGCAGATGTGTACACATTGCCAAGCCACTTTGTGTGCAGAAACTCCTCAGTTGCAGCGCTGCAAAAAAACCCAAAACACCTAGACGAGAGTCATAAGGCTATTTGCACTGAGGCTCCAGCACTCAATTGCCCATGTAGACACTTGATTGCTTTCTGCACTGTAACTGGCCTCCAGAGCTGTCCCATAATGCCTCAAATGACCGCTCTGCTCATTGTTTTGAATTCGGCTGCCCTAGAGACATGCGCCCCTCCTCTTTCAAAGCACCATTTCTGACAGCCATTGTGTGCTATGCTGATCTGCTCCGGGACACAAAGCAAACCATTAATGTGAAATGCTCGTGCTGTTGAACACAGAGGCAGATGTCTGAGTGTGAGCGAAGAGAGAGATTGCTGTGAGGAGAGCCCAGGAAGAGAGGGAGGGGCTGATGTTGCGGTTTCCCCCTCCCCCTGCCTCAGGACTAGTTGCTTCCTGCCACTGTCTGAACTTAGAAGACAGCATGCTGATACACTCTGTCCCCCAAAACACACTGTCTCTCTCTCCCCCTCCATACACACACACACTCCTGTCACACACACTCCCCCCTGCCCACTTCAGTTGAAAAGCAGCTGGCAATGTAGTAGGATGCCCATGGAACAATGGTTTGGGAAACCTGCATCGTGTGATGCTGTGCCTGCCTCATGCAGCATTGCAAACCCTTCCCAAAGCACCCTGCGGCCAGTTGCACAGTGGGATAGCTAATACAATGGACTGCTGTCTTTGCCGTTGCAAGAGCTGCTAATGTGGACGCGCCCCAGCGTCACAAGAAGCACGGTGTGGACACGCAATAGCAGTTTAATTCCAGTATTTTAATAAAATTGGTATAACTCGTGGTGCAGAAGCTTGCCAATGTAGACATTCCCTTAGTTTACAAAGGTCCTGGTTTGTTATAAAATTTAATAGATTTACCTGGCATTTCCTATAAGTGAATACCTGGCTGGCAAATACAATGCTGAGTGGTCTCTTCACATCTGATAAGGTCTCTAACAAAGCGAAAGGCTTTTATCTTCATAGGAATCCTCAAAAGTGTTTACTTAACCCTGTTTCTCCATCACCACTGTCACAGGAACCATAGCAACCAGGCAGCACTCCGTCCTGGTCTACACAGTTAGGTCCACATAAGACAGCTTTGACCCAATTATGTCAGTGTACACACTACAGCCTTGTCTCATCGATTTAAGTGCCGTACTGCACTAACATAATAATTCCACCTCCATGAGAGGCGTAGGGCTTATGTCAGTGTACGTAGGGCAATGCAGTGTCTGTGTAGACAATGCATTACTTACATGGGCTGTTGGCTGTCTTGTCAATTTCATGGCTCCATGCTGGAAATTGACAAGGAAGCCAGGCAGCTAGAGCCGGGCTGCCCCCAGGCTCCCCACTCCCAGCTGGGCTGCTGCCTAGAGGCTCTCCACCAAGGGAAACAAGAAGCCAGTGGCCAGATGCCCCACAGTCCCAGCTGGAAATAGGGAGGTGAGAGCTGGAGGGACAGGGCAGCTGGGCTCTCGGCAGGGAGTCCTGACTCTCAGGCCCACACTCTGCTTCTCTTCCCTCAGCGGAAGCACTCCTGCTGAGGACGCACACCATCAACAGAAGAAGGGATAGTGTGGACATCAGCCATTGCAGTAATTAACACGGTGGCTATAAGTCGACCTAATATAGGTTGACTTAGGGCTGTAGTGTAGATACGCCCTCAATAATGAAAAGGAAACAGGCAGCCAAGCACTAGCTAGATATCTTGGACAGGTTTAGTCAGGTAAGGGTTTCACACAAGACAAACAGACTGAAGGTTCTTTAACTCCTAGAACCTAGAACTCCTGCCAGCCACACAAGTCCTTGGGAGGATATTTATCTAAATACAGTCTCCAGAGAATTACCCTCTGGGGGTTTATTTTCTCAAGATTCTTTTGTAAACAGTTAAGTAACAATGCACTAGAGTGGTAGTGCAAAAGAGATCTGCAATGTTTGTTCAGTATCAAGGGTTTATTTCAGGCAGCAAGTCAGAGTATGACAGGTGAAACATTTCCTTGTAATATCTGACTATGCCACTCAGACAAGAATACAGCATACAATTTGATTTTCTTTCAGAAATGAACAAACAACATGTATTTGCCCCTCCTAGTTGGGGTTGGGGCCCATTCCTTTAGTCATATGACTCAAATTAAATTCCCCAGGCCCCAATGGGAGATACAGGTAACGATCTTTCAAGTAATAATAGGCCCCAATTCAGAAATGTGCCTAACTTTAAGCATGTGTGTGATCTTATTGATTTCAATGACCTTATTCACATGCTTAAAACGTTTAACCATAAAGTACATTCCTTAGCTGGGGCCAAAGTTGATAAGTCTAAAGTTTTGTCTCCCATTTTCTTATATTGCATCCATTTTCCAAGTCAATGTAATTCTGTTTGAATTTTTCTTTCTATAACAAATACTTTAATGCTCTTTAAAAAAAACAAACAAAAAACACCAATGACCATCAATACCCAACATTGCAACACTCATTATCCTCCCTGCAACAAAAGCCCAACGTGTGCACACAGCAGAGAGATCAGCAGGGAAAGAAGTATATTCAAGAGGTTGCTCTAAATCAAGGGTAGGCAAACTACAGCCCGCAAGCCGCATCCGGCCCACCAGCCATTCTAATCCAGCCCTTGAGCTCCCGCTGGTGAGCAGGGTCTAGGACTTGCCCTGCTCCAGTGCTCCAGCCAGGGAGCAGGGTTGGGGCCGCTCCGCACGGCTCCCGGAAGCAATGGCATGTTCCCCTTCCAGCTCCTATGCGGAGGTGTGGCCAGGGGGCGCTCTCCACTTGCTGCCCCTGTCCCAAGCACCGCCCCTGCAGCTCCCATTAGCCGAGATGGCACCTGCGGACAAGGCAGTGCGCAGCTGAGCCGCCTGGCTGTGCCTCCACATAGGAGCCATAGGGGAGACGTGTCGCTGCTTCTGAGAGCCGCTTGAGGTAAGTGCTGCCCAGAGCCTGCACCTTCGAGCCACCCCCCCTGTGCCCCAACCCCCTGCCCCAGCCCTGATCCTCCTCCCACCCTCCAACCCCTTGGTCCCAGCCTGGAGCACCATCCTACACCCCAAATCCCTCATCCCTAGCCCCACCCAAAAGCCCACACCCCTGGCCAGAGCCCTCAGCCCCCCCGCCCATGTCCCAGCCCAGGGCCCCCTCCTGTACTCTGAACTCCTCATTTGTGGCCCCATTCTGGAGCCCACATGCCAGCCACAGCCCTCACCCCCAAACCCCAATTTTGTGAGCATTCATGGCCCGCCATACAATTTCCATACCCAGACATGGCCCTTGGGCCAAAAAGTTTGCCCACCACAGCTCTAAACTGTGTGTTTTTAAAATGATGAAGCCGTTATCACTGTGTAAAATTAAGCACACCATTCTGGGAAGAAAGTTATTTGATGAAAAATAAATCTCTGAGATGTGGTAAGGGTAGTAAATATGAGTCTAACTTTGGATCTTGTTGTTTTCATACCTTGGCCACAGTACATCAATCAGAAAAATTATGGCTTTTAATTACTTAAAACATCAGGGAGAACATTGAAAGAGTTAGCTGCTTAGAACACGTTTTAAAGGGCTCAAGAACGCTACACTCAAGGAAGGTTATAACACACTGCATGTATGTGAGCATTAACAGAAGCGAGGGAAGCAGCCACATTCTGTAGCATATTGCTTCAACTGAAGTGTGAGAGCAAAGATTTTCAGAAGTAACTGGTGATTTGGGGTGTCTCAATTTTGGGGTACTCAAACTGAGATACCTTAAAGGGGCCTGATTTTTCAGTGGTTGGTACTTTGCACTCTCTAAAAATCAGGTCCCTTTAAGGTATTGAAAAGGGCATCCAAAAATTGAGGAACCAAAATCACTAGTCTCTTCTGAAAATCTTATCCAAAATATCTTTGTCATGTGTTTTAAAATGTTATTTTTAAGCAATTAGTGTACCAGTGTTCTGATCTGGTGGGTGTAGTCTACATGATCAACTTCCTGCATCTGCAATGAGAAGGCTCTGGTAAACCTCTGTCCTTCCTGTTCTCTTCATCATTTCAGTAGTCTTACTCCCCCAAAGACACAAACCAACAGAGTTTATGGAAGAAGCAGAGGAGGAGAACTCTCTTAAACAATGGTTTATAATTGAATTTTAAAGGATGATTCAGAAATATTCCACAAAGAATAACATTCTTGAAAATGGGGATTAAAATTTTACCAAATACCTTTCTAGCCTCAGAGAGAAAGTTTCTAAGTAAGAGCAGATATGGACACAAAGGTATGGAGAAGCCTCCAGTGAGGGCCAGAGATAACATTCCAGTAAGGAGCCCTGTTGCCATCCAGCCACGGGTGCCAGAAAGGGAAGGGGTACTGGTATTTCTGCCAGGGTTTTGTGATTCTGCTCCACCCTCATAATTCTAGTACATACCTTTGCTGCTGATTAGAGCCTTCTCAAAATAGCAATGGGAAACCAGTGAACCTTGGCAGTTTCAACGAGGCCTTCAAAATGCTAAAAAGCAGCAGTAAAACTAACATCAGACTTATTCATTTCCCTCTGCTGCACATAGCAAAGCTAAGAGCAGAGGCACTTGAGCTGTCTGGCATGCAAGCTCCAAAAGGATAACACCATACATCAGTTAACATTTGGAAAGTTATTTTTGCAAAACATAAGGGCTAGTAACTTTTTTTTAATAACAAAAGCTTAAATTATCCCTAAATTGATGGTGTAGACCTTCATGCTCGCTAAAGGAAGCTGCCTGCTCACCACTGGCAAGTTAATTTTTCCGAGCCTTGAGTGCAAGCTTCTCTCTCAACAGTTTAACCCTCTTTTGAAGGGCCTCTTACATATCCTAGCAGCCGTAGCTTTGTTTCATACTTCCAGTGTGATGGTGACTGTGCAGAATTAGCCAGCACCAGATGTCAGTCATAATTGCCAATGTCAAGCAAATGCCTACAAAAGTGCTGGATAGAGCATGCAAGGTCTTAAAATATTACCCTCTCCTGTTGTCCTCTGGCTTAAGGATAAAATTATCTTGCTATTGCACCTAAAACGATGTATCTTTGTTTATATTTTACTTATACACCAGAGTTTACCTATTTTTTTTTTAACTCCTTTAGTACCATAGCAGAAAAAGAAACCACTACAGAAGATGTGAACATTTGCAATATCCTGTTGTGGTTATTTTTTTTTTTCCTATTTCTGCTCATGATCTGACATTGCCAGCAGCATACATTTCTTTTCTGGGCATACTCAGACTTTACAGCAGTTTACTCTAGATCTTGGCCAATCTAAGATTCCTCAGCTAAATTCAGTTAATAACTACAAACACATTTACAATCAATTATTCTATCAAAAAATAGGACAAACAAAAGGATTTTTAAAAAAAACAGAAAAAAAGAATTTCAGAAGTGACTAGGGTACCTCCACTTCTGGGTGCCCAACCTGACACACCTAAAAATAACCCGACTTTCACAGGCAGGTACTCAGCTCTTTCTGAAAGCCAGGCCTCTTTTATGTATCTCAAGTTGCCCACCTCAGGATTACGAGTTGCTTTTGAAAAGTCTTGTTTTAAATGATTTGTAGACGCATATACAAAAGATTTGTCATTTAGGCAACTCTTTTTTCTAGTTTCAAACTTAGTAACCAAAAGCATAAAGAAAAACAGGAAAACACACACCATGAGCAATAATCAGTTTGGAATGCAACAGCATGAAGAAAACAACTTAGAAATCCACATTTTATAATCTAAATTTGAAGGAAGGGGATTATTTTGCTTTTCATTTCTTTGGCTAATTAAAAAATATGTTTGCACCTTGATTATCCATTGTATCACAATACAGCGAGGCACTCATTTATGATAAATAATAACAATACCTAGCTCTTGTCTAATATTTTTAATCGGTAGAACTCAAAGGCAGTAAGTATCATGATCCCCATTTTGTAGATAAGGAAACTGAGGCACCTGGAGGTGAAACAACTTGCCCCAGGTCACACAGCAGGCCAGTGGCCGAGCCAGGAATAGAATCCAGGTCTCCCAAGTCCCAGTCCAATGCTCTACCTGCTAGATCACATTGCCTTCCTAAAAACAATCTCTGTACTTTTTATTTGTAATATGGCATAGCTTGAAGATTACAACCAAGACACTGTACTTGTCAATAAAAAAATGCCATATCAGTAAAAAAATATCAAAACCAAACAAATGTGTGCATCTTTGCCGTTAGCACAGTCATATACTTTTTCAAGGGGGACAGTATCTTTGCCACGTTTATCTAGTCAGATATGGAAGAAGCTTGTATATGAACTAATCTTATTTTCTATTTCATGACTATTGAAGAGTAGAAGACAATCCTTACGTTTTAGGAGTACTTTTAAAATGATCCCTCTTAACCATTAAATAAAAACAACCTGTCCTGCCATGAGCACACCAACAACATATGTACTAAGAGAAGACCTGTTTGAGAATATATTTTAGGAAGAGAAAACGTTTAGGGTAGTATTAGGATTCGACATCACAAACTCAGAACTGTACCTTTCCACGTCTTTCCTCAAACTATATCAAATCTGAACATATTGGAGAGAAAAAAAATTTGTGAGGAGTTTGTTATGCTTTAAGTTGCATGAATGATTTTAATGTTTCTTTCAAATAAGTCTTATCCACAGTTATAAAAATATGCTTTAGAAGAGCTGGGATATCTCCTTTCTAAATACTTGGATTGCCAAGTTGAATTCTCTCTGTATTTCCTTGTATAATAAGGCTTTAGACCAATACCATCCAGTTATGATAAAAATTCCTTTTAATAGAATAATTCAGTATAGCAATCTTTTAAAAAAGCCCTAAAATAACATGGATAAAAGTTTGCCATTGCTGAAAGGCTAATATAAGTACAGAATGTGGTATGATACTTCAGTTTTTCCCTACCATCCCTAAAATCAGTCTGAGCTGATTCTGTAACTCAGGGATCAGCAACCGTTGGCACAGTTTGGACGTCCCAGGCCAATGGGGGCTGTGGGAAACGGCGCGGGCCGAGGGATGTGCTGGCCACCGCTTTCCACCACCTCCACTGGCATGGAGCGACGAACCTCGGCCAGTGGGAACCGCGATCGGCCGAACCTGCGCACGCAGCAGGTAAACAAACCAGCCTGGCCCACCAGGGTGCTTAGTCCCCCTTCTTAAGTAACAATCCCAATCTTTTCAACCTTTCTTTCTATGGTTAAGTAAAAAAAAGTTTCCCATGTAATTGTTCCTCTTTTTGTTTACGTTGATTGCCATAAAAATGAAATTTTAAAAACACAAACAAGGATGTCAATTATTGTCATCTTTTAACTGACACTTCTGAAGGAAACAGTGACAGCTAGCAAAAATATCACCTTCAGAATAATAATACTGTTTCCATAGCTGATTGGAAAAAGCTCTCTCAGAACGTAAAGAACAAGGATGCAAATCAACCCTTGTGTACCAGTTATAGCTCTGCTTGGTTTGAATATTATAGCTTGATTTGCCCAACCAAATACTCCCAACTACATGGAAGAGAATTCAGCCGCTCCTTCAGAATGGAATGCCTTTCCTGAGCTGATCAGCAAAACCCCCACCCTCTCCTCACCCAAAATGTTCTGGAAGTCTCACATCTTTTGTGATGCCTATAAGAAATTAGCTAAAAAAGGTGTTGCTATGGAGCTACTGGGGATAGTCTCTGTGTGTTTGCAAATACTATATATGCATGAGTGACTACTGTGACAGGGTCAGGGCAGATGGATACAAGAGAGTGTTTGTTTGTTTTTTGTTTTTTTGTTGTTGTTTTTTTGGGAAGGAGCACTCCAGCCAGCAGCAGCCCAGGAAGGGAGAAGGAGCTCCAGCCAGCAGGGCAGCCTGAGAAGGGGAAGCGCTCCAGCCAGCAGGGTAGTCTGAGGACACAGAGCGCTCCCTGTACTTATTGGGTTTCTGGGAACTGGGCAGGCGGAGGCCCACCCAATGCTAAAGGATCCAAAAGGCAGATATATTAGTCCCAGATTAAGTAAATCCCTTTTTCCTGGGCAAGATAACAGGGGCAGTTCCAAAACAAGCACGAACTTGCTGGAACCAATTAAGGCAGACAGGCTAATTAGGACTCCTGGAGCCAATTGAGACAAAACTGCTAGAATCAATTAGGACAGGCTGGCTAATCAGGGCACCTGGGTTTAAAAAGCACCTCACTTCAGTTTGTAGTGTGCATGTGAGGAGCTAGGAGCAAGAGGCACAAGGAGCTGAGACAAAAACAGTGTATTAAGAACATAAGAACGGCCATACTGGGTCAGACCAAAGGTCCATCTAGCCTAGTATCTGTCTACCGACAGTGGCCAATGCCAGGTGCCCCAGAGGGAGTGAAGCTAACAGGAATAATCAAGTGATCTCTCTCCTGCCATCCATCTCCATCCTCTGATGAACAGAGGCTAGGGACACCATTCCTTAAACATCCTGTAATTAGCCATTTATGATCTTAGCCACCATAAAATATCCAGGTTTCCTCTTTACAATTTTTGTAATAGTCCCAGCCTTCACAACCTTCCTCAGGTTAGAAGTCACCATAGTTGGACTGTTGCGGCTGTTGTGATTAGAACTTCCTTGTTATTTGTTTTAAACCTGCTACCTAATTAATTTCATTTGGCTTGATCCCTATTGTGTTTAGTGGAGAATAAGTAAGATAACTTCTCCTTATCCACTTCTTCCATATCATCACTCATGATTTATATTACCTTTATCATACCCTCCCCTTTAGGTCTCCTCTTTTTCCAGCGTGAGAGGCCTGCCTCTTTATCTTTCCTCGTATGACCCTCTTCCAACCCCTAATCAATTTGGTAGTTGCCCTTGTTCTGAACCTTAGCATTTTGTGCTGAATTATCTTTTTGAGGTAAGTGGAGACCACACTGTGACACCTCATTTATTCGATGTATGTGGTGCGTTATTCTCATGGGATTATATTATAAGGGCATACATTATATTTTCAGTCTTATTCTCTATTTTCCTCTCTTTTAATGATTCCTATAACATCTTGTGCTTTACTTGACCGCCTCTGCACACTTGCCCTAGATTGAATCATTCTTTCAGGATAGACTTCCACAAATGAACGCCAAGATCTTTTTCCCGACTCGTTGTATGCAAATTTATGCCCCCGTCAATTTGTATGTAGAGTTGGGTATTTTTTCCAACTTTGTGGCATTACTTCACATTTATCCCACATTAAATTTTCATTTGTCATTTTTTTGCCCAATCAACTTAGTTTTGGTGAGATCTTTAAAGTTTCTTCCACGTAATTCTGGCTTTGGTCTCTAATCTTATCTTGAAGTAGTTTATATCATCTGCAAACTTTCCACCCTCACTGTTTACCCCTTCTCGCAATCTTTATGAATTAAATTGAATAAGATTGGGTCCTAGGATCTTTGACCCTTGGGGAACTACCACTATTTACCTCTCTCCATTCTGTGAGTATTTTCATATTCCTACCTTGTTCCCTTCTTTTAACCAGTTCTCAATCCATGAAAGGACCTTCCCTTTTTATCCATTGGACACGCTTAATTTATGTAAATGGTGAGGGACCATTGTCAAAAGGCTTCTGAAAATCTAAGCACACTTGGTCCACTGATCCCCCCTTGTCCCACATGTTTGTTACCCCTTCAAAAACTCTAAACAGATAGTTAAAAGACACTATTTCCTTACAGAAACCATTGTTGACTATTGCTCAACAGTTTATGTTTTTCATGTGTCTGAATATTCTTAACTATTGTTTCGACTAAATTGCCCCGGTACCGACGTTAGGATTACCGTCTGTAATTGCCGGGATCACCTTCTAAGAGCCCTTTTTTTAAATACTGGCGTACATTTAGCTATTCCAGTCAGTTTGAGTACCGAAGCCGAATTTAAAAGGCAGGTTACAAACCTAATTTATAGTTCCGCAACTCACATTTGAGTTCTTTTCAGAAACTCTTGTGAATGGCATTTCTTGGTTCCGGTGACTGTAATGTTGGAGTTTATCAATTAATTCCAAAAACCTCTTCTAGTGACACTTCAAATCCTGTACCGTTCCTCAGATTTGACTTACAAAAGGCCGGCTCAGGTTGGAATTCCCTAACATCCTCAACCGTGAGATGAAGCAAAGAACGCATTTTAGTTTCTCCAACAATGACTTTCATCGTCTTTAAGCACTCCTTGATTTTGATTGTCAAGGGGGGCCCCACTGCTGTTTAGTTAGGCTTCCTGCTCTGATGTACTAAAAAACATTATTACCTTTGGAGTTTGGCTAGCCTTTCTTTCAAACTCCTTCCTCTGGCCTTATTACAATTCTTGCAACTTAAGCTGGCGCTGTTTGTGCTCCTTTTATTTGCCTCACTAGGATTTGACTTTCCACTTTTTAAAGAAGTCTTTTATCTCCTCACGGCTTCTTTTACATGGTTGTTTATGTTAAGCCAGGTGGCTCTTTTAGCTTTACTGTTCTCTTAATCTGGGAGTATCTTGAAGTTGTTGGGCCTTCTATTATGGTGCCTTTAAAAAGCCCATTGCAACTTGCCCGGGATTTCCACTAGTCACTGTACCTTTCTAATTGTTAAACTAACTCTCTCTTGTATAGTTCCCTTGTGAAGTTAAATGCAACAGTGTTGGGGCTGTGAGTGTTCTTCCACTAACACGGTGTTGAATGTTAATGATGGTCACTATTTCCAAAGCGGTCCTGCCTTATAGTACCTTTTGGGACCCAAGCTCCTGCGCTCCACTCAGGATTAAATCTAGAGTGCCTCTCCCCTTTGGGTCCGTTACCAGTTGCTCCATAAAGCAGGTCAATTAAAGTATGAGAAATTTCATATTCTGCATTCATCCGAGGAAATGTTTTCCAGCAATATTGGGATAATTTGAAAATCCCCCCACTATTATTGGGTTCTTAAAATTTGATGCCTCTCAAATTCCGCTTAACATTTTCTCTCATATTACTGTCCTGGTCAGGTGGTCAATAATAGGATCCTAATGTTATATTTTTATTAGAGCATTGAATTCTAATCCATAGTGTTCTATGGAACATGTGGATTCATAAGATTTTTTTACTTCAGTTGGAATTTACATTTTCTTTCACATATTAGTTGCCACTCTCCCCCTGCACAAACCTTGTTTCTGTCCTTCCGATATATTTTGTACCCCGGAATGGACTATGTTCCATTGATGCCCTTCAGTCCACCAAGTTTCGTGAGCCTATTATATCAATATCCTCCCCTTTATCACAAGGCACTTCTAGCACCATTCTTAATTATTTAGGACTTTTAGCATTGAGTTAACAAAACACTTTAAAATTGTCCTTTAGTTTATTTGTCTTGCCCTTTTCTGATGTTTGCAGATTCTTCGTTTATTGTGACTGTTTATTCATCTGATCTGGCCCTTACATTATCTCTTTCCGTGCTTTGTTTCCTGACTAACCTGGAGATTCTCTATTCCATTCAGATTCTCCCCTAAGAGGAAGTCTGTGTCCGATGTCCCACATATTCCTCTGCACAGCACAACTCTGCCCCATCTCCTAGTTTAAAAACTGCTCTACAACCTTTTTAATGTTTAGTGCCAGCAGTCTGGTTCCACTTTGGTTTAGGTGGAGCCCATCTCTCCTGTATAGGATCCCCCCATTCCAAAAGTTTCCTCAGTTCCTAATGAACGTAAACCCCTCCTCTCTACGCCATCGTCTCATCCACACATTGAGAATCTGAAGCTCTGCCTGCCTACCTGGCCCTGCGCGTGGAAGGATTGAAAAGTACAAGCATTATCAGACACCAGGAGAAAGGTCCTGTGGCGAGGATAAAGAAGGTGTTGGGAGGAGGCCATGGGAAAGTAGCCCAGGGAATTGTAGCTGTCGCACAGCTGTTCCAGGAGGCGCTCTAAACCAGGGGTAGGCAACCTATGGCACGAGTGCAGAAGGCGGCACACGAGCTGACTTTCAATGGCACTCACACTGCCTGGGTCCTGGCCACTGGTCCAGGGCCTCTGCATTTTAATTTAATTTTAAATGAAGCTTCTTAAATATTTTAAAAACCTTATTTACTTTACATACAATAATAGTTTAATTATATATTATACACTTATAGAAAAAGACCTTCTAAAAATTTTAAAATGTATTATTGGCACACGAAACCTTAAATTAGAGTGAATAAATGAAGACTCAGCACAGCATTTCAGAAAGGTTGGTAACCCCTGCTCTAGACAGAGGCAGTCCACAGGGCCCTGGGCTGGAACCCGGAGTAGAGGGCGGGCCCAGGTTTCCCCCAAACCTCCTAACTCTTGATCAGACATAGAAGGAATTGACCTGGACTGTGGGTTCTACCAGAGGGGAAGGTCCCTGACCCACATGGTGAATCTCTGAGGCGAACAAAACCGCCAATAAGCACAGGACCCACCAAGATAGAGGAGGAACTTTGTCACACTATGCATGGCTAAACAAATAGAAAAATATCATCATCGAGACATGCCTAATCCTCAACTTGACCATTTTCCTTCTATGTTGAACCTCTTCTTCCTACCCTTTTTCTTATGTCCGTCTGCTATTTGCGTTTACTTGCTGCATCAGTGATCCTTTCAAGTGTCTTTTTTTTTCCTGAACTGCTAATCCCACTTCCTTCCCTACATCATGGATCTGCAAGCAGGAAGTAGGGACCATAGTGGGAAAAAAGGCATAAAAAGATTATACTTGAATAAAAACCCCACAAATTATTTAATGTCTTGGAAGCCTATTAAAGTTTAACAGTGTAGGTAGAGAATATGACTAAATGTTAATATATTGCTTAGACTGTTAAATGTACAAAGTAAACACTGAGTATAGTATAGGCAAGTTAATGTTGTTGTAGGAATATTAGGTCTGATTTTCAAATCAGTGGTCCCAATTTAGCCAGCAGAGAATTACAAGAAAAAACCATGAATGAGTTGTGGGTGAAAATAGTGCCCACAATTCAATCTGAGTTCAAAAACTCTGCTATCAAAAATGGAGGCTTTACTGGGAGACTTCAACTTTCAAATCACCTGACTTTTCTGCTTTTAATTTCCTCATCCCTAGTGCTACGTTAGTGTACAGTTTTTGCATTTAATGCAGTTTGCAGAGCATTCTGAAAGACAGAAAAATGCTCTGTAAAGGTAAGATAATTTAATAAAAGTAAGAAGCTGTAGTACCAATGGGAGTTGCAGGGAGGGGAAACAGTGATGGTAACATATAATCCCGATCGATGAATCACAGCTCCTCAGCGTTGGTGTGAATGCTTACTACCAGCCTCAACAGGCTAGTGATAAGAAATAGTATGTATGTGAGAGATAAAGAAAGTCAACACTGAACTATTCTTTAACACTCCTTGTGTCGATAACAAGGAGAAAAATACTACGGTACTCTTTAAAAATACAGTTATTTGAGAAGATTTAAACTAATTAGTAAGCACATCTGTCTAAAAAATGTTTTTTAAAGTACTGTGGAAAAGGTATATATGAATGTCAATTCATGGAAGTTATATAAAAATGGTTATTAAAAATGTCCACTTTCATATCTCCCTACATCTCCACATTCCTATCCTATGTACACACCAATGCCAAACACAGCCTTGGACAACAGAACATTAATGGAAAAAAAGAGCTTAAGTCCGATTAGAGCTTTCATCATGGGCCTCGGACATGCAGCACAGGGAAAATGTACACAACCAGTGGCTGAAGTTCCTTTCTGGGCCTGAATTAGCTACTTTTAATGTTTTGTGTTTAAAGCAAAACACTGAAACAACTCCAAAACATTTTTGTGAGATTACTGGTCCAGATTCCTCAATTTCCATTTCAGCAATTGTAATTCTGCTTATATAAAAACACTCCCTTCACTAAGAAGCCTGCCACACTGGCAGGCAGTACAGTGCTCAGTTACACCGAGAGCTGGAAATGCTACTGAGGCCCATTCCCAGGGGACAAGGAGCACTTTATTTCACACATCAGAACCCTTGTTTCCCCAGCAATTAAAGCAGGTGTGACTGGCCCAAAAGGCAATCAGCAACCCTCCTCAGAAAAAGGGAAAGTGGCCTGGATGTCTAGTCTGGGTTACAAAGAATATGAGAGTGTGTGTTTTCCAGGAAAAAAATAGACTCACCAGAAAAACAAATCCATTATGATGTCACAATGTTACAAGCCTTCCATATGGCTTTCACTGTAAAAGTTTTATTCTCTCTCTAAGAATTATTTTAAGCTGTTTAAGATCTCAGACAACCCAGATGTAAAAATGGGCTAAACACAAGAATTCAGTGAAAAATGCAGATATGGAGGACAGGACTACATTTAAAATGGAACTCTATAGTCAAAGCCCTCACTAGGGTTCAGGGTCCCGCTCTCTCTTTTCACACCACACGTAAGAACTATAATACACAAGGGCATCATGGGTCTCAGGGCCCCTAGTAAAACTTGGGAACCAGGGGCAGTGCATTTTCAGCAGAGGTCACTTGCTCTGGAGTTTCCTGCCACTGGAAGCTAGGATATGTCTATGAGCCCTAAAAGGGACAAAGCTGAACAAAAGATAACAGCACAATCTCCCTCAAGCACAAAGAAATAATATGGCCAGTGAGTTTCTCTCTCCACGCACCCCAAAATGTCATCCTCCAAAACAATCCACAGATCTATGACGTAACTGAGTGACTCTGATTCTGAATAGCAACAATGCTTTTTAAAGTTTCTGCGTTTGATGCCTAAATACTGTGGTGATGGTCACGCTATATATAGACATTCTGATCAACCAACTCGGGCTCCTCCAGCAAATCAAGCAAACTAAGGACTAGAGCTAGTATTTCAGCTAAATGTTTTTTCATTGGAAAAGGCCAATTATTGAAAACTGAAACTATTTAAGGAAAAGGTAACTTTCCTGGTTAGAAAAAATTATTTAAAAAGTTTTGAAATTGTCAAAACATCCTTTATTGACATTTTCATAATGTCAATGTGTTTTCTGTATTTTGAAATTTAAGTTAGTTTATAGTAAAAAAAAAAATTTAAACCAATGTTTAAAGGTCAAAATTAAAATATTTACAAATGTTTCTTTTGACCCAACACAAAACAAAGTTTTGGATTTTTGTTTTATGAAGATGTTTGAGATTTCAAGTTTTCATCCCAATTCAGGATGGAAAAAATATTTTAACATTTGAAAATTCTTGTAGGATAAGAAAACCATTTCCCACCTAAGGGCTTGGCTACACTTGCAAGTTGCAGCGCTGGCGAGGGGGTTACAGCGCTGCAACTTAGCAGGTGTCTACACTTAAAAGCTCAGCCAGCGCTGCAACTCCCTGTTTGCAGCGCTGGCTGTACACCTGGGTCTGCTTCCGGTGTAGCGAGACCAGCGCTGGTGAT
>NC_133770.1:188849444-188880209 GCF_003597395.2 Chelonoidis abingdonii
AGCGGGACCATGGAGCAGACCGCAGCTGGGGACGGGGTAAGTTAAAAAAAAAAATTTAAAAGGTGCCTAAGGTGCGGGGCCCTCTTAGGCGTGGGGTCTGATTCCCTGGCAGCACGGGTCGTTGGAACAGAAAGTGGAATGACCCGTACCCTTCCGTCCCCTTCCCACAGCGGCAAATTGGGACGAGGTGCTCTGTGGGATAGCTGCCCACAATGCACCACTCACAACAGCGCTGCAACTGGTGCAAGTGTGGACACACTGCAGCGCTGGCCGTACACAGCTGTATGACCACAGCTGTAACTGCCAGCGCTGCAAAACTGTAAGTGTAGACAAAGCCTAACTCTGGGAAGGGCCCAACATATTTCAAATGAGGGAAAAAAGTAAAATTTTCTTTTCTTTTAAAGTTTGAGTTAAAGTCCTTTTAAAGTTAAAGTCCTTGTAGCTCAGAAGTGGCAAATTCAATTTATTGTGCCTTCATTTTTGCTTCACACTTCACCTGTAAAGATTGCAGAGCAGTTTTAAAATGTCCTAAACCACAAAAGTAAGGATTACAGAAAAGGAATTCTTCAAACTAAGTTCATCAATAGATGAGAAGAGCATGACTGGATGCCCTCTTGCTCTAGGGCAGGAAACATCTGATCAAGAGATTTCCTTGTAGTTATTTTTCAAAGTGATCCTGCAAATTGACAGTAAATTACATAAGATGTGTGAACCAAGTGAAATAACTTACAGAGAGACTGAAATCCACCATGTTGACAGAAGTAAAGTACAGATCAGCCAGTGAAATGTTCTGAAGAAACAGCTAAATGAATGTCTGAGGCGTTACTGAAGGACAACGGTAGCTTTCATGCCAGAATGTAATTGAACTTCTAGAATGTCAAGCATGCTCTTACAATTTAAGTATGCTTGTTAGACTAGCTGGGCAAGGAGGAGGGAACCTAGTAACTTTGGCATATAAATAGTTTCCAGTAATTTTAAAAGCAATTAGGTCATATGATACATTAGACTTTGAATAGGCCTTCGGTTCCAAAATGAAATCTAGTTTGTTGACATTATTTGTACCTTATAGATGATTTTGTCATTTTAGATAAGGATGGAGGGCTAGATTCATCGCTGCACTGGTAGAGACCGTGGCGCAGGAACCAGACTTGCACCTCCTTTATCCTGGGACAGCTAGGAGTCAGTTTGGCTATCCTGAGAGCTGCCCAAATATATGGGTCTTGCAGAACCTGGGAATAAGGAGCATAAGAAAGCCACAACCAGGCCTCTTCCTGAGACCCAACAAGTCCCCAGTATTGGCATCTCCTGTGGAAGTGGAGTGGGGAGCAGGGCAGCACTGTGCTTGCCACAGAGGCCCCTACACTGGGGGAGGCCATAGAGTGGCTTTGGGGTCACTTTGCACTGGTGAATCAGTCCCACTACGATTAACATAGAGAGAGGACTTCAGGAAATTCTATACAAAATCCCTAAAATTTATTTTTCCAGATCTTATGTAATACAAATGAGAAGGAAAGGAAAGTGCACGAAGTAGGAAAATTCATGAGAGGCTGTTTCCCAGTTGCAATTTTGTCCCCTGCCAAATGGAAAATTTATCAGGACAAAGACTGTTTTCGATGCATAAGGAGACATGGAAATATTTACTTACATAATATCAAGACGCTGGCTAAGAACTCTGAGGCTGAAATTACCATCTGAATGAGAAAGTGTAGAGATGGGGCACATATTTCTAAGAGAGATTTGTAATATTGTTACCTTATTATTATTACATCCTTCTCAAACTGATATTGGTCCACAGAGTGGAGGTTAGTCTCTTCCATTCCTCTCTGTCATTTGCTGCTGTTTTCATCAGCTCTACGGTGTTGATATTAACTGTTAAGCCCTCCCTGATAAGAGCTCTTCTTAAGGTTTCTCTTAGATGCCTTTGTTTCCTCACAACAGTTGGATTTCCACTTGACAGCTTCATGCAGGAGTCTGTTGATATGTCTACACTACAATTACACACCCGTGGCCGGCCTGTGCAAGCTGATGGGCTCACAAGGCTGAGGCTAAGGGGCAGTTTAATTGCAGTGTAGACAGCTGGGCTTGGGCTGCAGCCAAGGCTCTGGAACCCTATGAGGAGAGTGTGTCCCAGAGCCCAGGCTCCAGCTCAAGCCTGAATGTTTACATTGCAATTAAAGAGCCCCTTAGCCTCAGCCCTGCAAGCCCATCAGCTGGCACAGGCCAGCCACAGGTTTTTAATTGCGTAGACATATCATGTGTGTTGGCATACAGAATACATAGCTCAGATAAGTCCACCTTTGCCTTCTGATTCTGGTCAGAATGAGCTTCTAGTTCGTGATTTTTTGTATCTCTTTGCTGGTGATTAAATCTTTCCAACAAATGCCCAGAATCTTCCATAGGCATTTATTTTCAAAGGCTTCTAGTCTTTTGTATAACATTTTATAATATTACAGAGGATTATATTGGCCTGTATAGGGAATAATGCTCAGGGGGTAACCTTAGTCCCTGGCAGGGAACATAGCCTCATTCTTCCTGTAAAATGTTATATACCTCTATAGCATTATATAAAAAATTAAACAATACTTCCATTTTAATGACATTAAAATAGCATCAGTGCTACAGGGCTGAGCACTTAAAACCTAGCAAAGTTAAAGTTGTCCCATGAACTCTTAGCAGTACCTCTCTGTGAATATACATGCAGGATACAGTCTTCAGATTACATTAGCACACACTGTTCCTCAAATAACTGAATATCAGACAACTTTTCTATAGCCGGCTGAGTGTGAGTCTGGCAATGAGGCAATAAATCTAACAGGGTGGATCTGGTTTAAATTAAATTGATTTAAATCACTAGTCAGGAAGACTCGATTTAACCACGGTTTTCTCATAAAAGTGCATTCTTGTCGGTTGTTATAACCTTAATACATATTCTTCACAATTCAGAGATAGATGTAGGTTTCCTTTTTAGAAGGTACACAGTATACATTTTTAAAGAGTGATTTATTTTGAAAACTCTTCAGATTAGTTTTACAGCTATATCAGAAATGAATGATTGTTTGGTTATTTAATTTACCAAAAGTAACTGAAGCAGATATTTATGAAGTCATTGGGAGGTGAACTATCATTAACTATCTTTAGATAGGTTTTTTTCCTCAAAGCATTTTATCAAAAACATCCAATTTAAATAAGAAAATCTGATTTTTTTTAAATCATTGATTTTTATTCACCCTGAAATCTAACAGTGCTATTGCTATTCAAAATAACAAATCAAGTTTTCATTTTCAGAGAGAAACTCATTAAAGAATTAAATGAAATGTAACAGTTCAGGATAGACATTAACAGTTGTTCCTATATTTAAAAAAAAGTATTCAAATTTGTGTGGGGCTCATATCTCAGTCCCACTTGAATCCATTACAAAATTTAATTTCTAGCCACAAAATGCAGTTGTATGTTTCAGGTTAAAGTCCTCTACTAACTCACTTACTTCTCTGTCAAAAATCCTTGTCTGTTTAGAATCCTAAAGACACAAGGTGGGTGAGATAATTTTTATTGGATCAACTTCTGTTGGTAAAAGAGAAGCTTTTGAGCTACACGGAGCTCTTCTTCAGCTACTCTCTTTCCCCCAACAGTAGTTGGATCAATAAAAGATATTCCCTCACCCACCTTTGTCTAATATCCTGGGACCAGCCCTCCTACGAGACTAGAGCCCTAAAATCAGTTAATTTTATCAGTAATAAATTGTTGCATTTTTTTCTCCAATTACTCCTTGTTTTGATACACAGAATCCCAATTAAGATTATTTTAGATTCATTTAGGCAAAAAGAATCTCGAGTCGGTCATCTAGTCCATTCCATGGTATTAAGGCAGGATTCATTTCATCCTGCTCTACGCTACACTGCCTGGAAGAAAAAATCGAAACAAATTAATGACAGATGAACCTCAAAAAATGGGCAGTTCAGCTTGAATTTCAACAAGCTTACAAAAGGCTAGATTCTTACCTGGTTTCTTAGACCTCAAAAACTGGGCTATAAAAGTCACATAAACAGGTTTGTGGATGATAATTCAGCTCACTCTCTTCTAGTCCTGGCAAGAACCAGGAAGAATAGAGGCAAAACTGAAAACACATAGCTACAGATTTAACTGAAGCTTTCTGAGCTTCCACAAAGATTTCGTTTGGGGGCTCACTTTACATTTGAGACCAAAGTTTAGGATGATTTATACTTTATCCAAATGGAAAATCTCTAACACCCATTCTCTTCACAACTGATGCCTACAGAGTTTTAGTGGAAAAGCCATTCCAATTACTATCAGGAAGATGTCACCGATATATTTTGCTCAGAGACTTAGATGGAAGTATGCTTGGCCTGTAATCATTTGTGTTAATGTTCAATTTAAACTGCTGCCAAGACACAAAAACGAAGTCCAGCTGCAGTGAATGAATTCAAGTAAAAAACAGGTTTGTGAATAAGAATGTATGACACACATAGAAAACAACAACAATTCCATAGATAATGGGACACAGTCAAATCCTAAACGGTTTGAACCCTGGCTGAAAGATCATCTTGTTTTAGGTGTGAAAAATCGGGACAGGGGTGGAGGGTAATAGGAGCCTATATAAGAAAAAGACCCAAAAATCGGGACTGTCCCTATAAAATCGGGACACCTGGTCACCCTATCTTGCTTCCCTAGTGATACGACAGCAACTGCAGTCAATGGAGGTACTCAAGCTAAAAGCCCCCTGGTTTAAAAGGGAGGGGAAGCTGTAGCACTGCATTCTCTGTGAAGAGGTCTTGAGTCTGTAACTTACTTTGCTAAAAGTCAACAAATCCAGACACTGTCAGACTAAGTTGGGGGCATGCTAAAAGGCTCATCAGGGAGGATTAAAATGAGGTTTTGAGATGAGCATTTATGGTGGGTGGAGGGGGTTGCTGAAAAAGGAATGTGGATTATCAAATAGGCTATACCAGGGATCAGTAACCTTTCAGAATTGGTGTGCTGAGTCTTCATTTATTCATTCTAATTTAAGGTTTCGTGTGCCAGTAATACATTTAAACTTTTTTAGAAGGTCTCTTTCTATAAGTCTATAATATATAATTAAACTATTGTTGTATGTAAAGTAAATAAGGTTTTTAAAATGTTTAAGAAGCTTCATTTAAAATTAAATTAAAACGCAGAGCCCCCCAGACCAGTGGCCAGGACCCGGGCAATGTGAGTGCCACTGAAAATCAGTTCGCGTGCTGCCTTCTGCATGCGTGCCATAGGTTGCCTACCCCTGGGCTATACCATGAAGGAGCCTTGAGTGGTAATGTTTTTTCTAATTAAGATATTTATCTTTTGTTTACATTTGCAACATTTGTACATGGGTTAGGCATTGTACATGGATAAAAATACACAATGAAGTCTTTGAAGACACACATTTAACATACCTGTACAGTGCAGTTGAGCACATCTACTTATAGAATTTAATATTGTCTACAAGGTTTGTGTTTCTCCAAATCTGCTCTTTAATTTGCTATACCTGACTCAGATTTATGCTGAGGGGCTGTGCTAGAACTGGTGACTTTGAGCATATCAGGTGGAAGTGTTCTTTTGCCTGATGTTACTGGAGGTGTATACTGGAGTGGCCCAATATTTTTAAAACAGAAATCAGCTACACTTCAAGGCTTGCTTTACTGGGATATAATGATGTCCTAAACACTGTATTATTTTTATCCCCTTTTGCATCTGGTATTCTTGCAGCTAAAGGAGTACTGCCACAGAATTATGCTCAATTAATGAAAGGTTCGTTAAATACAAAGATACGTTATCTAATGGAAAAACTTACAAGTAAAAAAAGAATATGTACCATTTATACGCAGACATGGCAACTCTTTATTATGTATGTAAACCAGCAAACCTTGCTGGCATCCTTCATTAATACAGTGTTTGGTCAGTAATAGTTTTAGTACTGTATAATTTCTAGATGTGTTGACTAATTAGATGCTCTTTAGAACTCTGCATTATTTTGAAACATAATTCAGCATTTTCATTTTTAAAAAGAAGGAAAAAACTATGTAAAAATGTCATTCTCTTACTCTACATATATGCCCCATTCACTTGTTCAAATTGATTATTTTACCTATATACATTTTTCCCCTATTGCTGTTACAACAGAGTCAATACAGTTATGAAAGAACATGCCAGATTCTACTCTAACTCAGGCTTCATCAACAGAACGGCCAGCTGAGGGCAGACAGCAGAGTCTTTATTACTAGTCATGTGAAAGTTAGAAAACAAAAACATATAGCCTGATTTTCAAATCCCCAGCTCAGCTTGTGGAGCTGGCATTTATTCAGGGTGAAATTCTCCCAGGTGCAGATGGGCCAGGGAAGAGACCCAATATAAAGAAAGTACCACAATTCCATTGTGCTCTGGTGGGTGGATGCACAGCGGGCATGCAGGGACTCCCAGAGCCCTTTTTAGTACCAGTGTAGAGCTCCAGACAGGCACTAGAAGAGCATGAGGGTGTGGACAGATTTCAAGATCCGCACTGAACCCATAGCCACAGATGCATGAGGACGCACAAGGTTAATTTCCCCTATAGCAGCCCAGAGCCTGATTTAGAAGCCATGGAGGGACCATTAATATTTTAATAAAGGGTTTCCACAAGATGTTTCCCTTCATATGTGGGATTTATAATAAACACTAAAGAATCCTGTGGCACCTTATAGACTAATAGAGGTATTGGAGCATAAGCTTCCGTAAGTGAATACCCACTTTGTCAGGTGCATCTGACGAAGTGGGTATTCACCCACGAAAGCTCATGCTCCAATACATCTGTTAGTCTATAAGGTCCCACAGGACTTTTTGTTGCTTTTACAGATCCAGACTAACACGGCTACCCTTCTGATAATAAACACTATATTCTTTTAGCCAGAGAGGCAAGTTCTGCATAAAGAAGGGGTTAAAAACTGAACAATCCATATTTATTTTTTCATTTAAACAAAAACCCTCTTCCCCCAACAAAGGAAGGAGGCAACACCACCTGGCAAACAAGCTTACATTTAGCACAAAGGTTGGAAGTGTTTGCATTTTGTTCCTATCTATATTGACACTATTGCACAGAGCTCAATCTATGTCATCTGAAGTGAGGTTAGGTGTGTAAAGCTCTTGTGGAGAGCTCTGGGCTTGTCCTACCTCAGGAAAATCTGAAAATCTTTGACACTTGGCACAAGCTGATGCATGCCAAAGGCAAAAAAAAAAAAAAGATCAGATCTTAGAAAAAAGAATGAGGAGGACTTGGGGCACCTTAGAGGCTAACAAATTTATTTGGGAATAAGCTTTCGTGGGCTAAAACCCACTTCATCGAATGCATGAGTTGGAAAATACAGTAGGAAGATACATATACACAGAGAACATGAAAAAACTAATAAATTAGTCTCTTTATAGTTGGTATGGCACCACCCATTTTTTCATCTTCTCTGTGTGCATATATATATCTTCCTACCATATTTTCCACTGCATGCATCCGATGAAGTGGGTTTTAGCCCACAAAAGCTTATGCCCAAATAAATTTGTTAGTTTCTAAGGTGCTACAAGTACTCATTCTTTTTGCTGATACAGACTTACACGGCTACCACTCTGAAATCAGATCTTAGACATATTCTTGTAAGTCCCATGGATCAGTCTTCTTACAGAAATATTTAAGCAGATTCCATGAGAAGAAGGCACATCATCTCAATCTTTCTAAAAATTTCTGGAGGAATTATAACATGGGGCTTTCATGAGCTCTTGAGCCCCTCTCATCACAGCTGATAGAGTGACCACCCAATTCCTTATTTAAAGGGACACTGACCATTTTGCACATTAATTTGAAACTTATGATAATTGCATTTTATGAGGGCATTTTCTGTTGCCCTCAAGTATACACTTGAGAGACAAGTACATGATACGCTAAGGGAAACAGTGTGAAATAAAGTGTTGTCCCTTATTTCTCATGTGTTTTTCTCTTATTTCCATCCAACAAATGTGGTCACCCTACCTGCTACCCCACTCCCTCTTGTGTGATGTGTGTTTCATTATGCCCACTACAATCTCCATAAAGTTCCCTACATAATGACCATTCAGGCTTTGGGCAATGAGGGGGATAAGTGGTAAATTTTGTCCATAGAGAATATAGTCTTTATGTCATCTTCACTGAAGGGAGACATACATTTTTGAAAACTATTCACTTTTCAGTCAGCCAGTCTATCTAATACTCTTTGTATTGTATATTGATATTTGTCACCCCGGCCAATATGTAGTGTCTGTCTATGGTTCCTTTAACACTGTTTTAAAATGTTTCCAGCCCATAATAACTTTAAAAACAAGAAAGGAAGAAAAAGAAACTCTTTGTCCTGCCTTGAAGCAGACTGGACTAGCAGATACGTTCAGAAATAGGTTTACAGGTAGAATTTACAATAAATCCTGTTTTTTCCTGTAGTTACTAAATACTAGAAATACCAACCTTTTAAAAACATTATTTGTAGTTAAAAAAAAGACATGTGTAAGCATGCACAAATTTAAAGTTGCACGTTTTAAGTTGAGGGGGAAGGGAGCAGGCTCTGAAAATGGCTTTTTTTTATTATTAATCTATAAAAACAATAGCCAAAATGGTGCATAGGTACTGAATGAGTAAAAGACACAAGCCAGTCTTAATATGTCTAGAATATCCTGGTTTTTGTTGATTTCAAAAACTACAGTAAATCTTTATTGCCCTGGTTTATCTCATAGCACAATCGCAACTACTGCACACATCAGCAGGCTGATATAGCAAACTTCCAGGCTGAACTTCCTCATTGCTGAAAGAATGCAGAAAGGGCAATAGGCGTGTGTGTGTACGCTTGAAGAATAATAAAGTGAAAAGACCAGCCAATGTTTTCTCTACTTGTTAGGGGTCAATTTCACAATGAGCCTATAAATGAACATGTGACAGCACAACTACATATATCATGCCATGAGTGCTCTGAACACCCTTGCATTCCTGTAAAATGCCTGTCTTCTATTTTTTATTTTGAGACTTGACTACACATCTCAGCACAGGTAGTTTTGGAATCAACAGTCCCTTGTCATTACAGAAGTCTCGTTCCCTAATCTCCCTTCCAAGTAGGTATAATCTAACGAATTACAGCTGAATTAAGTACAAGGAGTCTGGTTAAGGTACCACTGGACTCCTGGTTGTTTTTGTGGATACAGACTAACATGGCTACCCCCTGGTAGCTGAATTAATTGGGATTTTGTGAGCTACAACACTCAACTCCTGTCCTCTGACACAAAATGTAGTCAAATAGCTGCTTTGGTTAGTCAGCTGCTAAGTGACTATGAGGCAAATACTACCATCACTATCCCCCAACAGAGTTTTAAACTTTCCCTTATTTAGTTCAATATCATTACTTGTGGCAGCATTAGCCCTAAAGAATACTATGACTGAATAGTGGAAAGAGCCATGTACAGCTACCTAAGTAAATAATAGCTCAAATAAGTGTTAACAAGGCAGATAACAGAATTTATTTTAAAGTATAAACAAAAATTGTGGAACTAACCAAACACCTACTAAACTTCAATGCTTGATCACTTTACTTTCTATTACACAGTAGTGTCTGCTCTGCAATCTGTGCACATGTTGTGCTCATTTTCCTTTTTTCTTAAAAAAAACAAAAACCACAAATATTCTTGACTTTCTGATTCCTGCTGGCTGCCCTTGCAAATTATAATGTCTTTTAACATATATGTCAATTACAAGATAGATGATCGGTGCACTTTGACCTTGCATAGTTTTGTTTCTTGAGGTTCTGATACAGCCCACCTTTGCAAATGTCATACGAAATAACTGATCTGCTGAAAACTGACCTCCTCTCTTACATACAGTGCCCTATGTAAAATACCCCATGCAGTGTATCTAATTGGTTGCAAATTACTCTTGTAAGCCTTGGTCTGACACACACGTACTGATATACATATAACCTTGCAAAACGTTTAAGTGAACCCCCAACAAGCCTTGTATAGCCCAGATTTTCAATCACATCATACTGAAGCTTATTAGTTCCTCCCTCCATCTTCTCCCTCTCGTTCCCCAGGTACAACTGGCCCCTTGCTGGGGCACCCCCGATCCCTGTCATCTGTGTCGGTGTTACCTGGTCCAGCGGGATGCCCAGGAGCTGGCTGAGCGGGTGCAGCAAGGTGGAGCCCGTGGTTCGGTAGGGGACGCTGGGTGTCTCTGCCATCCTGCATCCCTCCCGCCTGGGCCTCCCTCCGCTCCGAGCTACTGCAGCGCCGGGACCAGCCGGGAGCCTGGCAAACACACACGTGCGCCCGGCCAAGGCAGCGGCGGAGCTCAGGCTCTGCCTCTCCGGCGGCTGCGGGTTGGTTGCGATGCCCGCTCCCCGCTTCCTACTCGGCGGGGGGAACTCGGGAGGGCGGCGGCGGCCCAAGCGGCATCCTCCAGGCGGAGTCTCAAGCCAACCGCCAGGGGCGGGAACATGGGGAGCTGGCTCCCGTCCAGACCCCACCGCCACAGCCGGCAGGGACGTGCCCATAGGCGGAGCCGCCAGTCACTCCGCGCTGGGTGCAGGGCGGGAGCCGAGAGCCTGAGTCGGTGGGAGCGTAGAGGGTAGCGGTTGCCGCTGGGTGTTCGCAGAAAGCCGGGGCTTCCCTGGGCGCTGAACCCACGCCGGGCTCCTGCCCATTCCCTCCCGCTGGTAACCCAAACCGCCCCGCTTAGTGCTGCGGCGGCTGCGCCCGCCTCTGGGGAAGCACTAGGGCCAGCAGAGAGCAAGTGTGAAAAATCAGGAGAGGGTAGAGGTTAATAGGAGCCTATATAAGAAAAAGACCCAAAAATCGGGACTGTCTGTATAAAATGGGGACATCTGGTCACCCTAGGAAGCACAGATCCTCTTCCTCCTCCACCCCTGCAGCACACACCTTTTGAGACTGGGGACTGCTTGGCAGGCATCTCTGGGCAGCTTGTCTGCATCTGGGCAAAATGATCCTGGAGCAGCGGCTGAGGGGTGCCCTTCACTTGGAAACTGGCATCTAAGCCCCCTGCCCAGTGTCCAGCGTGAAACACTGAGTCATTACAAAAAAAAATCTAGGACTAATGCAAAGGATCACATGTTGTGACACAACTTTATCCAAAATAAAACACGGGGGAGAGGGTGTCCCTGCCATATAAAATTGTCCTATGCTGTTCATAACGTTCTCTTTCCTTCTCTTGAAGAGTAAATGCTCACCTTGCAGCTGCCTGGGGTCATGAGTTGTGTCTGGCAAAAATCCCTAGAGAATATGGGACCTGGAGAAACTGTCACACAATTTAGGTATATACAGCTGAAGAGTAATTTTTCGGGATTGGAAATTTTACAAAAAATGCCAAGTGATTCTATTTTTTTTAAATGGCATGGAGACAATAACCAGAAAGAGCTGTCTCCCACTTCTGCAAAAGTTAGTCATTGTTGGTGTTTGTTCATCTCTACTGTCAGATGATACTTCTACTATTTGAGAAACAGCTGACACATTATGTATTTTTCTTGTTACCCCTGACCTTATTAATTACACCAAGCTTGTACTAATAAACACCATGTGATCCAACATTCAACCTAGAATATAAATAAAAGTAAAATTTTTAGCACATTTAGCCTATACAAATGTAGGGCTATAAAGGCCCTCAAAAGGTCAGTTAGTCTAGTGTACACACACGCACACACTCTCTCTCTCTCTCTGAGGTAGGCCCACATACACCTACACCATCTCTGATGTGTTTTTCTAACCTGTTCTTAAAAAGCTCCAGTGATGGGGATTCCACAAGCATCCATCCCTCAGTAAACTTTTCCAGTGATTAACTATCTTTATAGTTAGAAAGTTTTTACTAAGGAACATAGTTTCTTGTTCAGCTTAAGATAAGCGTTAGTGCAGAGGTTCTCAAACTGTGGTCTGTGGACCACCAATGGTCCACCAACTTCATTCAGGTGATCTGTGGATAGTTTCCTTTAAGGTGCATGGATGGAAGAATCCCAGAGAATGAAGGGCCACCCACCTAATCAGTGGAGCTGCGCAGGCATGGCTCCACTAATTAGGTGCCTGGACCCTGGAGAAGACGCACATATAAGGTTGTCATAAACAGATAGCTAAGGGTTAATGTCTCTTTCACCTGTAAAGGGTTAACAAACAGTGACCTGCAACACCTGACCAGAGGACCAATCAGGAAACAAGATACTTTCAAATCTCGGTGGAGGGAAGCCTTTGTTTGTGGTTTTTGGGTTTTGCTTTGTTCTCTCTGAGTCCTGGAAGGGACTAGACGTGCAACCAGGTTTCTTGCCAATCTCCCTGCTACAGTCTCTTATATATTCAGAATAGTGAGTATTGAGTAGAAAGGTGGTTATAGTCTTTTGATTGTTTCTGTATTTGCAACTGTGTATCTGGCTGGTAGAGTTTTAATGTGTATTTGGCTGAAAGTATTTTAAATTGTATTTCTGCTGGAGAACATTTTTTCTCTATTGTCTATAAGCTGAAAGACCCTGTAATATTTACCATCTAGATTACAGAGATAACTTTTACTTTTTTTCTTTCTTTTTATTAAAAGTTTTGCTTTTTAAGACCTGTTTGATTTTTTCCCTAGTTGAGGCTCAAGGGAATTGAGTCTGTACTTACCAGGGAAGTGGTGGGAGACAGGGAGAAAGAAGGGAGGGAGAAGGGGGAATCCCTTTGTTTAGATTCACGGAGCTTGAATCTGTATTGCCTCTGGGTGAGGGGAAGAGGGGAGGGGTGGAGGTGGAAAGCCTCTGTTTTAAGATTCAAGGAGTTGAATCCCAGTGATCTTCCAGGGTAACCCAGGGAGGGAAAGCCTAGGAGAGGCACTAGTGAGGGAAAGAGTTTACTTTCCTTGTATTAAGATCCAGGGGGTCTGGGTCTTGGGGGTCCCCAGGGAAGGTTTTGGGGAGACCAGAGTTTATCAGACACTCAGAGATCTGATTAGTGGCAGCGTATCAGATCTAAGCTGGTAATTAAGCTTAGAGGACTTCTTGCTAGTACCTCATTTTTGGACTCTAAGGTTCAGATTGAGGAAAGTATACTATGACAAAGGTGAGGTGGTGACCTTGGGGGGACTAGAAGGTAGGTGGGAGGGGGCCGTGGGGTGAAAAGAGGGGTTGGGGTGAATTTGGGATGTGCAGGGCTGCAGAGGCTAGACAAAAAGGCAACTTTCCCCAGCTCCAGGGCTGTGGCTGCCAGGGAGAGATGGCCCTCCTTCCCAGCCTCAGCTCGGAGGGGGCTGCTGCGGTGAGGGAGAAAGGGAAAAATTCCCCTCCTTCCCCACCTCAGTTCAGGGACTGCTGCGGCAGGGGAGAGAGGGCACATCCATCACATTAGAAAGGTAAGACTACCGATATTAAAATATGAGTTGTGTGCTTTTATTTGTAGAACAAAAAAAAGTTAATTATTCAGCTTCTTTTTTAATATAGTGCTTTAATCCAAAGTGCTTTACAATAATTAGCTAACGGTACACACAACATTTGGAAAGATCATTAAGTGGTCTGCCAAGACCCTCAGCAATTTTCAAATGGTCTGCAGAAAAAAAAGTTTGAGAACTACTGCTTTAGTATACTTGGTCAGACATATCTATATAGATATAATATTTTCTAAGTGCCTGTTCTCAGCATAGCTCTTCCCCTCAAGTATTGCCTACTCTCCAGTTCTGTTAGCTCGCTAAATTTCAAATGAATCTGTATCAGCCACACTTTAGAATTCTCAAACAGCATATTTGAGGCAAGTCCTGTTAACATGTTAAATGTGCAGTTACTCCATCTGATTCCCTAAAACAAGAGGTAACAGCAATGCACACTAACTGTAATAATACATTACTATTTGATTATGTATATAGTTGTTAGAAGTATGGTAGGCACATTACAGACATATGAGAAGAGTAATTGAAGGCTGCATAGTTTTGCCAGACTTTGACTGGCCAATGAACTCTTCCAGGCTGTCTCAGTCAAATATAAAGCTTGTCTTTATTCAGATATTTAATCACTTAATCACAATTTGTAACATTCTAGTTAGGTGACCATAACTGACAGGGTGCTAGCATTGCACATAGAGGGCTTAAGTTAAATTCCCATCTCAAAAAGTCTGTGTGACCTTAGGCAAGTCATTTACTATCTCTGTGCCTCAGTTCTCCTGTAAAATGGGGATACAGTCGAACCTCAGTGTTACGAACACCAGAGTTACGAACTGACCAGTCAACCACACACCTCATTTGGAACCGGAAGTATACAATCAGGCAGCCGGAGAGACACACACACAAAAAAGAAAATAGGGTACATTGTGTTAAACATAAACTACTGAAAAAAATAAAGGGAAAGCAGATACTAAGGTATTGAGGGCCACATAAGTAGTTAAGATAAATAGTCAGATACTGGGGCCAGTAGGATTTACTCACAACTAACTGATTCAATGCTGAATGCAACTTATCCTTGTTAAAACTGGAAATTTTTAAAGGAATTTACCTCTCTGTAATTTTCACATATTAATCATGATCCTTTTTTATCTGAAAGTGCTGAAAATTCTCTTCCTTAAGAATACAAAGATGTATCTGTTGTACTAGTCTTTTGTTATAAAAAGTTCTTTCAAGTCAAGCTTGACTTTTCCTCTTTAGCATATCTTCTACAATTTTCAGATATCCTCTGTGATGGCTGAACTGGGATGAGCATTTTGTAATAAACCCGAGAATTTAGTATTTGGAATATAAGAACCATTTTCATGGACTTTTAGAATCAAATATTAATCATTCGTACTGAATTCAGTTTTGCATTTGCTCACTTTACTGTGTATTTTGTTAATGTATCAAAATATATAATTCCATATTGTATGTGTAAGCAGAGTCAGGATGAGCTCTACCCTGACATCTGGTGGTGAATTATGGCAGGTGTGGAAAAGAATTTCAAAGGCTGATCGTGTTTGCACAGGCACACCCACTCTGCCTAGCATAGCCCACAGCAGCCTAAAATGGTTACTTTCACAGCTGTGGGATCCCCAATTTCTTTGTTATTGGGGCAGGAGGAATAAAGTGTTGTCGCCCTGATTAAGTAAATGAGGAACTACGAACCTGTTTTATGATAAAGGGTTTCACTATCAACTAAATAGCACTTGCTAGACAAGGGACATGGGTTCCAAAAGCCAGTGAATAGGGGCAGGTGGGCAGAATGAAGCAGCTGTGGGATGGGTGGAGTAGCCCACGGAGTGAGCGGAGCCGAGCAGTTTGCGGGGACGGCTGGAGGAGCGGAGCGGCTGGTAGAGCGGAGCAGTTCGTGGAGAAGGCGGAAGCAGAACCCCATGGAGAGGCAGGGCAGTTGGCCCCGGATCACGTAAGGTACCCCTTTCTACTCAGGCTGAGGGTGGGGGACCTCTGTGGATAGACTCTTGAACTCTGGGGCTGCACTGACCCGGGATAGAGACTTTTGAATTGTGGGACTTTGGGGACTGTGGATGATCTTTGGGTTGCTAGACTGTAGGGGCATTTGGGGTATAGGACTTTGGAGTCTTGGGATGATTTGGGGGTTGCTGGACTCAAGAGCCCAGGGAAAAGGACATGGCCCAATTTCCTGGGGTGGGTATTTGCTCACGGTTTGGTCTATGAACTCTAATTAAGGTGTTTTCCCAATTTAATGCTTGTTGTTTATCTCATGTAATTAAACCTTTTCTGCTACACCGAGACTCTGTGCTTTCGAGTGGGGAAGTATTGCCTCTTCGAGGCGCCCGGGGTGTGTGTAAGATTTTCCCAGGTCACCGGGTGGGGGCTCGAGCTGGTTTTGCATTACGTTGTAGGAAAGGGATCCCTATGTATTGAACCCAGCCCTACTGCTATCAATTCAACCTGGCAGAAGGGTAACATGTAATACAGACTATGATACATTGACGTTTACTACATGCACTATCTTAATTTCAATTAATTCTGTAAGCATGGAAGGAATCCTTCCATAGTTTGTATGTCTATTGTTTGTGACTATCATAATTTCATTACAGATCAGGAGATCACTTTCTCAGTGGGAGGGAAAGAAAAGAGTCTACAAAATTAACTCGGTCTCCTAGAAGCCAAAAGGCCTAATGCTTTTAGAGTAAGTCACATGCTAGGAAGCCTATGCTCTGCTCAGTAATTTTGGATTTCTTTAATTTGGTATTATTAAATCCTGATTCCAACTCTGTATTATTTGAGAACATTAAAGATTATTCTTTAACCAGGATAAACTGCAGGGTACAATTCACTTTTTACATGGGTATAGCAAGACCTAGCAATCACTTCTCTCTGTTGCTCAACTTTCAGGTTCCTGTGATGTCACAATCACAAGTTCTGAAATCATCCATAGGGCTTTAGGGCCAGAACTTCTAATATTATAAAAGAAGCAAAATTTAGAAACCAAATAAAAACAAAGCCTGCTTTATGCATCATAATGAAGCAGAAAAGGGCACAATTCTTTGCCTGGACTTGTCAATGATAGCACTCACACATTATAAAACAGGATTTTGAATGTTGCATACCACCATTTTTAGGCCACTACAGCAGTTCAGCTACCACAACTGGGTAATTACTTCAAGAGGAGAAAATGATAGCCCATCACAGAACCTGAGTCAGCCAGGAACCTTCGGCTATGTCAGGTTCTGAAAATGTGTCAGCAGAACAAAAAAAACCCAGCAAGTTCCTCTTTCAACACAGCACGGCATTGTCTAGTTACAGTGTAAATACTTCTTGTGGCAGTAGCCGATGTTCTTGGTAGCAGTATACTCTGTTGGGTATAAGCCAAACTTACAAGCCAAACACATCAGTTATTACTTTTCCTCCTCCTCATCATACTCTCCCACTTTTTCCCTAAAAATAAAATATATGTCCCCTGGGCAGCTGTTCCCTGAACCACATGCTATTTTGAGGTTTCCAGGAAATTAGATCCACTGGTTAATGTGGCTATTTTGCATTTATCAGCAGATCTGAACATTTTCCTTTAAAGCAGCCTATGTACAGTGTTAATTAGGTAGATAGAACCTCACTAGCCTGCCTGCAAGGTGCCTCTCTGGTGGCAGTGGTCTGCAGCTGTCCTGCTCAAGGCACATGGTCATTTTTACAGCATGTGCCCACATTGCCCTATATGGTCACGCCCCTAGATATTATTATCCTATGCTAATGATTATTAACATATGCAAATTGTTCCCAAACTTGCAAGAAAGGAATGATGGTCTGAGACTCAGGGTCCAGTGCCCCACTCTGTTAAAGATTTCCTGTGTGACCTTGGCAAGTCACTGAATTTCTGTGTGCCTCAGTTTCCCATCTGCAAAATGGGGATAGTAGTACTTCCTTTCTTCTTTTTTTGTCTGTCTTGTCTGCTTAGATTGTGATCTCTTCAGGGCAGGGACAGTCTCTTTCTATGCGTTTTTACACATAGACACAACTGTAATATAAATAATACTGTAGAGGTTGTTTTTGACTTCTATGTCAAGTGGAGCAGATAAAAAAAATCTGACAAGATAGCCTGAGGTGATGGTGGTGCTGAAGAGAGCAGCACAAGGGGAAGTGATTTGAAGATTAAAGCTAAACTACAGCGATGAGGAGCTAAAGTTCCTAAAACAGACCTTTTGGAGAAGGAGCCAGGGTTTTAGGCAACATATTCTATTAACTGAATGTCCCTCAGAAGAAAAGGATACTGGAGCAATAGAGCCAACAAAGTCATCACTGGGGATGGTCAGGTCATATATCAGTAACAGTGAAAATGTAAACATGACAGGATGTCCACAGGCAGCTCAAGGGCAAGTAAAGGCTTCTCAGACTAGCCTATTCAGAACTGGTGAGGGAAATGCTTTGAGGGACAGAAAAATGCAGAGAAAATTTGATTATTTTTTATTTCTAATTTACTCTCTTGTGCACTAAACTGATGCTGCTACCTTTACCCTGAAAAAATGAATTCTGTGAAAGGTAGAATGTATTCTTACTGCATCCCCATTGACGTAACAGAACTTTCAACCTCTCTGAATTGTATTTTCATAGGTGAAGTTATTTTTCCTCCAGCCACTATGCTATCCTTCACAAAACAGGCACCGTAGAGTTTGTTGTCTTCTACCACCTAGAGGTGAAACTGTAAAACGTGCAGGAAATAAATTTGAGCTTCGCAGGGCAAGTTTTTTTCATCGTCAGGTAGAGAAATAACTCTCATTCTTTGTAATGTTGTTTATTAAGGTTGTTCTCAAAATTAATGAAAAGAGAGAACTGCATTTATAGCATTTGTATGTGTATTTGTGTATTTCTAGTGGCTATTCAGTAGTAGGGTTGCATTTTTATTTGTTTTTCTGCAATATTATTTTCCATTGATTCCTTTTGCACTAAAACAAATAGCAGTGGCTAAAGGATATTGAAATGAGTCTAAGTTTATAGAGTTTATATAAAGCAGAAATATATTCTGGTGCTGTTTTAAAATATGTGGTCATGTGAGTTATAGTATAACTGTAGAAAGGAAAACTGAAACTTTGGAAAACCAAATAAGAATGGTGTCTAACTGATTGCCACATCAGGGGTCAGGAGGGAATTTTCCCACAGGTCAAATTGGCAGATTCTCCTTCCTCTGCAGCATGGGTCACTTTTAGGTTTAAACTGATGTAAATGGTGGATTCTTTGTAACTTGAAGTCTTTAACCCGTGAAGTAACTCAGCCAGAGGTTAGAGGTCTATTAAAGGAGTGGGTGGAGGGGGTGAGGTTCTATGGCCTGCAATGTGCAGGAGTTCAGAATATAGATGATCACAATGATCTCTTCTGATGTTAAAGTCTATGAGTCTTATTTTCCCCCAAAGGCCCTCTCTGGTACCTTCTTTCTTGATCACTGTAGACAATATCACCATCCTGTCCCTCACTCAGACCCTTAACCTGGCATCTTCAACTCAGACTTCTCTTGTATAGGTAGTCAGAATCTGCAAAATTTATCCATAGCTTGAATGTTTCTGCATATCCTCTCTGGAATATAGCCTTTACTATCCATCTACACAACCAAAACTCTTCTTCAGGCTCTCATTGTATCACATCTCGATTACTGCTGCATTCTTCTCTCCGGCCTTGATAAATGCAGCCTTGCCCCACTCATATCCATTCAGAATGCTGATGCAAAAATCGTTTTCCTAGCTTGTCGCTTTGGCAATGTCATCTCTCTCTTTGCATCCCTCCACTGGCTCCCCCTTTTTAAAAATCACATCACACATAAGTTACTTCTCTTTGAAGGCGTTTCATGGCCCATTCCGATGTCTCATTCACTATTAAGATATTGATTTCCAGCCTCCATCACCTGCTTGTTAAATTTTCACACAAGTGGGCACCTGGCTCAGAAAGTAAGTTTGAAAGAAAATCAGCGTAGCAAGTCAGTCTGATAGCCAGCTGGCCTAGTAGTCAAGAAGTGGCTTTACAGTTCTTTTCAGGCACCCTTTCCTGGAGGGGGCCCTGCCAGGTTGTATATAGTGGGTCTTAGTCTCTCCTGTGTCCCCCATCATTCCCCCATTCAGGATTCTATCATGACAGAGAGAGGGGAGGGATATGCAGGCCCTCCCATTCCACCAGCTTCCAACCCAGGACCTAGGGTGACCAGATAGCAAAATCAGGATGGAGGCGGAGGGTAATAAGTATGTATTTAAAAAGCCCCCTATGTAAGAAAAAGCCCCATATATTAGGACTGTCCCAATAAAATTAGGACACTTAGTCACCCTACCAGCGACCTAAAGGCATGTTGCAGTCTCTCTGGATCACTTATTGGTCCATGCCAAGAAAGTTACATTCCCCTGCTGGGTCACTTCCTACCAGGCTGTGACTCCTCCATTTTGGATATGGTCACAGCCTTAGTAGTATCTGCTTTGTCTGCCAGGGAACAACGTACCATTCTTTGGGGCTTCTCATGGGTTCTTGGCTCCAAAGGAGGATGGGGAGAACACAGATTACTGCTCTTGGAACAATCGCACCACGGCTACAGGTGCTTTGCCCACAGCTCCAGGCATCAACCTCACTTCCTGGTGCAGCCTGTAACTCTTTTTCCCCCCCCACTGGGCTACCAGTGTCCTTTTTTAAACTGTCCCTGCACCTGGAGCATGCCCTGCAGCTGGGGTGGGGCAGGGCCTCTCCAGCCCAGTATGGCTCCATGCCTTGCTTTAGTTTAGTGTGGAGTCTGTAAAGCCCATTACAGTGAGACATTGTGTATGTTCTACTGCTGCTCTGAGAAAAAATGCAAAAGTTATCAGCACTACCTGCAGCACTAGGTGAGCTGCCTGTGTCCTCTCTTCTAGCAGAGAAGACATGTCAATCTTCGGTTTAATTTTTCTGGGGACTGAGCCTCTTTGTTCCAAGCCTAGAATCTGCTACACCATTCATTAAACCTGCATTATACCAGCCTGTTGTTCATATAACAGCAAATACTTTAAACCAAAGTGTTAAGAGCTGATGCATAGAGCTGCACAAAGGAAACCATTTACCGTGCACAAGAAGTTTTATTGGTCTTGCAAAACCCAGGAACTACTCTACACATATTCGCATGCCATCTACCGGCACCTTACCTATTAACTATTTACATCTATCTCTTGGAACACATTGCAGAGTAATTCATTGATCTAAGGCCTTGGCTACACTTGCAAGTTGCAGCGCTGGTGAGGGGGTTACAGCACTGCAACTTAGCAGGTGTCCACACTTACAAAGCTCAGCCAGCGCTGCAACTCCCTGTCTGCAGCGCTGGCTGTACACCTGGGTCCGCTACGGGTGTAGCAAATCCAGCGCTGCTGATGCAGCGCTGTCATCAGGGTGGACACTCACCAGCGCTGTAATTGCCTCCAGGTATTAGGACTTATCCCAGCATACCTTTCAGCCTTTCTGGTACACGCTTAGCACTCCACTGCCCTGGGCTCAGGTGACCGCCTTTAAATGCCCAGGAAATTTTAAAAATTCCCTTCCGGTTTGCTCAGCCAGGCATGGAGTGCAATCAATCATCAATCAACCAAAGTTGCCATGCCTCCATGCCCCAACGAGCCCCAGCATGGAGCACTGCCGAGCTGGGATCTCATCAGTGTTTGGGATGAGGAAGCAGTCGCAGCCCCCGGGGCTTGGTAGTGAGGGAATCAGCAGAGGATCCTGTTCCAGGTAAGAAGCTTTATTAAGGATGGAAATGTTTTGGGAGCAGGGGGGCTATGGCTGCCTGCAACATGCCTAGATTGGAATAGCCCATTGATTTCCCTGTAGCTGCTCTCTGCTTTCCCCAAGTCACAGAAACCCATGGATTGCAGAGACAAGCAGCCCCCCCTTCCCTTCCCAGGTGAGCCGCATGTGCAAGATGCTCTGAGGAGTACCTGCTGTGGCAGATGTGGGTGGGGTTCAGTGTTATTTCCTGTAGCTGCTCTCTGCTTCCCCAGATCACAGAAACCCCATGGATTGCAGAGACAAGCAGCCCCCCCATTCCCCTGTGAGCCGCGTGTGTCGAAACTCACCATGTCAATTGTTATCAGCAGCCGCGTCCAGTCTTTGCTATGGTCACAGTGTGTGTAAATGATGCTACAAATACTCTTAAAAACAATGCTGCTCTGGATTAACAGTTTATCTCTGTTTTTTTTAAAAGTGACCTTGAGTACTGCTCCACCAGCGCAGACTTCTGAAGACTGCAAAACTTAAGAAAAAAACCAAAGAAATGAAGGAAGACATGCTGAAAGCAGTAATGAATGTGTATTCCACAGAAAATAAAAGTTACAAGTGGAGGGAGAAACAGAGCCTTAAAAGGAGGAAGCTGCCAAGGGAACACAGATTGGCTCTAAGCCTCATGGAACGCCACACACCTCATGCAGTCAATGGTAGACATGCAGGCAAAGCACTACCGTGGATGCCTCACCCATCCCAAAACTCAACCCATTGTGCCCACTGTTTCCCCAAAACAACCCTCTCCAGCATCCTGGTTCTTACACCACACCTGCCCCAACACCAATACATTCACCTCACAGCCCTGATAACTACGACCCTTACCCTAGCACTCAACCCCCATCACCATGCAGCATATTAATCCTCAAGTGCAGCAGGCAGTGCAGAGACCTCAAGGAAGAACATATTCAACCTGTTAGTGTACTGCTCATCACTGTACCCCCTTCCTGTTTTATGTACTGTATTTTAATAAGGATTTCTTGTCTTTTAAAACAGCTTTTATTATTACAGAAAGTTAAACATACTGTACCACAAGTGAAAAATAGGCACTGCAATAATTGCAACCACTGCAAGTAACTGCTGTGGGCACTGCACTAAACTGCTGTGGAAGGCATCAACATTACTGTTGGCTTTCAGCCTCAAAGTGCTCCTTTAAGGCATCCCTGATCCTTGAAGCACTGTGCTGGGCCTCTCTAGTAGCCCGCTCTCTGGCTGTGCAAATTTAGTCTCCAGGCATTGAACCTCAGAGGTCCATTCGTCACTGAAGGTTTCACCCTTCCCTTCACAAATATTATGGAGGTATACAGCACGTGGTTATAATCACTAGGAGCTGCTTTCCCCCCACATCTAGCTTCCCGTAGAGACTTCTCCATCTCCCTTAACGGCCAAAAGCACACTCCACAGTCATTCTGCACCGGCTCAGCCTGTAGTTGAACCGGTCCTTGCTCCTGTCAAGCTTCCCTGTATACGGTTCATGAGCCAAGCATTAACGGTAAGCAGGGTCCAAGGATCACAATAGGCATTTCGACATTCCCCCACTGTGATTTTCCTGTCTGGGAAAAAAGTCCCTGCTTGCAGCTTCCTGAACATGCCACTGTTCCGAAAGATGCGTGCATCATGCACCTTTCCAGGCCATCCTGTGTAAATGTCAGTGAAACGCCACGGTGATTCACAGTGCCTGGAGAACCATAGAGAAATACCCCTTCCGATTAATGTTACTGGTTGCCAGGGTGGGGTTGCCAGAATAGGAATATGCGTTCCACCTATTGCCCCTCCACAGTTAGGAAACCAATGTGTGCAAAGCCATCCACAATTCCTGCACATTCCCCAGGGTCACGGTTCTTCTTAGCAGGATGCGATTAATGGCCCTGCAAACTTGCATCCCACTATTCCAACAGTCGACTTTCCCACTCCAACTGGTTTGCGACCGATCGGTAGCTGGCTGGAGTTGCCAGCTTCCAGACTGCAATAGCCACCCGCTTCTCCACTGACAGGGCAGCTCTCAGTCTCGGGTCCTTGCGCTGCAGGGTTGGGGCAGCTCAGCACACAGTCCCATGAAAGTGGCTTTCTCATTCCTAAAGTTCTGCAGCCACTGCTCATCATCCCAGACTTGCAGGACGATTGATCCCCCACTCAGTGCTTGTTTCCCAAGCCAAAGGCGGTGTTCCACGTGCTGAGCACGTCTTATCTGCCACAAGCAATTTAGTGTCAGGCGGTCAGGCGAATCTATTTCATCACGCTCTCACTGTCACTTTGAGCATAAGGATAGCTCACTGCCAGACGTGATGTGCTGGCAACATTATCAGCAATGTCCTCAGCAGCTCGGGCTCCATTTCTCCTGAAATCACGCGACAGACTCACAATGGCACCAAACGGCTGAAAGAGGAAGCGTGCACCACGGCTGGATGGTTGGAACAGGAAGCGGAATGACCCGCACCCTTCCGTCCCCTTCCCACAACCCCCAGCAGCAAATTGGGACGAGGTGCTCTGTGGGATAGCTGCCCACAATGCACCACTCACAACAGCGCTGCAACTGGTGCAAGTGTGGACACACTGCAGCGCTGGTCGCTGTCAGTGTGGACACACTGCAGCGCTGGCCGTACACAGCTGTACGAGCACAGCTGTAACTACCAGTGCTGCAAAACTGTCAGTGTAGCCATACCCTAAGAAGAAAGCATCACACTTTGAGATGTGGTACAGTAGCAGGAATAATCTCATTTTCTCAGTCATCTATGATCTCATCCAAGATACTTCAGATGGTAAAAAAAAAATATTGCTAGAAAAAGAAGAGGCAAGCCATGTATTTATGTGACAGCTATAAAAACAGCTAAGAGCTAGCTGTAAATTCCCCACCAGGGAATTCTCCTTACATGGGTAGAGCCAGTGCAGACAACTTCGCCCTGCCCTGCAATAATTTGCAAAGGGACCCTGTCCTGCAATACTTTGCAAAGGGACCCTGTCCATGGGAATGGGTGTGGTCAGACTACCACCACATGCTGGTTATTCTTGGCTGCTGCAAGGGCCCTTGGGGTCATGGGAAATCATCAAATTGCCCAAACTCAGGGATTCTCAAACTGGGTGTCGGGACCCTTCAGGGGGTCACAAGGTTATTATTTGGGGGGGGCGTTGCAAGCTGTCAGCCTCCACCTCAAAGCCCGTTTTACCTCCAGCATTTATATTGGTGTTAAATATATAAAAAGTGTTTGACTTATATGGGGGTGTTGCACTCAGAAGCTTGCTGTGTGAAAGGGGTCACCAGAACAAAAGTTTGAAAGCCACTGCCCTAACTTATGCTGTGGGGCCAGTAAATCTCAGATTATGGGCAAGTGCAAATGTAGCTCAAAGCCAACATCTCTTCCTGCCTCTAGAGCAGAGTTTGGCTAGAATTCCTGTTTGGGGGTGTGACAAGTTCCCCCTGGGGTGCCACCTGGAAATGGGATACCACTGAGCCCTCTGACCCACTGGCCTGGGCTCCCTCTCACACTGTGCTGCTGTGACAAGTTGTGAAGTCCTCCAACCTTTCACCTTCACTAGCACTCACACATCCAGCTGCAGTTACATACAGGCTCTCTAATCACCAGCCTCCCAGCCGAGGACCCCAGAGCAGTACCATCCTGCCCTGGTCAAATCTGGCCAGTATATGGGTTTAATACCCAGTCCACCTCTCCCGCAATGTGAAGAGGACCATGCACACTTGTGTAGCCAAGCTGAGATTTTCCCCAGACATCTTAGTCAAACACACACTGGTTTGGATTAAAACATAAAATAAATTTATTAACTACAAAAGCACAGATTTTAAGTGATAGCAAACAGATCAAAACAGATTACCTAGTAAATAAACAAAAACACAAACTGAGTTTAACATACTAGATAGGGTGAGAATTTGTTAATTCATATCCTGCCTGAGTGATAACAGGCTGGCAGACTATTAAGGGACAAAATGCGTCGGCTTTGCAGCTTGGGTTTTCATACACAGGCTAGAAATCCCTTTAGCCTGGGACCATCATTTCCTCCTTGTTCAGTCTTTATTCCTCAGGTGTTTCCAGATGTTCTTTTGTAGGGAGAGTGAAGTTCCTCCATGATGTCATTTTCCCCCTTTTATATCTTCTGACTTTCTGGAAAGCTTTTCTGCTGTGACCTGGGTCAAACAGTTCCCATTGTGTAGTGCTAGCTCTGAGAGTTTTCTATACACAGTTCCTGGGGTAATCCTTGTGCTTGTGTGCATTTCCTCAATAAGCCATTAACATTGTTTGGCCTTTTTACTGTTGTACCTGAAAGGCTGCTTGTGGGTGTTTTCCACCTCACAACATTTCAGTAACACATACATAGCCAAAGTTCATAACTTCATATACGATAGCACATACAATCCAAAGAGATATTAATGTCTAGCAGATCAAGACTTTTAGAATGATACCTCACAAGGCATACTTTGTGCAAAACATATCCTAATTGCACTGGGGAGGAGGGATAGCTCAGTGGCTTGAGCATTGGCCTGCTAAACCCAGGACTGTGAATTCAATCCTTGAGGGGGCCATTTAGGAATCTGGGGCAAAAAAATCTGTCTGGGTATTAGTCCTCCTTTGAGCAGGGGGTTGAACTAGATGACCTCCTGAGATCCCTTCCAACTCTGATATTCTGTTATTCTATTTAACAATTATTTGACTAAGAGGGTGTCAGGGGGCCCCATCAGATTTGAGGGGTGACTAGTCTATCCTGCTGGTCCTCACAAAAAACAGAATGGAGTGTGGGGAAGTGGGCTAGTCAGCTGTTCCTTGAAGTTGTTAGGGAGCCAGCTGACTACCCCTTGAAAACACCAGGAAGAAGGCATTAATGTTACTGAGACTCCCCTAGAAACAGCACCAGGGAGCAGGAAATCACAGAGGAGGTTCAAGGGCTCCTGGGAATAGGGACAGGTTGATTGTGGGAATTGGATTATATTTGTATTACAAGGCTCACTATCATCTGACTAATATGACCCTAACATAGGAATGACATCTGAATTAGCAGTCTGTCCACTCATAACTAGCTCTTATTTTATCAAAAACTAGTTCGTTCAACCTTAGCCAAAAGGGACAATCTCTCTGCCCAAGCCAGTAGGAATGTGGTGAGCTTGTCTCTGCTCTTTATTTTATAGGATCACTGGAGAAAGGGTTGTTGAGCAGTGATGCAGCCTTCTGATTAACTCCAACTTAACACGTTTCAGCAACTATTGTCTTATAGATTCATAGACTTAAGGTCAGAAGGGACCATTATGGTCATCTAGTCTGACCTCCTGCACAATGCAGGCCACAGAATCTCACCCACCCACTCCTGTAGCAAACCCCTAACCTATGTCTGAGTTATTGAAGTCCTCAAATCATGGTTATTAAAGCCATGATGCTATCACATACTTTGGGGATTAGAGAAATCTAGTGCATGAGAAAAGGGGATGGAACTGTCAAAATACTGGCAAAGCTGTAATACAGTTATAGCAAAAAAACCTTTGTTCTGGAATCATTCCACCACTTTGTCTTCCTGTATTAGCATTTTTCACTAAACCACCTTTGGAATTAAGGTAGATTCTGAGAATGAGTGTTCCTTTTCAGTCCATGATCTTCAGCTGAGCTAGATGACGCTACCCTTGCACAAGAGGTAAAAGTTTTACAAAGCTTTTCAGTCTACCGTACATATTATTTGGGGAAAAAAACCTGCATACATATATGCACAGACATTATAATTTTATATCTGTTACTGACAAGCTGTGGAGTTTCAGCACCCAAAAAAAGCCCCCAACGATTTTATTTTTGCAAAGATGGCCAAGTCACAAAGGATATCTTAGTGAGAGTTTTTAAATAAAGATGATACAAAGAGTTTGATGCGTCCGTTATTGGTCATCGGGGGTAACATACAGAGTATAGGGGGACGCTGGTATTTGGATATTGGTTAGCATATAATATATACAGTCTGCAATGTCCCCAGTGCGGGGTGTACGGTGGGTGGGATCGAGATATCTACAGCAGAAGTTCCCAAGAAGTTCTGAGGAGCACATTCTGTTTACACAGTGATGGCCCTTTTTGTTTCCAGCTGAGAAAGTCAGAACAGTTTGAAGAGGAAATTAACACCAGAAGTAGACAACAGGTAGCTTGATTCTCCTCCCATGTAGGTGTAAATGAGGAGCTGTTCTACTGATGCCAATTGAGTTTTATCTATGTAAAATGTGAGAAGAGAATCAGACCCTCTGTGTCTAACTCTTTTCACAAAGGACAGGATGCTTACCACCGTAAAGCTGTCAAAAATACACAAATGCTATCCCAATATAACTTTTCCATGTAAGCAATTGCTGGAGTTGACACAGGAATAGTATGCAGCTACATATGAGGAGAAGTAGTCTGAACAGTTGTGAATAGAAGGGAGGTGGCCCATGAGACTGACTTCCTAGTAAGATGTGGTCCATGACATGAAAGAACTTGAGAACTACTGTCCCAGAGCTTTTCTTCATCATAATATCTGCTCCATGATCAAAATCTGTCCATGATAAAGCTGCCCAAATGGCTGACATAATTCTGTCAATTTTAGTTAATGTAATGGTAACAAAAATAAATTTCACTATTAAAAAATCTCTTGTTGGAAATAGGCTGTCTTCATACAAGATCATTGCTTTTATCACTCCAGAGGCAAAACAGCTTCTTCTGAAGTAGATGACCCCATTTCACCATAACAGATGGACATTGCACAGTGCACTTGCCAGCTGATTATTATGAGACAATCTTTTGGGAGATCAGAGAGGGTTTTGCTTTAATTTACAATGTGGCTCATAGTTTAGACTGTGGCTATGCCTTACAGATCACAACTCTGGCTCACTGTTGTGGGTGCCACTGTGGGCAAAACTCCCTCTGGCTATGTATAATTTCAAAGTGACTAGTGATTTTGGATGTCCACTCTGAGGCACCATAAAGGTTTTCAGAACATGCTAAATACCCTGTTCCCAGTTGTGTTAAGCTAAACAATTCACAAAGTGTTTACCCCAGTTTAACTATATCAATATAAATGGACACATTAGATTATAACAGTGCAACTTTTCCACATCGACAAGGTCAGACATGTTCTGCCTCCTATGTGGAAACATGCAGAGGGGTGCTGTGACCAGGGTCCCAGTGCAAGCCAGCTGAGGTCACTCGATTAGCATGAGCTGCAGATAATCCCCCAAACTGGTGGATATTTTCAATACTTAGATATACCAAACCAGCATAGAACAGCTTCTTTATTAACTAACTGGTTGTCCAGAAACTAACAATACAGTCCTTAAAGTAACCCAGCCTCAGGCCTCCATCCAGGTACCCAACTCAAATATGATGAAGATTTCTGAAAATCTTATTTCATCATATAGAAGAAAAGGTTCTACCAATCCCAAAGGATCAGAGATATTACCTCCCAGGCTAATAAATATTCCAGATTTTACCCAAATACGCACCACAGTCAATTCTTATTAAGTAAACTAAAATTTATAAAAAAAGAAAAGGGAGAGAGTACGGTTAAAAGATCATTATACATACAGACATGAGTTCAATTCTTGAGGTTCAGATATGTAACAGAGATGGTGAGCTTTGTAGTTGCAGAGTTCCTTTAGAATTCAGTTCATAGTTACAGTCCAATGTCTAATATCATATCTAGGGTGTCCCAGCTTAACTGGGATCTCATCTTGCAACTCAAACTTCTGCTGATGAAGCTTAAGCAGATCTGAGATAAAAAGGATCAGGATCCAAGGATTTTTTATACAATTTCAGGTCTTCTTCAAGAAGTTGGAGTCCCTCAGGGAACAATAGGCCCTTATTTCCTAAACATCATTGTTAATTATTCACACAGATTAACATAAGGCAGTCTATCACTGGTACTTAGCTTTACAAATTACATATGACAACAGCCTTTTCCTCTGCCATTCACTGATGATTTCCTGTACATTTCAAAGAGAGATGAATACAGAGATATTCCAAGCTTGCAATTCATTTAAATGTTCACATGTTCTTTTGATCTTTGAATTATCAGAATACAGCATAGACAGGGATTGTTGATTACCTTGCTGACAACTGCCCATACATATGTAAATACACAAAAACACAAACGTTATCTTCCCACATGTCTTTAAGGGTTGAACTTGAGTCATTTATTTTGCAGGATGTTTAACCCTTTCTGGCCATGTGTCTCAGGTGCAAACTCTACAGTGCCAATCTAGCTACTGACTCAGTACATTCTTCTCTCCCACTCAGTCTGTAGAGGATTGGGAGAATAGGGAACAGGTGGGGGCATGATGTGAAAAACAATGGCCATATATTCCAGACCCTAATCACAGAAACTCCAGGCAACTATCCAACGTGCAGTCCACAGTCCTCTCCATAGCCACTGCACAACAGGATCTGTGACCACGTTGCCATTGCCTCACTGCCCCCTTGCGTACTCTGACTCCTAGGAGGGCTGTAACAGAGCTTGCAGTGAAAAATTAGTGCTGCACAAGGTACGTTAACTCTGAGCTTTCCTACTTAGCAGCCCTGGCTCTTCCCCTTTCAATGGTCTTGTCCACTTTTTCCAGCAATTGGAAGCTATTCTCACAAGAAGTGTATGGGGAGGAGGGACCAGAAAGAGCCCAGCAACTCAGGGATCTCCATTCCCTCCTCTCCCAATATGAGCACTGGAATAGCTCCTCTGCTTCTCCCTGCAACACCCAGCCAGTTAAGGGGGCAGGTGCAAAGCGGGTGAAGATCCCCTAGAGCTGCCCCTCAGCCAAGAAGGAGGGAGAACAGAACCCCTCTGTGTCCCTCACCCCAGGCCTAGGAGAGGAGGGCGAAGGGCCCCAGGAGGAACAGAGGTGAGGTTAGCCAGCTAAACTGATGAGAGCCTGGGGAGATTGCATTGATTAGGAGGACACAATTAATTGGTGGATGGGACAGGAGATGAGGAGTGAGAGCTCCTGTAGTAGGGGCCAAAATCACCTTACCCAATATATTTGGGAGCACAAGCAGCACTAATTGTCTCTCTCTCGCACACAAGAATGGGCACGGAGAGTTAAAAGCAGAAAAGACAGGCCAAAAGCCACCATTTTATCTCGTGATTTTTTGGGGGGGACTGACTCATGCTTTTTAAACATCAGGGGCTGACAAATACTGAGCTCAAAATTGGTTTAACTTATTTTACACAGTGCAGTATTCTATAGCTTGGATGAGGTCTCTGTGCCATGCTTACATTTCTGAGAAAGTTCAGCTGCAATCCCTTTCTTGACAATGACATACTTAGTGTGCTCAGTAGATCCTGGCTTTACAGAAAAAACTACCTCGCCCACATAAAAGGTTATGCTCTCACACAGGCTCTGGTACATGCAGTACAACGCAAAGACTGTTTATCCAAAGACATACAGATGCCAAACGAGTTAAGAAAAAAGAATGGGATCTCGTAGAATTATTTACTCCCTTATTTTGACTTGTACACAACATTTATATCAGCAGAGAATCCTGTGGCACCTTATAGACTAACAGACGTTTTGGAGCGTGAGCTTTCGTGGGTGAATACCCACTTCGTCAGACGCAGGTAGTGGAAATTTCCAGGGG